>NC_089818.1:25184459-25538029 GCF_029633855.1 Hoplias malabaricus | reverse complement strand
TTGTCCCTACATCTCAGCTTTGGGATGTGGTAGAGCAAAAAGTACCACACCACTGTCTTCGTCGGGACCTCCCTGACACACTGTGTGGGTTTGAAGAAGATCTGAGGAGGTCACATTTTTCACCCAAAAAATCACTAAGGGGTACCTCTTTGTGTTTTTTTAGACTATATTTTTGACCATCTCAGATTTCTTCCAAACTCATGATGTTGATTGAGCAGGTCCTGACTTACACAGGGGTGTGATTATTTTCAGCCTATCTCATCCCAAAACTGAGATATGAGGACTAACGTAACTGGGATTTTCTCTCAATAGGTTTATTGGTATTGAATATATTGGAGTTAAATTTATGAGCTTGTTATACATCCAATAAAGCAAAATACAGATGCAATGTAGGATATAATGGACTGACTAGGCTTTTCTGATGGCACCCTTCTACTCATGTGTTTACCTAGCTTCACTGGAAGTAGAAATCCCATCATGAAATTTACAGTTATACATCTTATGCAGCACAATATGTCCATACATCTCAGCTTTGGGATGTGGTAGAGCAAAATTTACCACACCACTGTCTTCGTCGGGACCTCCCTGACACACTCTGTGGGTTTGAAAAAGATCTGAGGAGGTCACATTTTTCACCCAAAAAAACACTAAGGGTACCTCTTTGTGTTTTTTTAGACTACATTTTTGACCATCTCAGATTTCTTCCAAACTCATGATGTTGATTGAGCAGGTCCTGACTTACACAGGGGTGTGATTATTTTCAGCCTATCTCATCCCAAAGCTGAGATATGAAGACTAACGTAACTGGGATTTTCTCTCAATAGGTTTATTGGTATTGAATATATTGGAGTTAAATTTATGAGCTTGTTATACATCCAATAAAGCAAAATACAGATGCAATGTAGGATATAATGGACTGACTAGGCTTTTCTGATGGCACCCTTCTACTCATGTGTTTACCTAGCTTCACTGGAAGAAGGAATCCCATCATGAAATTTACAGTTGTACATCTTATGCAGCACAACATGTCCCTACATCTCAGCTTTGGGATGTGGTAGAGCAAAAAGTACCACACCACTGTCTTCGTCGGGACCTCCCTGACACACTGTGTGGGTTTGAAGAAGATCTGAGGAGGTCACATTTTTCACCCAAAAAAACACTAAGGGGTACCTCTTTGTGTTTTTTTAGACTACATTTTTGACCATCTCAGATTTTTTCCAAACTCATGATGTTGATTGAGTAGGTCCTGACTTACACAGGGGTGTGATTATTTTCAGCCTATCTCATCCCAAAGCTGTGATATGAAGACTAACGTAACTGGGATTTTCTCTCAATAGGTTTATTGGTATTGAATATATTGGAGTTAAATTTATGAGGTTGTTATACATCCAATAAAGCAAAATACAGATGCAATGTAGGATATAATGGACTGACTAGGCTTTACTGATGGCACCCTTCTACTCATGTGTTTACCTAGCTTCACTGGAAGTAGAAATCCCATCATGAAATTTACAGTTATACATCTTATGCAGCACAACATGTCCGTACATCTTAGCTTTGGGATGTGGTAGAGCAAAATTTACCACACCACTGTCTTCGTCGGGACCTCCCTGACACACTCTGTGGGTTTGAAGAAGATCTGAGGAGGTCACATTTTTCACCCAAAAAATCACTAAGGGGTACCTCTTTGTGTTTTTTTAGACTACATTTTTGACCATCTCAGATTTCTTCCAAACTCATGATGTTGATTGAGCAGGTCCTGACTTACACAGGGGTGTGATTATTTTCAGCCTATCTCATCCCAAAACTGAGATATGAGGACTAAGTAACTGGGATTTTCTCTCAATAGGTTTATTGGTATTGAATATATTGGAGTTAAATTTATGAGCTTGTTATACATCCAATAAAGCAAAATACAGATGCAATGTAGGATATAATGGACTGACTAGGCTTTTCTGATGGCACCCTTCTACTCATGTGTTTACCTAGCTTCACTGGAAGTAGGAATCCCATCATGAAATTTACAGTTATACATCTTATGCAGCACAACATGTCCGTACATCTCAGCTTTGGATGTGGTAGAGCAAAAAGTACCACACCACTGTCTTCGTTGGGACCTCCCTGACACACTGTGTGGGTTTGTAGAAGATCTGAGGAGGTCACATTTTTCACCCAAAAAAACACTAAGGGGTACCCCTTTGTGTTTTTTTAGACTACATTTTTGACCATCTCAGATTTCTTTCCAAACTCATGATGTTGATTGGGCAGGTCCTGACTTACACAGGAGTGTGATTATTTTCAGCCTATCTCATCCCAAAACTGAGATATGAGGACTAACGTAACTGGGATTTTCTCTCAATAGGTTTATTGGTATTGAATATATTGGAGTTAAATCTATGAGCTTGTTATACATCCAATAAAGCAAAATACAGATGCAATGTAGGATATAATGGACTGACTAGGCTTTTCTGATGGCACCCTTCTACTCATGTGTTTACCTAGCTTCACTGGAAGTAGGAATCCCATCATTAAATTTACAGTTATACATCTTATGCAATACAACATGTCCCTACATCTCAGCTTTGGGATGTGGTAGAGCAAAAAGTACCACACCACTGTCTTCGTCGGGACCTCCCTGACACACTGTGTGGGTTTGAGGAAGATCTGAGGAGGTCACATTTTTCACCCAAAAAAACACTAAGGGGTACCCCTTTGTGTTTTGTAAGACTACATTTTTGACCATCTCAGATTTCTTCCAAACTCATGATGTTGATTGAGCAGGTCCTGACTTACACAGGGGTGTGATTATTTTCAGCCTATCTCATCCCAAAGCTGAGATATGAAGACTAACGTAACTGGGATTTTCTCTCAATAGGTTTATTGGTATTGAATATATTGGAGTTAAATTTATGAGCTTGTTATACATCCAATAAAGCAAAATACAGATGCAATGTAGGATATAATGGACTGACTAGGCTTTTCTGATGGCACCCTTCTACTCATGTGTTTACCTAGCTTCACTGGAAGTAGGAATCCCATCATGAAATTTACAGTTATACATCTTATGCAGCACAACATGTCCGTACATCTCAGCTTTGGGATGTGGTAGAGCAAAAATTACCACACCACTGTCTTCGTCGGGACCTCCCTGACACACTGTGTGGGTTTGAAGAAGATCTGAGGAGGTCACATTTTTCACCCAAAAAAACACTAAGGGGTACCTCTTTGTGTTTTTTTAGACTACATTTTTGACCATCTCAGATTTCTTCCAAACTCATGATGTTGATTGAGCAGGTCCTGACTTACACAGGGGTGTGATTATTTTCAGCCTATCTCATCCCAAAGCTGAGATATGAAGACTAACGTAACTGGGATTTTCTCTCAATAGGTTTATTGGTATTGAATATATTGGAGTTAAATTTATGAGCTTGTTATACATCCAATAAAGCAAAATACAGATGCAATGTAGGATATAATGGACTGACTAGGCTTTTCTGATGGTACCCTTCTACTCATGCGTTTACCTAGCTTCACTGGAAGTAGGAATCCCATCATGAAATTTACAGTTATACATCTTATGCAGCACAACATGTCCCTACATCTCAGCTTTGGGATGTGGTAGAGCAAAAAGTACCACACCACTGTCTTGGGACCTCCCTGACACACTGTGTGGGTTTGAAGAAGATCTGAGGAGGTCACATTTTTCACCCAAAAAAACACTAAGGGGTACCCCTTTGTGTTTTTTTAGACTACATTTTTGACCATCTCAGATTTCTTCCAAACTCATGATGTTGATTGAGCAGGTCCTGACTTACACAGGGGTGTGATTATTTTCAGCCTATCTCATCCCAAAGCTGAGATATGAAGACTAACGTAACTGGGATTTTCTCTCAATAGGTTTATTGGTATTGAATATATTGGAGTTAAATTTATGAGCTTGTTATACATCCAATAAAGCAAAATACAGATGCAATGTAGGATATAATGGACTGACTAGGCTTTTCTGATGGCACCCTTCTACTCATGTGTTTACCTAGCTTCACTGGAAGTAGGAATCCCATCATGAAGTTTACAGTTATACATCTTATGCAGCACAACATGTCCCTACATCTCAGCTTTGGGATGTGGTAGAGCAAAAAGTACCACACCACTGTCTTCGTCGGGACCTCCCTGACACACTGTGTGGGTTTGAAGAAGATCTGAGGAGGTCACATTTTTCACCCAAAAAAACACTAAGGGGTACCCCTTTGTGTTTTTTTAGACTACATTTTTGACCATCTCAGATTTCTTCCAAACTCATGATGTTGATTGAGCAGGTCCTGACTTACACAGGGGTGTGATTATTTTCAGCCTATCTCATCCCAAAACTGAGATATGAGGACTAACGTAACTGGGATTTTCTCTTAATAGGTTTATTGGTATTGAATATATTGGAGTTAAATTTATGAGCTTGTTATACATCCAATAAAGCAAAATACAGATGCAATGTAGGATATAATGGACTGACTAGGCTTTTCTGATGGCACCCTTCTACTCATGTGTTTACCTAGCTTCACTGGAAGTAGAAATCCTATCATGAAGTTTACAGTTATACATCTTATGCAGCACAATATGTCCGTACATCTCAGCTTTGGGATGTGGTAGAGCAAAATTTACCACACCACTGTCTTCGTCGGGACCTCCCCGACACACTGTGTGGGTTTGAAGAAGATCTGAGGAGGTCACATTTTTCACCCAAAAAAACACTAAGGGGTACCCCTTTGTGTTTTTTTAGACTACATTTTTGACCATCTCAGATTCCTTCCAAACTCATGATGTTGATTGGGCAGGTCCTGACTTACACAGGAGTGTGATTATTTTCAGCCTATCTCATCCCAAAACTGAGATATGAGGACTAACGTAACTGGGATTTTCTCTCAATAGGTTTATTGGTATTGAATATATTGGAGTTAAATTTATGAGCTTGTTATACATCCAATAAAGCAAAATACAGATGCAATGTAGGATATAATGGACTGACTAGGCTTTTCTGATGGCACCCTTCTACTCATGTGTTTACCTAGCTTCACTGGAAGTAGAAATCCCATCATGAAATTTACAGTTATACATCTTATGCAGCACAATATGTCCGTACATCTCAGCTTTGGGATGTGGTAGAGCAAAATTTACCACACCACTGTCTTCGTCGGGACCTCCCTGACACACTGTGTGGGTTTGAAAAAGATCTGAGGAGGTCACATTTTTCACCCAAAAAAACACTAAGGGGTACCCCTTTGTGTTTTTTTAGACTACATTTTTGACCATCTCAGATTTCTTCCAAACTCATGATGTTGATTGAGCAGGTCCTGACTTACACAGGGGTGTGATTATTTTCAGCCTATCTCATCCCAAAGCTGAGATATGAAGACTAACGTAACTGGGATTTTCTCTCAATAGGTTTATTGGTATTGAATATATTGGAGTTAAATTTATGAGCTAGTTATACATCCAATAAAGCAAAATACAGATGCAATGTAGGATATAATGGACTGACTAGGCTTTTCTGATGGCACCCTTCTACTCATGTGTTTACCTAGCTTCCCTGGAAGTAGGAATCCCATCATGAAATTTACAGTTATACATCTTATGCAGCACAACATGTCCCTACATCTCAGCTTTGGGATGTGGTAGAGCAAAAAGTACCACACCACTGTCTTCGTCGGGACCTCCCTGACACACTGTGTGGGTTTGAAAAAGATCTGAGGAGGTCACATTTTTCACCCAAAAAAACACTAAGGGGTACCCCTTTGTGTTTTTTTAGACTACATTTTTGACCATCTCAGATTCCTTCCAAACTCATGATGTTGATTGGGCAGGTCCTGACTTACACAGGAGTGTGATTATTTTCAGCCTATCTCATCCCAAAACTGAGATATGAGGACTAACGTAACTGGGATTTTCTCTCAATAGGTTTATTGGTATTGAATATATCGGAGTTAAATTTATGAGCTTGTTATACATCCAATAAAGCAAAATACAGATGCAATGTAGGATATAATGGACTGACTAGGCTTTTCTGATGGCACCCTTCTACTCATGTGTTTACCTAGCTTCACTGGAAGTAGGAATCCCATCATGAAATTTACAGTTATACATCTTATGCAGCACAACATGTCCCTACATCTCAGCTTTGGGATGTGGTAGAGCAAAAAGGTCCACACCACTATCTTCGTCGGGACCTCCCTGACACACTGCGTGGGTTTGAAGAAGATCTGAGGAGGTCACATTTTTCACCCAAAAAAACACTAAGGGGTACCCCTTTGTGTTTTTTTAGACTACATTCTTGACCATCTCAGATTCCTTCCAAACTCATGATGTTGATTGGGCAGGTCCTGACTTACACAGGAGTGTGATTATTTTCAGCCTATCTCATCCCAAAACTGAGATATGAGGACTAACGTAACTGGGATTTTCTCTCAATAGGTTTATTGGTATTGAATATATTGGAGTTAAATTTATGAGCTTGTTATACATCCAATAAAGCAAAATACAGATGCAATGTAGGATATAATGGACTGACTAGGCTTTTCTGATGGCACCCTTCTACTCATGTGTTTACCTAGCTTCACTGGAAGTAGAAATCCCATCATGAAATTTACAGTTATACATCTTATGCAGCACAACATGTCCGTACATCTCAGCTTTGGGATGTGGTAGAGCAAAATTTACCACACCACTGTCTTCGTCGGGACCTCCCTGACACACTGTGTGGGTTTGAAAAAGATCTGAGGAGGTCACATTTTTCACCCAAAAAAACACTAAGGGGTACCCCTTTGTGTTTTTTTAGACTACATTTTTGACCATCTCAGATTCCTTCCAAACTCATGATGTTGATTGGGCAGGTCCTGACTTACACAGGAGTGTGATTATTTTCAGCCTATCTCATCCCAAAGCTGAGATATGAGGACTAACGTAACTGGGATTTTCTCTCAATAGGTTTATTGGTATTGAATATATCGGAGTTAAATTTATGAGCTTGTTATACATCCAATAAAGCAAAATACAGATGCAATGTAGGATATAATGGACTGACTAGGCTTTTCTGATGGCACCCTTCTACTCATGTGTTTACCTAGCTTCACTGGAAGTAGGAATCCCATCATGAAATTTACAGTTATACATCTTATGCAGCACAACATGTCCCTACATCTCAGCTTTGGGATGTGGTACAGCAAAAAGTACCACACCACTGTCTTCGTCGGGACCTCCCTGACACACTGTGTGGGTTTGAAAAAGATCTGAGGAGGTCACATTTTTCACCCAAAAAAACACTAAGGGGTACCCCTTTGTGTTTTTTTAGACTACATTTTTGACCATCTCAGATTCCTTCCAAACTCATGATGTTGATTGGGCAGGTCCTGACTTACACAGGAGTGTGATTATTTTCAGCCTATCTCATCCCAAAACTGAGATATGAGGACTAACGTAACTGGGATTTTCTCTCAATAGGTTTATTGGTATTGAATATATCGGAGTTAAATTTATGAGCTTGTTATACATCCAATAAAGCAAAATACAGATGCAATGTAGGATATAATGGACTGACTAGGCTTTTCTGACGGCACCCTTCTACTCATGTGTTTACCTAGCTTCACTGGAAGTAGGAATCCCATCATGAAATTTACAGTTATACATCTTATGCAGCACAACATGTCCCTACATCTCAGCTTTGGGATGTGGTAGAGCAAAAAGTACCACACCACTGTCTTCGTTGGGACCTCCCTGACACACTGTGTGGGTTTGAAAAAGATCTGAGGAGGTCACATTTTTCACCCAAAAAAACACTAAGGGGTACCCCTTTGTGTTTTTTTAGACTACATTTTTGACCATCTCAGATTCCTTCCAAACTCATGATGTTGATTGGGCAGGTCCTGACTTACACAGGAGTGTGATTATTTTCAGCCTATCTCATCCCAAAACTGAGATATGAGGACTAACGTAACTGGGATTTTCTCTCAATAGGTTTATTGGTATTGAATATATCGGAGTTAAATTTATGAGCTTGTTATACATCCAATAAAGCAAAATACAGATGCAATGTAGGATATAATGGACTGACTAGGCTTTTCTGATGGCACCCTTCTACTCATGTGTTTACCTAGCTTCACTGGAAGTAGAAATCCCATCATGAAATTTACAGTTATACATCTTATGCAGCACAACATGTCCGTACATCTCAGCTTTGGGATGTGGTAGAGCAAAAATTACCACACCACTGTCTTCGTCGGGACCTCCCTGACACACTGTGTGGGTTTGAAGAAGATCTGAGGAGGTCACATTTTTCACCCAAAAAAACACTAAGGGGTACCCCTTTGTGTTTTTTTAGACTACATTTTTGACCATCTCAGATTCCTTCCAAACTCATGATGTTGATTGGGCAGGTCCTGACTTACACAGGAGTGTGATTATTTTCAGCCTATCTCATCCCAAAACTGAGATATGAGGACTAACGTAACTGGGATTTTCTCTCAATAGGTTTATTGGTATTGAATATATCGGAGTTAAATTTATGAGCTTGTTATACATCCAATAAAGCAAAATACAGATGCAATGTAGGATATAATGGACTGACTAGGCTTTTCTGATGGCACCCTTCTACTCATGTGTTTACCTAGCTTCACTGGAAGTAGGAATCCCATCATGAAATTTACAGTTATACATCTTATGCAGCACAACATGTCCCTACATCTCAGCTTTGGGATGTGGTACAGCAAAAAGTACCACACCACTGTCTTCGTCGGGACCTCCCTGACACACTGTGTGGGTTTGAAAAAGATCTGAGGAGGTCACATTTTTCACCCAAAAAAACACTAAGGGGTACCCCTTTTTGTTTTTTTAGACTACATTTTTGACCATCTCAGATTCCTTCCAAACTCATGATGTTGATTGGGCAGGTCCTGACTTACACAGGAGTGTGATTATTTTCAGCCTATCTCATCCCAAAACTGAGATATGAGGACTAACGTAACTGGGATTTTCTCTCAATAGGTTTATTGGTATTGAATATATCGGAGTTAAATTTATGAGCTTGTTATACATCCAATAAAGCAAAATACAGATGCAATGTAGGATATAATGGACTGACTAGGCTTTTCTGACGGCACCCTTCTACTCATGTGTTTACCTAGCTTCACTGGAAGTAGGAATCCCATCATGAAATTTACAGTTATACATCTTATGCAGCACAACATGTCCCTACATCTCAGCTTTGGGATGTGGTAGAGCAAAAAGTACCACACCACTGTCTTCGTTGGGACCTCCCTGACACACTGTGTGGGTTTGAAAAAGATCTGAGGAGGTCACATTTTTCACCCAAAAAAACACTAAGGGGTACCCCTTTGTGTTTTTTTAGACTACATTTTTGACCATCTCAGATTCCTTCCAAACTCATGATGTTGATTGGGCAGGTCCTGACTTACACAGGAGTGTGATTATTTTCAGCCTATCTCATCCCAAAACTGAGATATGAGGACTAACGTAACTGGGATTTTCTCTCAATAGGTTTATTGGTATTGAATATATTGGAGTTAAATTTATGAGCTTGTTATACATCCAATAAAGCAAAATACAGATGCAATGTAGGATATAATGGACTGACTAAGCTTTTCTGATGGCACCCTTCTACTCATGTGTTTACCTAGCTTCACTGGAAGTAGGAATCCCATCATGAAATTTACAGTTATACATCTTATGCAGCACAACATGTCCGTACATCTCAGCTTTGGGATGTGGTAGAGCAAAAATTACCACACCACTGTCTTCGTCGGGACCTCCCTGACACACTGTGTGGGTTTGAAGAAGATCTGAGGAGGTCACATTTTTCACCCAAAAAAACACTAAGGGGTACCCCTTTGTGTTTTTTTAGACTACATTTTTGACCATCTCAGACTTCTTCCAAACTCATGATGTTGATTGAGCAGGTCCTGACTTACACAGGGGTGTGATTATTTTCAGCCTATCTCATCCCAAAACTGAGATATGAGGACTAACGTAACTGGGATTTTCTCTCAATAGGTTTATTGGTATTGAATATATTGGAGTTAAATTTATGAGCTTGTTATACATCCAATAAAGCAAAATACAGATGCAATGTAGGATATAATGGACTGACTAAGCTTTTCTGATGGCACCCTTCTACTCATGTGTTTACCTAGCTTCACTGGAAGTAGGAATCCCATCATGAAATTTACAGTTATACATCTTATGCAGCACAACATGTCCCTACATCTCAGCTTTGAGATGTGGTAGAGCAAAAAGTACCACACCACTGTCTTCGTCAGGACCTCCCTGACACACTGTGTGGGTTTGAAGAAGATCTGAGGAGGTCACATTTTTCACCCAAAAAAACACTAAGGGTGAAAAATGTGCCCCTTTGTGTTTTTTTAGACTACATTTTTGACCATCTCAGATTTCTTCCAAACTCATGATGTTGATTGAGCAGGTCCTGACTTACACAGGGGTGTGATTATTTTCAGCCTATCTCATCCCAAAGCTGAGATATGAAGACTAAAGTAACTGGGATTTTCTCTCAATAGGTTTATTGGTGTTGAATATATTGGAATTAAATTTATGAGCTTTTTATACGTCCAATAAAGCAAAATACAGATGCAATGTAGGATATATTGGACTGACTAGGCTTTTCTGATCACACCCTTCTACTCTTGTGTTTACCTAGCTTCACTGGAAGTAGGAATCCCATCATGAAATTTACAGTTATACATTTTATGCAGCACAACATGTCCCTATATCTCAGCTTTGGGATGTGGTAGGGCAACAATTACCACACCACTGTCTTTGTCAGGACTTCCCTGACACACGGTGTGGGATTGAAGAAGATCTGAGGAGGTCACATATTTCACCCAAAAAAACACTAAGGGGTACCCCTTTGTGTTTTTTTAGACTAAATTTTTGACCGTCTCAGATTTCTTCCAAACTCACGATGTTGATTAAGCAGGTCCTGACTTACACAGTGGTGTGATTATTTTCAGCCTATCTCATCCCAAAGCTGATATATGATGACTAACGTAACTTGGATTTTCTCTCAATAGGTTTATTGGTGTTGAATATATTGGAATTAAATTTATGAGCTTTTTATACGTCCAATAAAGCAAAATACAGATGCAATGTAGGATATATTGGACTGACTAGGCTTTTCTGATCGCACCCTTCTACTCTTGTGTTTACCTAGCTTCACTGGAAGTAGGAATCCCATCATGAAATTTACAGTTATACATTTTATGCAGCACAACATGTCCCTATATCTCAGTTTTGGGATGTGGTAGGGCAACAATTACGACACCACTGTCTTTGTCAGGACCTCCCTGTCACACGGTGTGGGGTTGAAGAAGATCTGAGGAGGTCACATATTTCACCCAAAAAAACACTAAGGGGTACCCCTTTGTGTTTTTTTAGACTAAATTTTTGACCGTTTCAGATTTCTTCCAAACTCACGATGTTAATTAAGCAGGTCCTGACTTACACAGTGGTGTGATTATTTTCAGCCTATCTCATCCCGAAACTGAGATATGAGGACTAACGTAACTGGGATTTTCTCTCAATAGGTTTATTTTTATTGAATATATTGGAGTTAAATTTATGAGCTTGTTATACATCCAATAAAGCAAAATACAGATGCAATGTAGGATATAATGGACTGACTAGGCTTTTCTGATGGCACCCTTCTACTCATGTGTTTACCTAGCTTCACTGGAAGTAGGAATCCCATCATGAAATTTACAGTTATACATCTTATGCAGCACAACATGTCCCTACATCTCAGCTTTGGGATGTGGTAGAGCAAAAAGTACCACACCACTGTCTTCGTCGGGACCTCCCTGACACACTGTGTGGGTTTGAAGAAGATCTGAGGAGGTCACATTTTTCACCCAAAAAAACACTAAGGGGTACCCCTTTGTGTTTTTTTAGACTACATTTTTGACCATCTCAGATTTCCTCCAAACTCATGATGTTGATTGAGCAGGTCCTGACTTACACAGGGATGTGATTATTTTCAGCCTATCTCATCCCAAAGCTGAGATATGAAGACTAACGTAACTGGGATTTTCTCTCAATAGGTTTATTGGTATTGAATATATTGGAGTTAAATTTATGAGCTTGTTATACATCCAATAAAGCAAAATACAGATACAATGTAGGATATAATGGACTGACTAGGCTTTTCTGATGGCACCCTTCTACTCATGTGTTTACCTAGCTTCACTGGAAGTAGAAATCCCATCATGAAATTTACAGTTATACATCTTATGCAGCACAATATGTCCGTACATCTCAGCTTTGGGATGTGGTAGAGCAAAAAGTACCACACCACTGTCTTCGTCGGGACCTCCTTGACACACTGTGTGGGTTTGAAGAAGATCTGAGGAGGTCACATTTTTCACCCAAAAAAACACTAAGGGGTACCCCTTTGTGTTTTTTAGACTACATTTTTGACCATCTCAAATTTCTTCCAAACTCATGATGTTGATTGAGCAGGTCCTGACTTACACAGGGATGTGATTATTTTCAGCCTATCTCATCCCAAAGCTGAGATATGAAGACTAACGTAACTGGGATTTTCTCTCAATAGGTTTATTGGTATTGAATATATTGGAGTTAAATTTATGAGCTTGTTATACATCCAATAAAGCAAAATACAGATGCAATGTAGGATATAATGGACTGACTAGGCTTTTCTGATGGCACCCTTCTACTCATGTGATTGCCTAGCTTCACTGGAAGTAGGAATCCCATCATGAAATTTACAGTTATACATCTTATGCAGCACAACATGTCCCTACATCTCAGCTTTGGGATGTGGTAGAGCAAAAAGTACCACACCACTGTCTTCGTCGGGACCTCCCTGACACACTGTGTGGGTTTGAAGAAGATCTGAGGAGGTCACATTTTTCACCCAAAAAAACACTAAGGGGTACCCCTTTGTGTTTTTTTAGACTAAATTTTTGACCGTTTCAGATTTCTTCCAAACTCACGATGTTGATTAAGCAGGTCCTGACTTACACAGTGGTGTGATTATTTTCAGCCTATCTCATCCCAAAGCTGAGATATGATGACTAACGTAACTTGGATTTTCTCTCAATAGGTTTATTGGTGTTGAATATATTGGAATTAAATTTATGAGCCTTTTATATGTCCAATAAAGCAAAATACAGATGCAATGTAGGATATATTGGACTGACTATGCTTTTCTGATCGCACCCTTCTACTCTTGTGTTTACCTAGCTTCACTGGAAGTAGGAATCCCATCATGAAATTTACAGTTATACATTTTATGCAGCAAAACATGTCCCTATATCTCAGCTTTGGGATGTGGTAGGGCAACAATTACCACACCACTGTCTTTGTCAGGACTTCCCTGACACACTGTGTGGGATTGAAGAAGATCTGAGGAGGTCACATATTTCACCCAAAAAAACACTAAGGGGTACCCCTTTGTGTTTTTTTAGACAAAATTTTTGACCGTCTCAGATTTCTTCCAAACTCACGATGTTCATTAGGTAGGTCCTGACTTACAAAAAGGTGTAATTATTTTCAGCCTATCTCATCCAAAAGCTGAGATATGAGAACAAATTTAACTGGGATTTTCTCTCAATAGGTTTATTGGTGTTGAATATATTGGAATTAAATTTATGAGCTTTTTATACGTCCAATAAAGCAAAATACAGATGCAATGTAGGATATATTGGACTGACTAGGCTTTTCTGATCACACCCTTCTACTCTTGTGTTTACCTAGCTTCACTGGAAGAAGGAATCCCATTATGAAATTTACAGTTATACATTTTATGCAGCACAACATGTCCCTATATCTCAGTTTTGGGATGTGGTAGGGCAACAATTATGACACCACTGTCTTTGTCAGGACCTCCCTGTCACACGGTGTGGGGTTGAAGAAGATCTGAGGAGGTCACATATTTCACCCAAAAAAACACTAAGGGGTACCCCTTTGTGTTTTTTTAGACTACATTTTTGACCATCTCAGATTTCTTCCAAACTCACGATGTTGATTAAGCAGGTCCTGACTTACACAGGGATGTGATTATTTTCAGCCTATCTCATCCCAAAGCTGAGATATGAAGACTAACGTAACTGGGATTTTCTCTCAATAGGTTTATTGGTATTGAATATATTGGAGTTAAATTTATGAGCTTGTTATACATCCAATAAAGCAAAATACAGATGCAATGTAGGATATAATGGACTGACTAGGCTTTTCTGATGGCACCCTTCTACTCATGTGTTTGCCTAGCTTCACTGGAAGTAGGAATCCCATCATGAAATTTACAGTTATACATCTTATGCAGCACAACATGTCCCTACATCTCAGCTTTGGGATGTGGTAGAGCAAAAAGTACCACACCACTGTCTTCGTCGGGACCTCCCTGACACACTGTGTGGGTTTGAAGAAGATCTGAGGAGGTCACATTTTTCACCCAAAAAAACACTAAGGGGTACCCCTTTGTGCTTTTTTAGACTAAATTTTTGACCGTTTCAGATTTCTTCCAAACTCACGATGTTGATTAAGCAGGTCCTGACTTACACAGTGGTGTGATTATTTTCAGCCTATCTCATCCCAAAGCTGAGATATGATGACTAACGTAACTTGGATTTTCTCTCAATAGGTTTATTGGTGTTGAATATATTGGAATTAAATTTATGAGCCTTTTATATGTCCAATAAAGCAAAATACAGATGCAATGTAGGATATATTGGACTGACTATGCTTTTCTGATCGCACCCTTCTACTCTTGTGTTTACCTAGCTTCACTGGAAGTAGGAATCCCATCATGAAATTTACAGTTATACATTTTATGCAGCAAAACATGTCCCTATATCTCAGCTTTGGGATGTGGTAGGGCAACAATTACCACACCACTGTCTTTGTCAGGACTTCCCTGACACACTGTGTGGGATTGAAGAAGATCTGAGGAGGTCACATATTTCACCCAAAAAAACACTAAGGGGTACCCCTTTGTGTTTTTTAGACAAAATTTTTGACCGTCTCAGATTTCTTCCAAACTCACGATGTTCATTAGGTAGGTCCTGACTTACAAAAAGGTGTAATTATTTTCAGCCTATCTCATCCAAAAGCTGAGATATGAGAACAAATTTAACTGGGATTTTCTCTCAATAGGTTTATTGGTGTTGAATATATTGGAATTAAATTTATGAGCTTTTTATACGTCCAATAAAGCAAAATACAGATGCAATGTAGGATATATTGGACTGACTAGGCTTTTCTGATCACACCCTTCTACTCTTGTGTTTACCTAGCTTCACTGGAAGAAGGAATCCCATTATGAAATTTACAGTTATACATTTTATGCAGCACAACATGTCCCTATATCTCAGTTTTGGGATGTGGTAGGGCAACAATTATGACACCACTGTCTTTGTCAGGACCTCCCTGTCACACGGTGTGGGGTTGAAGAAGATCTGAGGAGGTCACATATTTCACCCAAAAAAACACTAAGGGGTACCCCTTTGTGTTTTTTTAGACTACATTTTTGACCATCTCAGATTTCTTCCAAACTCACGATGTTGATTAAGCAGGTCCTGACTTACACAGTGGTGTGATTATTTTCAGCCTATCTCATCCCAAAGCTGAGATATGATGACTAACGTAACTTGGATTTTCTCTCAATAGGTTTATTGGTGTTGAATATATTGGAATTAAATTTATGAGCTTGTTATATGTCCAATAAAGCAAAATACAGATGCAATGTAGGATATATTGGACTGACTATGCTTTTCTGATCGCACCCTTCTACTCTTGTGTTTACCTAGCTTCACTGGAAGTAGGAATCCCATCATGAAATTTACAGTTATACATCTTATGCAGCACAACATGTCCCTACATCTCAGCTTTGGGATGTGGTAGAGCAAAAAGTACCACACCACTGTCTTCGTCGGGACCTCCCTGACACACTGTGTGGGTTTGAAGAAGATCTGAGGAGGTCACATTTTTCACCCAAAAAAACACTAAGGGGTACCCCTTTGTTTTTTTTTAGACTACATTTTTGACCATCTCAGATTTCTTCCAAACTCATGATGTTGATTGAGCAGGTCCTGACTTACACAGGGATGTGATTATTTTCAGCCTATCTCATCCCAAAGCTGAGATATGAAGACTAACGTAACTGGGATTTTCTCTCAATAGGTTTATTGGTATTGAATATATTGGAGTTAAATTTATGAGCTTGTTATACATCCATTAAAGCAAAATACAGATACAATGTAGGATATAATGGACTGACTAGGCTTTTCTGATGGCACCCTTCTACTCATGTGTTTACCTAGCTTCACTGGAAGTAGAAATCCCATCATGAAATTTACAGTTATACATCTTATGCAGCACAATATGTCCGTACATCTCAGATTTGGGATGTGGTAGAGCAAAATTTACCACACCACTGTCTTCGTCGGGACCTCCCTGACACACTGTGTGGGTTTGAAAAAGATCTGAGGAGGTCACATTTTTCACCCAAAAAAACACTAAGGGGTACCCCTTTGTGTTTTTTTAGACTACATTTTTGACCATCTCAGATTTCTTCCAAACTCATGATGTTGATTGGGCAGGTCCTGACTTACACAGGAGTGTGATTATTTTCAGCCTATCTCATCCCAAAACTGAGATATGAGGACTAACGTAACTGGGATTTTCTCTCAATAGGTTTATTGGTATTGAATATATTGGAGTTAAATTTATGAGCTTGTTATACATCCAATAAAGCAAAATACAGATGCAATGTAGGATATAATGGACTGACTAGGCTTTTCTGATGGCACCCTTCTACTCATGTGTTTACCTAGCTTCACTGGAAGTAGAAATCCCATCATGAAATTTACAGTTATACATCTTATGCAGCACAACATGTCCGTACATCTCAGCTTTGGGATGTGGTAGAGCAAAATTTACCACACCACTGTCTTCGTCGGGACCTCCCTGACACACTGTGTGGGTTTGAAAAAGATCTGAGGAGGTCACATTTTTCACCCAAAAAAACACTAAGGGGTACCCCTTTGTGTTTTTTTAGACTACATTTTTGACCATCTCAGATTCCTTCCAAACTCATGATGTTGATTGGGCAGGTCCTGACTTACACAGGAGTGTGATTATTTTCAGCCTATCTCATCCCAAAACTGAGATATGAGGACTAACGTAACTGGGATTTTCTCTCAATAGGTTTATTGGTATTGAATATATCGGAGTTAAATTTATGAGCTTGTTATACATCCAATAAAGCAAAATACAGATGCAATGTAGGATATAATGGACTGACTAGGCTTTTCTGATGGCACCCTTCTACTCATGTGTTTACCTAGCTTCACTGGAAGTAGGAATCCCATCATGAAATTTACAGTTATACATCTTATGCAGCACAACATGTCCCTACATCTCAGCTTTGGGATGTGGTACAGCAAAAAGTACCACACCACTGTCTTCGTCGGGACCTCCCTGACACACTGTGTGGGTTTGAAAAAGATCTGAGGAGGTCACATTTTTCACCCAAAAAAACACTAAGGGGTACCCCTTTGTGTTTTTTTAGACTACATTTTTGACCATCTCAGATTCCTTCCAAACTCATGATGTTGATTGGGCAGGTCCTGACTTACACAGGAGTGTGATTATTTTCAGCCTATCTCATCCCAAAACTGAGATATGAGGACTAACGTAACTGGGATTTTCTCTCAATAGGTTTATTGGTATTGAATATATCGGAGTTAAATTTATGAGCTTGTTATACATCCAATAAAGCAAAATACAGATGCAATGTAGGATATAATGGACTGACTAGGCTTTTCTGACGGCACCCTTCTACTCATGTGTTTACCTAGCTTCACTGGAAGTAGGAATCCCATCATGAAATTTACAGTTATACATCTTATGCAGCACAACATGTCCCTACATCTCAGCTTTGGGATGTGGTAGAGCAAAAAGTACCACACCACTGTCTTCGTCGGGACCTCCCTGACACACTGTGTGGGTTTGAAGAAGATCTGAGGAGGTCACATTTTTCACCCAAAAAAACACTAAGGGGTACCCCTTTGTGTTTTTTTAGACTACATTTTTGACCATCTCAGATTCCTTCCAAACTCATGATGTTGATTGGGCAGGTCCTGACTTACACAGGGATGTGATTATTTTCAGCCTATCTCATCCCAAAGCTGAGATATGAAGACTAACGTAACTGGGATTTTCTCTCAATAGGTTTATTGGTATTGAATATATTGGAGTTAAATTTATGAGCTTGTTATACATCCAATAAAGCAAAATACAGATACAATGTAGGATATAATGGACTGACTAGGCTTTTCTGATGGCACCCTTCTACTCATGTGTTTACCTAGCTTCACTGGAAGTAGAAATCCCATCATGAAATTTACAGTTATACATCTTATGCAGCACAATATGTCCGTACATCTCAGCTTTGGGATGTGGTAGAGCAAAATTTACCACACCACTGTCTTCGTCGGGACCTCCTTGACACACTGTGTGGGTTTGAAGAAGATCTGAGGAGGTCACATTTTTCACCCAAAAAAACACTAAGGGGTACCCCTTTGTGTTTTTTTAGACTACATTTTTGACCATCTCAGATTTCTTCCAAACTCATGATGTTGATTGAGCAGGTCCTGACTTACACAGGGGTGTGATTATTTTCAGCCTATCTCATCCCAAAACTGAGATATGAGGACTAATGTAACTGGGATGTTCTCTCAATAGGTTTATTGGTATTGAATATATTGGAGTTAAATTTATGAGCTTGTTATACATCCAATAAAGCAAAATACAGATGCAATGTAGGATATAATGGACTGACTAGGCTTTTCTGATGGCACCCTTCTACTCATGTGTTTGCCTAGCTTCACTGGAAGTAGGAATCCCATCATGAAATTTACAGTTATACATCTTATGCAGCACAACATGTCCCTACATCTCAGCTTTGGGATGTGGTAGAGCAAAAAGTACCACACCACTGTCTTCGTCGGGACCTCCCTGACACACTGTGTGGGTTTGAAGAAGATCTGAGGAGGTCACATTTTTCACCCAAAAAAACACTGAGGGGTACCCCTTTGTGTTTTTTTAGACTAAATTTTTGACCATTTCAGATTTCTTCCAAACTCACGATATTGATTAAGCAGGTCCTGACTTACAAAGTGGTGTGATTATTTTCAGCCTATCTCATCCCAAAGCTGAGATATGATGACTAACGTAACTTGGATTTTCTCTCAATAGGTTTATTGGTGTTGAATATATTGGAATTAAATTTATGAGCCTTTTATATGTCCAATAAAGCAAAATACAGATGCAATGTAGGATATATTGGACTGACTATGCTTTTCTGATCGCACCCTTCTACTCTTGTGTTTACCTAGCTTCACTGGAAGTAGGAATCCCATCATGAAATTTACAGTTATACATTTTATGCAGCAAAACATGTCCCTATATCTCAGCTTTGGGATGTGGTAGGGCAACAATTACCACACCACTGTCTTTGTCAGGACTTCCCTGACACACTGTGTGGGATTGAAGAAGATCTGAGGAGGTCACATATTTCACCCAAAAAAACACTAAGGGGTACCCCTTTGTGTTTTTTTAGACAAAATTTTTGACCGTCTCAGATTTCTTCCAAACTCACGATGTTCATTAGGTAGGTCCTGACTTACACAAAGGTGTAATTATTTTCAGCCTATCTCATCCAAAAGCTGAAATATGAGAACAAATTTAACTGGGATTTTCTCTCAATAGGTTTATTGGTGTTGAATATATTGGAATTAAATTTATGAGCTTTTTATACGTCCAATAAAGCAAAATACAGATGCAATGTAGGATATATTGGACTGACTAGGCTTTTCTGATCACACCCTTCTACTCTTGTGTTTACCTAGCTTCACTGGAAGTAGGAATCCCATCATGAAATTTACAGTTATACATCTTATGCAGCACAACATGTCCCTACATCTCAGCTTTGGGATGTGGTAGAGCAAAAAGTACCACACCACTGTCTTCGTCGGGACCTCCCTGACACACTGTGTGGGTTTGAAGAAGATCTGAGGAGGTCACATTTTTCACCCAAAAAAACACTAAGGGGTACCCCTTTGTGTTTTTTTAGACTACATTTTTGACCATCTCAGATTTCTTCCAAACTCATGATGTTGATTGAGCAGGTCCTGACTTACACAGGGGTGTGATTATTTTCAGCCTATCTCATCCCAAAGCTGAGATATGAGGACAAACTTAACTGGGATTTTCTCTCAATAGGTTTATTGGTGTTGAATATATTGGAATTAAATTGATGAGCTTTTTTTACGTCCAATAAAGCAAAATACAGATGCAATGTAGGATATATTGGACTGACTAGGCTTTTCTGATCGCACCCTTCTACTCTTGTGTTTACCTAGCTTCACTGGAAGTAGGAATCCCATCATGAAATTTACAGTTATACATTTTATGCAGCACAACATGTCTCTATATCTCAGTTTTGGGATGTGGTAGGGCAACAATTACGACACCACTGTCTTTGTGAGGACCTCCCTGTCACACGGTTTGGGGTTGAAGGAGATCTTAGGAGGTCACATATTTCACCCAAAAAAACACTAAGGGGTACCCCTTTGTGTTTTTTTAGACTAAATTTTTGACCGTTTCAGATTTCTTCCAAACTCACGATGTTAATTAAGCAGGTCCTGACTTACACAGTGGTTTGATTATTTTCAGCCTATCTCATCCCAAAGCTGATATATGATGACTGACGTAACTTGGATTTTCTCTCAATAGGTTTATTGGTGTTGAATATATTGGAATTTAATTTATGAGCCTTTTATACGTCCAATAAAGCAAAATACAGATGCAATGTAGGATATATTGGACTGACTATGCTTTTCTGATCGCACCCTTCTACTCTTGTGTTTACCTAGCTTCACTGGAAGTAGGAATCCCATCATGAAATTTACAGTTATACATTTTATGCAGCACAACATGTCCCTATATCTCAGTTTTGGGATGTGGTAGGGCAACAATTACGACACCACTGTCTTTGTCAGGACCTCCCTGTCACACGGTGTGGGGTTGAAGAAGATCTGAGGAGGTCACATATTTCACCCAAAAAAACACTAAGGGTTTTTTTGTGTTTGTCTTTTTTTGTTTTTGTCTTTGTGTTTTTTTAGACTACATTTTTGACCATCTCAGATTCCTTCCAAACTCATGATGTTGATTGGGCAGGTCCTGACTTACACAGGAGTGTGATTATTTTCAGCCTATCTCATCCCAAAACTGAGATATGAGAACTAACGTAACTGGGATTTTCTCTCAATAGGTTTATTGGTATTGAATATATCGGAGTTAAATTTATGAGCTTGTTATACATCCAATAAAGCAAAATACAGATGCAATGTAGGATATAATGGACTGACTAAGCTTTTCTGATGGCACCCTTCTACTCATGTGTTTACCTAGCTTCACTGGAAGTAGGAATCCCATCATGAAATTTACAGTTATACATCTTATGCAGCACAACATGTCCATACATCTCAGCTTTGAGATGTGGTAGAGCAAAAAGTACCACACCACTGTCTTCGTCAGGACCTCCCTGACACACTGTGTGGGTTTGAAGAAGATCTGAGGAGGTCACATTTTTCACCCAAAAAAACACTAAGGGTGAAAAATGTGCCCCTTTGTGTTTTTTTAGACTACATTTTTGACCATCTCAGATTTCTTCCAAACTCATGATGTTGATTGAGCAGGTCCTGACTTACACAGGGGTGTGATTATTTTCAGCCTATCTCATCCCAAAGCTGAGATATGAAGACTAAAGTAACTGGGATTTTCTCTCAATAGGTTTATTGGTGTTGAATATATTGGAATTAAATTTATGAGCTTTTTATACGTCCAATAAAGCAAAATACAGATGCAATGTAGGATATATTGGACTGACTAGGCTTTTCTGATCACACCCTTCTACTCTTGTGTTTACCTAGCTTCACTGGAAGTAGGAATCCCATCATGAAATTTACAGTTATACATTTTATGCAGCACAACATGTCCCTATATCTCAGCTTTGGGATGTGGTAGGGCAACAATTACCACACCACTGTCTTTGTCAGGACTTCCCTGACACACGGTGTGGGATTGAAGAAGATCTGAGGAGGTCACATATTTCACCCAAAAAAACACTAAGGGGTACCCCTTTGTGTTTTTTTAGACTAAATTTTTGACCGTCTCAGATTTCTTCCAAACTCACGATGTTGATTAAGCAGGTCCTGACTTACACAGTGGTGTGATTATTTTCAGCCTATCTCATCCCAAAGCTGTTATATGATGACTAACGTAACTTGGATTTTCTCTCAATAGGTTTATTGGTGTTGAATATATTGGAATTAAATTTATGAGCTTTTTATACGTCCAATAAAGCAAAATACAGATGCAATGTAGGATATATTGGACTGACTAGGCTTTTCTGATCGCACCCTTCTACTCTTGTGTTTACCTAGCTTCACTGGAAGTAGGAATCCCATCATGAAATTTACAGTTATACATTTTATGCAGCACAACATGTCCCTATATCTCAGTTTTGGGATGTGGTAGGGCAACAATTACGACACCACTGTCTTTGTCAGGACCTCCCTGTCACACGGTGTGGGGTTGAAGAAGATCTGAGGAGGTCACATATTTCACCCAAAAAAACACTAAGGGGTACCCCTTTGTGTTTTTTTAGACTAAATTTTTGACCGTTTCAGATTTCTTCCAAACTCACGATGTTAATTAAACAGGTCCTGACTTACACAGTGGTGTGATTATTTTCAGCCTATCTCTTCCCGAAACTGAGATATGAGGACTAACGTAACTGGGATTTTCTCTCAATAGGTTTATTTTTATTGAATATATTGGAGTTAAATTTATGAGCTTGTTATACATCCAATAAAGCAAAATACAGATGCAATGTAGGATATAATGGACTGACTAGGCTTTTCTGATGGCACCCTTCTACTCATGTGTTTACCTAGCTTCACTGGAAGTAGGAATCCCATCATGAAATTTACAGTTATACATCTTATGCAGCACAACATGTCCCTACATCTCAGCTTTGGGATGTGGTAGAGCAAAAAGTACCACACCACTGTCTTCGTCGGGACCTCCCTGACACACTGTGTGGGTTTGAAGAAGATCTGAGGAGGTCACATTTTTCACCCAAAAAAACACTAAGGGGTACCCCTTTGTGTTTTTTTAGACTACATTTTTGACCATCTCAGATTTCCTCCAAACTCATGATGTTGATTGAGCAGGTCCTGACTTACACAGGGATGTGATTATTTTCAGCCTATCTCATCCCAAAGCTGAGATATGAAGACTAACGTAACTGGGATTTTCTCTCAATAGGTTTATTGGTATTGAATATATTGGAGTTAAATTTATGAGCTTGTTATACATCCAATAAAGCAAAATACAGATACAATGTAGGATATAATGGACTGACTAGGCTTTTCTGATGGCACCCTTCTACTCATGTGTTTACCTAGCTTCACTGGAAGTAGAAATCCCATCATGAAATTTACAGTTATACATCTTATGCAGCACAATATGTCCGTACATCTCAGCTTTGGGATGTGGTAGAGCAAAAAGTACCACACCACTGTCTTCGTCGGGACCTCCTTGACACACTGTGTGGGTTTGAAGAAGATCTGAGGAGGTCACATTTTTCACCCAAAAAAACACTAAGGGGTACCCCTTTGTGTTTTTTAGACTACATTTTTGACCATCTCAAATTTCTTCCAAACTCATGATGTTGATTGAGCAGGTCCTGACTTACACAGGGATGTGATTATTTTCAGCCTATCTCATCCCAAAGCTGAGATATGAAGACTAACGTAACTGGGATTTTCTCTCAATAGGTTTATTGGTATTGAATATATTGGAGTTAAATTTATGAGCTTGTTATACATCCAATAAAGCAAAATACAGATGCAATGTAGGATATAATGGACTGACTAGGCTTTTCTGATGGCACCCTTCTACTCATGTGATTGCCTAGCTTCACTGGAAGTAGGAATCCCATCATGAAATTTACAGTTATACATCTTATGCAGCACATCATGTCCCTACATCTCAGCTTTGGGATGTGGTAGAGCAAAAAGTACCACACCACTGTCTTCGTCGGGACCTCCCTGACACACTGTGTGGGTTTGAAGAAGATCTGAGGAGGTCACATTTTTCACCCAAAAAAACACTAAGGGGTACCCCTTTGTGTTTTTTTAGACTAAATTTTTGACCGTTTCAGATTTCTTCCAAACTCACGATGTTGATTAAGCAGGTCCTGACTTACACAGTGGTGTGATTATTTTCAGCCTATCTCATCCCAAAGCTGAGATATGATGACTAACGTAACTTGGATTTTCTCTCAATAGGTTTATTGGTGTTGAATATATTGGAATTAAATTTATGAGCCTTTTATATGTCCAATAAAGCAAAATACAGATGCAATGTAGGATATATTGGACTGACTATGCTTTTCTGATCGCACCCTTCTACTCTTGTGTTTACCTAGCTTCACTGGAAGTAGGAATCCCATCATGAAATTTACAGTTATACATTTTATGCAGCAAAACATGTCCCTATATCTCAGCTTTGGGATGTGGTAGGGCAACAATTACCACACCACTGTCTTTGTCAGGACTTCCCTGACACACTGTGTGGGATTGAAGAAGATCTGAGGAGGTCACATATTTCACCCAAAAAAACACTAAGGGGTACCCCTTTGTGTTTTTTTAGACAAAATTTTTGACCGTCTCAGATTTCTTCCAAACTCACGATGTTCATTAGGTAGGTCCTGACTTACAAAAAGGTGTAATTATTTTCAGCTTATCTCATCCAAAAGCTGAGATATGAGAACAAATTTAACTGGGATTTTCTCTCAATAGGTTTATTGGTGTTGAATATATTGGAATTAAATTTATGAGCTTTTTATACGTCCAATAAAGCAAAATACAGATGCAATGTAGGATATATTGGACTGACTAGGCTTTTCTGATCACACCCTTCTACTCTTGTGTTTACCTAGCTTCACTGGAAGAAGGAATCCCATTATGAAATTTACAGTTATACATTTTATGCAGCACAACATGTCCCTATATCTCAGTTTTGGGATGTGGTAGGGCAACAATTATGACACCACTGTCTTTGTCAGGACCTCCCTGTCACACGGTGTGGGGTTGAAGAAGATCTGAGGAGGTCACATATTTCACCCAAAAAAACACTAAGGGGTACCCCTTTGTGTTTTTTTAGACTACATTTTTGACCATCTCAGATTTCTTCCAAACTCACGATGTTGATTAAGCAGGTCCTGACTTACACAGGGATGTGATTATTTTCAGCCTATCTCATCCCAAAGCTGAGATATGAAGACTAACGTAACTGGGATTTTCTCTCAATAGGTTTATTGGTATTGAATATATTGGAGTTAAATTTATGAGCTTGTTATACATCCAATAAAGCAAAATACAGATGCAATGTAGGATATAATGGACTGACTAGGCTTTTCTGATGGCACCCTTCTACTCATGTGTTTGCCTAGCTTCACTGGAAGTAGGAATCCCATCATGAAATTTACAGTTATACATCTTATGCAGCACAACATGTCCCTACATCTCAGCTTTGGGATGTGGTAGAGCAAAAAGTACCACACCACTGTCTTCGTCGGGACCTCCCTGACACACTGTGTGGGTTTGAAGAAGATCTGAGGAGGTCACATTTTTCACCCAAAAAAACACTAAGGGGTACCCCTTTGTGCTTTTTTAGACTAAATTTTTGACCGTTTCAGATTTCTTCCAAACTCACGATGTTGATTAAGCAGGTCCTGACTTACACAGTGGTGTGATTATTTTCAGCCTATCTCATCCCAAAGCTGAGATATGATGACTAACGTAACTTGGATTTTCTCTCAATAGGTTTATTGGTGTTGAATATATTGGAATTAAATTTATGAGCCTTTTATATGTCCAATAAAGCAAAATACAGATGCAATGTAGGATATATTGGACTGACTATACTTTTCTGATCGCACCCTTCTACTCTTGTGTTTACCTAGCTTCACTGGAAGTAGGAATCCCATCATGAAATTTACAGTTATACATTTTATGCAGCAAAACATGTCCCTATATCTCAGCTTTGGGATGTGGTAGGGCAACAATTACCACACCACTGTATTTGTCAGGACTTCCCTGACACACTGTGTGGGATTGAAGAAGATCTGAGGAGGTCACATATTTCACCCAAAAAAACACTAAGGGGTACCCCTTTGTGTTTTTTTAGACAAAATTTTTGACCGTCTCAGATTTCTTCCAAACTCACGATGTTCATTAGGTAGGTCCTGACTTACAAAAAGGTGTAATTATTTTCAGCCTATCTCATCCAAAAGCTGAGATATGAGAACAAATTTAACTGGGATTTTCTCTCAATAGGTTTATTGGTGTTGAATATATTGGAATTAAATTTATGAGCTTTTTATACGTCCAATAAAGCAAAATACAGATGCAATGTAGGATATATTGGACTGACTAGGCTTTTCTGATCACACCCTTCTACTCTTGTGTTTACCTAGCTTCACTGGAAGAAGGAATCCCATTATGAAATTTACAGTTATACATTTTATGCAGCACAACATGTCCCTATATCTCAGTTTTGGGATGTGGTAGGGCAACAATTATGACACCACTGTCTTTGTCAGGACCTCCCTGTCACACGGTGTGGGGTTGAAGAAGATCTGAGGAGGTCACATATTTCACCCAAAAAAACACTAAGGGGTACCCCTTTGTGTTTTTTTAGACTACATTTTTGACCATCTCAGATTTCTTCCAAACTCACGATGTTGATTAAGCAGGTCCTGACTTACACAGTGGTGTGATTATTTTCAGCCTATCTCATCCCAAAGCTGAGATATGATGACTAACGTAACTTGGATTTTCTCTCAATAGGTTTATTGGTGTTGAATATATTGGAATTAAATTTATGAGCTTGTTATATGTCCAATAAAGCAAAATACAGATGCAATGTAGGATATATTGGACTGACTATGCTTTTCTGATCGCACCCTTCTACTCTTGTGTTTACCTAGCTTCACTGGAAGTAGGAATCCCATCATGAAATTTACAGTTATACATCTTATGCAGCACAACATGTCCCTACATCTCAGCTTTGGGATGTGGTAGAGCAAAAAGTATCACACCACTGTCTTCGTCGGGACCTCCCTGACACACTGTGTGGGTTTGAAGAAGATCTGAGGAGGTCACATTTTTCACCCAAAAAAACACTAAGGGGTACCCCTTTGTGTTTTTTTAGACTACATTTTTGACCATCTCAGACTTCTTCCAAACTCATGATGTTGATTGAGCAGGTCCTGACTTACACAGGGGTGTGATTATTTTCAGCCTATCTCATCCCAAAGCTGAGATATGAAGACAAACTTAACTGGGATTTTCTCTCAATAGGTTTATTGGTGTTGAATATATTGGAATTAAATTTATGAGCTTTTTTTACGTCCAATAAAGCAAAATACAGATGCAATGTAGGATATATTGGACTGACTAGGCTTTTCTGATGGCACCCTTCTACTCATGTGTTTACCTAGCTTCACTGGAAGTAGGAATCCCATCATGAAATTTACAGTTATACATCTTATGCAGCACAACATGTCCCTACATCTCAGCTTTGGGATGTGGTAGAGCAAAAAGTACCACACCACTGTCTTCGTCGGGACCTCCCTGACACACTGTGTGGGTTTGAAGAAGATCTGAGGAGGTCACATTTTTCACCCAAAAAAACACTAAGGGGTACCCCTTTGTGTTTTTTTAGACTACATTTTTGACCATCTCAGATTTCTTCCAAACTCATGATGTTGATTGAGCAGGTCCTGACTTACACAGGGATGTGATTATTTTCAGCCTATCTCATCCCAAAGCTGAGATATGAAGACTAACGTAACTGGGATTTTCTCTCAATAGGTTTATTGGTATTGAATATATTGGAGTTAAATTTATGAGCTTGTTATACATCCATTAAAGCAAAATACAGATACAATGTAGGATATAATGGACTGACTAGGCTTTTCTGATGGCACCCTTCTACTCATGTGTTTACCTAGCTTCACTGGAAGTAGAAATCCCATCATGAAATTTACAGTTATACATCTTATGCAGCACAATATGTCCGTACATCTCAGATTTGGGATGTGGTAGAGCAAAATTTACCACACCACTGTCTTCGTCGGGACCTCCCTGACACACTGTGTGGGTTTGAAAAAGATCTGAGGAGGTCACATTTTTCACCCAAAAAAACACTAAGGGGTACCCCTTTGTGTTTTTTTAGACTACATTTTTGACCATCTCAGATTTCTTCCAAACTCACGATGTTCATTAGGTAGGTCCTGACTTACAAAAAGGTGTAATTATTTTCAGCCTATCTCATCCAAAAGCTGAGATATGAGAACAAATTTAACTGGGATTTTCTCTCAATAGGTTTATTGGTGTTGAATATATTGGAATTAAATTTATGAGCTTTTTATACGTCCAATAAAGCAAAATACAGATGCAATGTAGGATATATTGGACTGACTAGGCTTTTCTGATCACACCCTTCTACTCTTGTGTTTACCTAGCTTCACTGGAAGAAGGAATCCCATTATGAAATTTACAGTTATACATTTTATGCAGCACAACATGTCCCTATATCTCAGTTTTGGGATGTGGTAGGGCAACAATTATGACACCACTGTCTTTGTCAGGACCTCCCTGTCACACGGTGTGGGGTTGAAGAAGATCTGAGGAGGTCACATATTTCACCCAAAAAAACACTAAGGGGTACCCCTTTGTGTTTTTTTAGACTACATTTTTGACCATCTCAGATTTCTTCCAAACTCACGATGTTGATTAAGCAGGTCCTGACTTACACAGTGGTGTGATTATTTTCAGCCTATCTCATCCCAAAGCTGAGATATGATGACTAACGTAACTTGGATTTTCTCTCAATAGGTTTATTGGTGTTGAATATATTGGAATTAAATTTATGAGCTTGTTATATGTCCAATAAAGCAAAATACAGATGCAATGTAGGATATATTGGACTGACTATGCTTTTCTGATCGCACCCTTCTACTCTTGTGTTTACCTAGCTTCACTGGAAGTAGGAATCCCATCATGAAATTTACAGTTATACATCTTATGCAGCACAACATGTCCCTACATCTCAGCTTTGGGATGTGGTAGAGCAAAAAGTATCACACCACTGTCTTCGTCGGGACCTCCCTGACACACTGTGTGGGTTTGAAGAAGATCTGAGGAGGTCACATTTTTCACCCAAAAAAACACTAAGGGGTACCCCTTTGTGTTTTTTTAGACTACATTTTTGACCATCTCAGACTTCTTCCAAACTCATGATGTTGATTGAGCAGGTCCTGACTTACACAGGGGTGTGATTATTTTCAGCCTATCTCATCCCAAAGCTGAGATATGAAGACAAACTTAACTGGGATTTTCTCTCAATAGGTTTATTGGTGTTGAATATATTGGAATTAAATTTATGAGCTTTTTTTACGTCCAATAAAGCAAAATACAGATGCAATGTAGGATATATTGGACTGACTAGGCTTTTCTGATGGCACCCTTCTACTCATGTGTTTACCTAGCTTCACTGGAAGTAGGAATCCCATCATGAAATTTACAGTTATACATCTTATGCAGCACAACATGTCCCTACATCTCAGCTTTGGGATGTGGTAGAGCAAAAAGTACCACACCACTGTCTTCGTCGGGACCTCCCTGACACACTGTGTGGGTTTGAAGAAGATCTGAGGAGGTCACATTTTTCACCCAAAAAAACACTAAGGGGTACCCCTTTGTGTTTTTTTAGACTACATTTTTGACCATCTCAGATTTCTTCCAAACTCATGATGTTGATTGAGCAGGTCCTGACTTACACAGGGATGTGATTATTTTCAGCCTATCTCATCCCAAAGCTGAGATATGAAGACTAACGTAACTGGGATTTTCTCTCAATAGGTTTATTGGTATTGAATATATTGGAGTTAAATTTATGAGCTTGTTATACATCCATTAAAGCAAAATACAGATACAATGTAGGATATAATGGACTGACTAGGCTTTTCTGATGGCACCCTTCTACTCATGTGTTTACCTAGCTTCACTGGAAGTAGAAATCCCATCATGAAATTTACAGTTATACATCTTATGCAGCACAATATGTCCGTACATCTCAGATTTGGGATGTGGTAGAGCAAAATTTACCACACCACTGTCTTCGTCGGGACCTCCCTGACACACTGTGTGGGTTTGAAAAAGATCTGAGGAGGTCACATTTTTCACCCAAAAAAACACTAAGGGGTACCCCTTTGTGTTTTTTTAGACTACATTTTTGACCATCTCAGATTCCTTCCAAACTCATGATGTTGATTGGGCAGGTCCTGACTTACACAGGGATGTGATTATTTTCAGCCTATCTCATCCCAAAGCTGAGATATGAAGACTAACGTAACTGGGATTTTCTCTCAATAGGTTTATTGGTATTGAATATATTGGAGTTAAATTTATGAGCTTGTTATACATCCAATAAAGCAAAATACAGATACAATGTAGGATATAATGGACTGACTAGGCTTTTCTGATGGCACCCTTCTACTCATGTGTTTACCTAGCTTCACTGGAAGTAGAAATCCCATCATGAAATTTACAGTTATACATCTTATGCAGCACAATATGTCCGTACATCTCAGCTTTGGGATGTGGTAGAGCAAAATTTACCACACCACTGTCTTCGTCGGGACCTCCCTGACACACTGTGTGGGTTTGAAGAAGATCTGAGGAGGTCACATTTTTCACCCAAAAAAACACTAAGGGGTACCCCTTTGTGTTTTTTTAGACTAAATTTTTGACCATTTCAGATTTCTTCCAAACTCACGATATTGATTAAGCAGGTCCTGACTTACAAAGTGGTGTGATTATTTTCAGCCTATCTCATCCCAAAGCTGAGATATGATGACTAACGTAACTTGGATTTTCTCTCAATAGGTTTATTGGTGTTGAATATATTGGAATTAAATTTATGAGCCTTTTATATGTCCAATAAAGCAAAATACAGATGCAATGTAGGATATATTGGACTGACTATGCTTTTCTGATCGCACCCTTCTACTCTTGTGTTTACCTAGCTTCACTGGAAGTAGGAATCCCATCATGAAATTTACAGTTATACATTTTATGCAGCAAAACATGTCCCTATATCTCAGCTTTGGGATGTGGTAGGGCAACAATTACCACACCACTGTCTTTGTCAGGACTTCCCTGACACACTGTGTGGGATTGAAGAAGATCTGAGGAGGTCACATATTTCACCCAAAAAAACACTAAGGGGTACCTCTTTGTGTTTTTTTAGACAAAATTTTTGACCGTCTCAGATTTCTTCCAAACTCACGATGTTCATTAGGTAGGTCCTGACTTACACAAAGGTGTAATTATTTTCAGCCTATCTCATCCAAAAGCTGAAATATGAGAACAAATTTAACTGGGATTTTCTCTCAATAGGTTTATTGGTGTTGAATATATTGGAATTAAATTTATGAGCTTTTTATACGTCCAATAAAGCAAAATACAGATGCAATGTAGGATATATTGGACTGACTAGGCTTTTCTGATCACACCCTTCTACTCTTGTGTTTACCTAGCTTCACTGGAAGAAGGAATCCCATTATGAAATTTACCGTTATACATTTTATGCAGCACAACATGTCCCTATATCTCAGTTTTGGGATGTGGTAGGGCAACAATTACCACACCACTGTCTTTGTCAGGACCTCCCTGTCACACGGTGTGGGGTTGAAGAAGATCTGAGGAGGTCACATATTTCACCCAAAAAAACACTAAGGGGTACCCCTTTGTGTTTTTTTAGACTACATTTTTGACCATCTCAGATTTCTTCCAAACTCACGATGTTGATTAAGCAGGTCCTGACTTAGACAGTGGTGTGATTATTTTCAGCCTATCTCATCCCAAAGCTGAGATATGATGACTAACGTAACTTGGATTTTCTCTCAATAGGTTTATTGGTGTTGAATATATTGGAATTAAATTTATGAGCTTGTTATATGTCCAATAAAGCAAAATACAGATGCAATGTAGGATATATTGGACTGACTATGCTTTTCTGATCGCACCCTTCTACTCTTGTGTTTACGTAGCTTCACTGGAAGTAGGAATCCCATCATGAAAATTACAGTTATACATCTTATGCAGCACAACATGTCCCTACATCTCAGCTTTGGGATGTGGTAGAGCAAAAAGTACCACACCACTGTCTTCGTCGGGACCTCCCTGACACACTGTGTGGGTTTGAAGAAGATCTGAGGAGGTCACATTTTTCACCCAAAAAAACACTAAGGGGTACCCCTTTGTGTTTTTTTAGACTACATTTTTGACCATCTCAGATTTCTTCCAAACTCATGATGTTGATTGAGCAGGTCCTGACTTACACAGGGGTGTGATTATTTTCAGCCTATCTCATCCCAAAGCTGAGATATGAGGACAAACTTAACTGGGATTTTCTCTCAATAGGTTTATTGGTGTTGAATATATTGGAATTAAATTGATGAGCTTTTTTTACGTCCAATAAAGCAAAATACAGATGCAATGTAGGATATATTGGACTGACTAGGCTTTTCTGATCGCACCCTTCTACTCTTGTGTTTACCTAGCTTCACTGGAAGTAGGAATCCCATCATGAAATTTACAGTTATACATTTTATGCAGCACAACATGTCTCTATATCTCAGTTTTGGGATGTGGTAGGGCAACAATTACGACACCACTGTCTTTGTGAGGACCTCCCTGTCACACGGTTTGGGGTTGAAGAAGATCTTAGGAGGTCACATATTTCACCCAAAAAAACACTAAGGGGTACCCCTTTGTGTTTTTTTAGACTAAATTTTTGACCGTTTCAGATTTCTTCCAAACTCACGATGTTAATTAAGCAGGTCCTGACTTACACAGTGGTGTGATTATTTTCAGCCTATCTCATCCCAAAGCTGATATATGATGACTGACGTAACTTGGATTTTCTCTCAATAGGTTTATTGGTGTTGAATATATTGGAATTTAATTTATGAGCCTTTTATACGTCCAATGAAGCAAAATACAGATGCAATGTAGGATATATTGGACTGACTATGCTTTTCTGATCGCACCCTTCTACTCTTGTGTTTACCTAGCTTCACTGGAAGTAGGAATCCCATCATGAAATTTACAGTTATACATTTTATGCAGCACAACATGTCCCTATATCTCAGTTTTGGGATGTGGTAGGGCAACAATTACGACACCACTGTCTTTGTCAGGACCTCCCTGTCACACGGTGTGGGGTTGAAGAAGATCTGAGGAGGTCACATATTTCACCCAAAAAAACAACTAAGGGGTACCCCTTTGTGTTTTTTTAGACTAAATTTTTGACCGTCTCAGATTTCTTCCAAACTCACGATGTTCATTAGGCAGGTCCTGACTTACACAAAGGTGTAATTATTTTCAGCCTATCTCATCCCAAAGCTGAGATATGAGGACAAACTTAACTGGGATTTTCTCTCAATAGGTTTATTGGTGTTGAATATATTGGAATTAAATTTATGAGCTTTTTATACGTCCAATAAAGCAAAATACAGATGCAATGTAGGATATATTGGACTGACTAGGCTTTTCTGATCGCACCCTTCTACTCTTGTGTTTACCTAGCTTCACTGGAAGTAGGAATCCCATCATGAAATTTACAGTTATACATTTTATGCAGCAAAACATGTCCCTATATCTCAGCTTTGGGATGTGGTAGGGCAACAATTACCACACCACTGTCTTTGTCAGGACCTCCTTGACACACGGTGTGGGTTTGAAGAAGATCTGAGGAGGTCACATATTTCACCCAAAAAAACACTAAGGGGTACCCCTTTGTGTTTTTTAGACTAAATTTTTGACCGTCTCAGATTTCTTCCAAACTCACGATGTTGATTAGGAAGGTCTTGACTTACACAGGAGTGTGATTATTTTCAGCCTATCTCATCCCAAAGCTGAGAAATGAGGATTAACATAACTTGGATTTTCTCTCAATAGTTTTATTGGTGTTGAATATATTGGAATTAAATTTATGAGCTTGTTATACGTCCAATAAAACAAAATACAGATGCAATGTAGGATATATTGGACTGACTACGCTTTTCTGATCGCACCCTTCTACTCTTGTGTTTACCTAGCTTCACTGGAAGTAGGAATCCCATCATGAAATTTACAGTTATACATTTTATGCAGCACAACATGTCCCTATATCTCAGTTTTGGGATGTGGTAGGGCAACAATTACGACACCACTGTCTTTGTGAGGACCTCCCTGTCACATGGTGTGGGGTTGAAGAAGATCTGAGGAGGTCACATAGTTCACCCAAAAAAACACTAAGGGGTACCTCTTTGTGTTTTTTTAGACTAAATTTTTGACCGTCTCAGATTTCTTCCGAACTCACAATGTTCATTAGGCAGGTCCTGACTTACACAAAGGTGTAATTATTTTCAGCCTATCTCATCCCAAAGCTGAGATATGAGGACAAACTTAACTGGGATTTTCTCTCAATAGGTTTATTGGTGTTGAATATATTGGAATTAAATTTATGAGCTTGTTATATGTCCAATAAAGCAAAATACAGATGCAATGTAGGATATATTGGACTGACTATGCTTTTCTGATCGCACCCTTCTACTCTTGTGTTTACCTAGCTTCACTGGAAGTAGGAATCCCATCATGAAATTTACAGTTATACATTTTATGCAGCAAAACATGTCCCTATATCTCAGCTTTGGGATGTGGTAGGGCAACAATTACCACACCACTGTCTTTGTCAGGACTTCCCTGACACACGGTGTGGGATTGAAGAAGATCTGAGGAGGTCACATATTTCACCCAAAAAAACACTAAGGGGTACCCCTTTGTGTTTTTTAGACTAAATTTTTGACCGTCTCAGATTTCTTCCAAACTCACGATGTTGATTTGGAAGTTCTTGACTTACACAGGAGTGTGATTATTTTCAGCCTATCTCATACCAAAGCTGAGATATGAGGATTAACGTAACTTGGATTTTCTCTCAATAGTTTTATTGGTGTTGAATATATTGGAATTAAATTTATGAGCTTGTTATATGTCCAATAAAGCAAAATACAGATGCAATGTAGTATATATTGGACTGAATAGGCTTTTCTGATCGCACCCTTCTACTCTTGTGTTTACCTAGCTTCACTGGAAGTAGGAATCCCATCATGAAATTTACAGTTTTACATTTTATGCAGCACAACATGTCCCTATATCTCAGCTTTGGGATGTGGTAGGGCAACAATTACCACACCACTGTCTTTGTCAGGACCTCCCTGTCACACGGTGTGGGGTTGAAGAAGATCTGAGGAGGTCACATATTTCACCCAAAAAAACACTAAGGGGTACCCCTTTGTGTTTTTTTAGACTAAATTTTTGACCGTTTCAGAATTCTTCCAAACTCAAGATGTTGATTAAGCAGGTCCTGACTTACACAGTGGTGTGATTATTTTCAGCCTATCTCATCCCAAAGCTGAGATATGATGACTAACGTAACTTGGATTTTCTCTCAATAGGTTTATTGGTGTTGAATATATTGGAATTAAATTTATGAGCTTGTTATACGTCCAATAAAGCAAAATACAGATGCAATGTAGGATATATTGGACTGACTAGGCTTTTCTGATCGCACCCTTCTACTCTTGTGTTTACCTAGCTTCACTGGAAGTAGGAATCCCATCATGAAATTTACAGTTATACATTTTATGCAGCACAACATGTCCCTATATCTCAGTTTTGGGATGTGGTAGGGCAACAATTACGACACCACTGTCTTTGTCAGGACCTCCCTGTCACACGGTGTGGGGTTGAAGAAGATCTGAGGAGGTCACATATTTCACCCAAAAAAACACTAAGGGGTACCCCTTTGTGTTTTTTAGACTAAATTTTTGACCGTCTCAGATTTCTTCCAAACTCACGACGTTGATTAGGAAGGTCTTGACTTACACAGGAGTGTGATTATTTTCAGCCTATCTCATCCCAAAGCTGAGAAATGAGGATTAACATAACTTGGATTTTCTCTCAATAGTTTTATTGGTGTTGAATATATTGGAATTAAATTTATGAGCTTTTTATACGTCCAATAAAGCAAAATACAGATGCAATGTAGGATATATTGGACTGACTAGGCTTTTCTGATCGCACCCTTCTACTCTTGTGTTTACCTAGCTTCACTGGAAGTAGGAATCCCATCATGAAATTTACAGTTATACATTTTATGCAGCAAAACATGTCCCTATATCTCAGCTTTGGGATGTGGTAGGGCAACAATTACCACACCACTGTCTTTGTCAGGACCTCCTTGACACACGGTGTGGGTTTGAAGAAGATCTGAGGAGGTCACATATTTCACCCAAAAAAACACTAAGGGGTACCCCTTTGTGTTTTTTAGACTAAATTTTTGACCGTCTCAGATTTCTTCCAAACTCACGATGTTGATTAGGAAGGTCTTGACTTACACAGGAGTGTGATTATTTTCAGCCTATCTCATCCCAAAGCTGAGAAATGAGGATTAACATAACTTGGATTTTCTCTCAATAGTTTTATTGGTGTTGAATATATTGGAATTAAATTTATGAGCTTGTTATACGTCCAATAAAACAAAATACAGATGCAATGTAGGATATATTGGACTGACTACGCTTTTCTGATCGCACCCTTCTACTCTTGTGTTTACCTAGCTTCACTGGAAGTAGGAATCCCATCATGAAATTTACAGTTATACATTTTATGCAGCACAACATGTCCCTATATCTCAGTTTTGGGATGTGGTAGGGCAACAATTACGACACCACTGTCTTTGTGAGGACCTCCCTGTCACATGGTGTGGGGTTGAAGAAGATCTGAGGAGGTCACATAGTTCACCCAAAAAAACACTAAGGGGTACCTCTTTGTGTTTTTTTAGACTAAATTTTTGACCGTCTCAGATTTCTTCCGAACTCACGATGTTCATTAGGCAGGTCCTGACTTACACAAAGGTGTAATTATTTTCAGCCTATCTCATCCCAAAGCTGAGATATGAGGACAAACTTAACTGGGATTTTCTCTCAATAGGTTTATTGGTGTTGAATATATTGGAATTAAATTTATGAGCTTGTTATATGTCCAATAAAGCAAAATACAGATGCAATGTAGGATATATTGGACTGACTATGCTTTTCTGATCGCACCCTTCTACTCTTGTGTTTACCTAGCTTCACTGGAAGTAGGAATCCCATCATGAAATTTACAGTTATACATTTTATGCAGCAAAACATGTCCCTATATCTCAGCTTTGGGATGTGGTAGGGCAACAATTACCACACCACTGTCTTTGTCAGGACTTCCCTGACACACGGTGTGGGATTGAAGAAGATCTGAGGAGGTCACATATTTCACCCAAAAAAACACTAAGGGGTACCCCTTTGTGTTTTTTAGACTAAATTTTTGACCGTCTCAGATTTCTTCCAAACTCACGATGTTGATTTGGAAGTTCTTGACTTACACAGGAGTGTGATTATTTTCAGCCTATCTCATACCAAAGCTGAGATATGAGGATTAACGTAACTTGGATTTTCTCTCAATAGTTTTATTGGTGTTGAATATATTGGAATTAAATTTATGAGCTTGTTATACGTCCAATAAAGCAAAATACAGATGCAATGTAGGATATATTGGACTGACTAGGCTTTTCTGATCGCACCCTTCTACTCTTGTGTTTACCTAGCTTCACTGGAAGTAGGAATCCCATCATGAAATTTACAGTTATACATTTTATGCAGCACAACATGTCCCTATATCTCAGTTTTGGGATGTGGTAGGGCAACAATTACGACACCACTGTCTTTGTGAGGACCTCCCTGTCACACGGTGTGGGGTTGAAGAAGATCTGAGGAGGTCACATATTTCACCCAAAAAAACAACTAAGGGGTACCCCTTTGTGTTTTTTTAGACTAAATTTTTGACCGTCTCAGATTTCTTCCAAACTCACGATGTTCATTAGGCAGGTCCTGACTTACACAAAGGTGTAATTATTTTCAGCCTATCTCATCCCAAAGCTGAGATATGAGGACAAACTTAACTGGGATTTTCTCTCAATAGGTTTATTGGTGTTGAATATATTGGAATTAAATTTATGAGCTTTTTATACGTCCAATAAAGCAAAATACAGATGCAATGTAGGATATATTGGACTGACTAGGCTTTTCTGATCGCACCCTTCTACTCTTGTGTCTACCTAGCTTCACTGGAAGTAGGAATCCCATCATGAAATTTACAGTTATACATTTTATGCAGCAAAACATGTCCCTATATCTCAGCTTTGGGATGTGGTAGGGCAACAATTACCACACCACTGTCTTTGTCAGGACCTCCTTGACACACGGTGTGGGTTTGAAGAAGATCTGAGGAGGTCACATATTTCACCCAAAAAAACACTAAGGGGTACCCCTTTGTGTTTTTTAGACTAAATTTTTGACCGTCTCAGATTTCTTCCAAACTCATGATGTTGATTAGGAAGGTCTTGACTTACACAGGAGTGTGATTATTTTCAGCCTATCTCATCCCAAAGCTGAGAAATGAGGATTAACATAACTTGGATTTTCTCTCAATAGTTTTATTGGTGTTGAATATATTGGAATTAAATTTATGAGCTTGTTATACGTCCAATAAAGCAAAATACAGATGCAATGTAGGATATATTGGACTGACTACGCTTTTCTGATCGCACCCTTCTACTCTTGTGTTTACCTAGCTTCACTGGAAGTAGGAATCCCATCATGAAATTTACAGTTATACATTTTATGCAGCACAACATGTCCCTATATCTCAGTTTTGGGATGTGGTAGGGCAACAATTACGACACCACTGTCTTTGTGAGGACCTCCCTGTCACATGGTGTGGGGTTGAAGAAGATCTGAGGAGGTCACATAGTTCACCCAAAAAAACACTAAGGGGTACCTCTTTGTGTTTTTTTAGACTAAATTTTTGACCGTCTCAGATTTCTTCCGAACTCACGATGTTCATTAGGCAGGTCCTGACTTACACAAAGGTGTAATTATTTTCAGCCTATCTCATCCCAAAGCTGAGATATGAGGACAAACTTAACTGGGATTTTCTCTCAATAGGTTTATTGGTGTTGAATATATTGGAATTAAATTTATGAGCTTGTTATATGTCCAATAAAGCAAAATACAGATGCAATGTAGGATATATTGGACTGACTATGCTTTTCTGATCGCACCCTTCTACTCTTGTGTTTACCTAGCTTCACTGGAAGTAGGAATCCCATCATGAAATTTACAGTTATACATTTTATGCAGCAAAACATGTCCCTATATCTCAGCTTTGGGATGTGGTAGGGCAACAATTACCACACCACTGTCTTTGTCAGGACTTCCCTGACACACGGTGTGGGATTGAAGAAGATCTGAGGAGGTCACATATTTCACCCAAAAAAACACTAAGGGGTACCCCTTTGTGTTTTTTAGACTAAATTTTTGACCGTCTCAGATTTCTTCCAAACTCACGATGTTGATTTGGAAGTTCTTGACTTACACAGGAGTGTGATTATTTTCAGCCTATCTCATACCAAAGCTGAGATATGAGGATTAACGTAACTTGGATTTTCTCTCAATAGTTTTATTGGTGTTGAATATATTGGAATTAAATTTATGAGCTTGTTATATGTCCAATAAAGCAAAGTACAGATGCAATGTAGTATATATTGGACTGAATAGGCTTTTCTGATCGCACCCTTCTACTCTTGTGTTTACCTAGCTTCACTGGAAGTAGGAATCCCATCATGAAATTTACAGTTTTACATTTTATGCAGCACAACATGTCCCTATATCTCAGCTTTGGGATGTGGTAGGGCAACAATTACCACACCACTGTCTTTGTCAGGACCTCCCTGTCACACGGTGTGGGGTTGAAGAAGATCTGAGGAGGTCACATATTTCACCCAAAAAAACACTAAGGGGTACCCCTTTGTGTTTTTTTAGACTAAATTTTTGACCGTTTCAGAATTCTTCCAAACTCAAGATGTTGATTAAGCAGGTCCTGACTTACACAGTGGTGTGATTATTTTCAGCCTATCTCATCCCAAAGCTGAGATATGATGACTAACGTAACTTGGATTTTCTCTCAATAGGTTTATTGGTGTTGAATATATTGGAATTAAATTTATGAGCTTGTTATACGTCCAATAAAGCAAAATACAGATGCAATGTAGGATATATTGGACTGACTAGGCTTTTCTGATCGCACCCTTCTACTCTTGTGTTTACCTAGCTTCACTGGAAGTAGGAATCCCATCATGAAATTTACAGTTATACATTTTATGCAGCACAACATGTCCCTATATCTCAGTTTTGGGATGTGGTAGGGCAACAATTACGACACCACTGTCTTTGTCAGGACCTCCCTGTCACACGGTGTGGGGTTGAAGAAGATCTGAGGAGGTCACATATTTCACCCAAAAAAACACTAAGGGGTACCCCTTTGTGTTTTTTAGACTAAATTTTTGACCGTCTCAGATTTCTTCCAAACTCACGACGTTGATTAGGAAGGTCTTGACTTACACAGGAGTGTGATTATTTTCAGCCTATCTCATCCCAAAGCTGAGAAATGAGGATTAACATAACTTGGATTTTCTCTCAATAGTTTTATTGGTGTTGAATATATTGGAATTAAATTTATGAGCTTTTTATACGTCCAATAAAGCAAAATACAGATGCAATGTAGGATATATTGGACTGACTAGGCTTTTCTGATCGCACCCTTCTACTCTTGTGTTTACCTAGCTTCACTGGAAGTAGGAATCCCATCATGAAATTTACAGTTATACATTTTATGCAGCAAAACATGTCCCTATATCTCAGCTTTGGGATGTGGTAGGGCAACAATTACCACACCACTGTCTTTGTCAGGACCTCCTTGACACACGGTGTGGGTTTGAAGAAGATCTGAGGAGGTCACATATTTCACCCAAAAAAACACTAAGGGGTACCCCTTTGTGTTTTTTAGACTAAATTTTTGACCGTCTCAGATTTCTTCCAAACTCACGATGTTGATTAGGAAGGTCTTGACTTACACAGGAGTGTGATTATTTTCAGCCTATCTCATCCCAAAGCTGAGAAATGAGGATTAACATAACTTGGATTTTCTCTCAATAGTTTTATTGGTGTTGAATATATTGGAATTAAATTTATGAGCTTGTTATACGTCCAATAAAACAAAATACAGATGCAATGTAGGATATATTGGACTGACTACGCTTTTCTGATCGCACCCTTCTACTCTTGTGTTTACCTAGCTTCACTGGAAGTAGGAATCCCATCATGAAATTTACAGTTATACATTTTATGCAGCACAACATGTCCCTATATCTCAGTTTTGGGATGTGGTAGGGCAACAATTACGACACCACTGTCTTTGTGAGGACCTCCCTGTCACATGGTGTGGGGTTGAAGAAGATCTGAGGAGGTCACATAGTTCACCCAAAAAAACACTAAGGGGTACCTCTTTGTGTTTTTTTAGACTAAATTTTTGACCGTCTCAGATTTCTTCCGAACTCACGATGTTCATTAGGCAGGTCCTGACTTACACAAAGGTGTAATTATTTTCAGCCTATCTCATCCCAAAGCTGAGATATGAGGACAAACTTAACTGGGATTTTCTCTCAATAGGTTTATTGGTGTTGAATATATTGGAATTAAATTTATGAGCTTGTTATATGTCCAATAAAGCAAAATACAGATGCAATGTAGGATATATTGGACTGACTATGCTTTTCTGATCGCACCCTTCTACTCTTGTGTTTACCTAGCTTCACTGGAAGTAGGAATCCCATCATGAAATTTACAGTTATACATTTTATGCAGCAAAACATGTCCCTATATCTCAGCTTTGGGATGTGGTAGGGCAACAATTACCACACCACTGTCTTTGTCAGGACTTCCCTGACACACGGTGTGGGATTGAAGAAGATCTGAGGAGGTCACATATTTCACCCAAAAAAACACTAAGGGGTACCCCTTTGTGTTTTTTAGACTAAATTTTTGACCGTCTCAGATTTCTTCCAAACTCACGATGTTGATTTGGAAGTTCTTGACTTACACAGGAGTGTGATTATTTTCAGCCTATCTCATACCAAAGCTGAGATATGAGGATTAACGTAACTTGGATTTTCTCTCAATAGTTTTATTGGTGTTGAATATATTGGAATTAAATTTATGAGCTTGTTATACGTCCAATAAAGCAAAATACAGATGCAATGTAGGATATATTGGACTGACTAGGCTTTTCTGATCGCACCCTTCTACTCTTGTGTTTACCTAGCTTCACTGGAAGTAGGAATCCCATCATGAAATTTACAGTTATACATTTTATGCAGCACAACATGTCCCTATATCTCAGTTTTGGGATGTGGTAGGGCAACAATTACGACACCACTGTCTTTGTGAGGACCTCCCTGTCACACGGTGTGGGGTTGAAGAAGATCTGAGGAGGTCACATATTTCACCCAAAAAAACAACTAAGGGGTACCCCTTTGTGTTTTTTTAGACTAAATTTTTGACCGTCTCAGATTTCTTCCAAACTCACGATGTTCATTAGGCAGGTCCTGACTTACACAAAGGTGTAATTATTTTCAGCCTATCTCATCCCAAAGCTGAGATATGAGGACAAACTTAACTGGGATTTTCTCTCAATAGGTTTATTGGTGTTGAATATATTGGAATTAAATTTATGAGCTTTTTATACGTCCAATAAAGCAAAATACAGATGCAATGTAGGATATATTGGACTGACTAGGCTTTTCTGATCGCACCCTTCTACTCTTGTGTTTACCTAGCTTCACTGGAAGTAGGAATCCCATCATGAAATTTACAGTTATACATTTTATGCAGCAAAACATGTCCCTATATCTCAGCTTTGGGATGTGGTAGGGCAACAATTACCACACCACTGTCTTTGTCAGGACCTCCTTGACACACGGTGTGGGTTTGAAGAAGATCTGAGGAGGTCACATATTTCACCCAAAAAAACACTAAGGGGTACCCCTTTGTGTTTTTTAGACTAAATTTTTGACCGTCTCAGATTTCTTCCAAACTCACGATGTTGATTAGGAAGGTCTTGACTTACACAGGAGTGTGATTATTTTCAGCCTATCTCATCCCAAAGCTGAGAAATGAGGATTAACATAACTTGGATTTTCTCTCAATAGTTTTATTGGTGTTGAATATATTGGAATTAAATTTATGAGCTTGTTATACGTCCAATAAAGCAAAATACAGATGCAATGTAGGATATATTGGACTGACTACGCTTTTCTGATCGCACCCTTCTACTCTTGTGTTTACCTAGCTTCACTGGAAGTAGGAATCCCATCATGAAATTTACAGTTATACATTTTATGCAGCACAACATGTCCCTATATCTCAGTTTTGGGATGTGGTAGGGCAACAATTACGACACCACTGTCTTTGTGAGGACCTCCCTGTCACATGGTGTGGGGTTGAAGAAGATCTGAGGAGGTCACATATTTCACCCAAAAAAACACTAAGGGGTACCCCTTTGTGTTTTTTTAGACTAAATTTTTGACCGTCTCAGATTTCTTCCAAACTCACGATGTTGATTAAGCAGGTCCTGACTTACACAGTGGTGTGATTATTTTCAGCCTATCTCATCCCAAAGCTGAGATATGATGACTAACGTAACTTGGATTTTCTCTCAATAGGTTTATTGGTGTTGAATATATTGGAATTAAATTTATGAGCTTGTTATATGTCCAATAAAGCAAAATACAGATGCAATGTAGTATATATTGGACTGAATAGGCTTTTCTGATCGCACCCTTCTACTCTTGTGTTTACCTAGCTTCACTGGAAGTAGGAATCCCATCATGAAATTTACAGTTTTACATTTTATGCAGCACAACATGTCCCTATATCTCAGCTTTGGGATGTGGTAGGGCAACAATTACCACACCACTGTCTTTGTCAGGACCTCCCTGTCACACGGTGTGGGGTTGAAGAAGATCTGAGGAGGTCACATATTTCACCCAAAAAAACACTAAGGGGTACCCCTTTGTGTTTTTTTAGACTAAATTTTTGACCGTTTCAGAATTCTTCCAAACTCAAGATGTTGATTAAGCAGGTCCTGACTTACACAGTGGTGTGATTATTTTCAGCCTATCTCATCCCAAAGCTGAGATATGATGACTAACGTAACTTGGATTTTCTCTCAATAGGTTTATTGGTGTTGAATATATTGGAATTAAATTTATGAGCTTGTTATACGTCCAATAAAGCAAAATACAGATGCAATGTAGGATATATTGGACTGACTAGGCTTTTCTGATCGCACCCTTCTACTCTTGTGTTTACCTAGCTTCACTGGAAGTAGGAATCCCATCATGAAATTTACAGTTATACATTTTATGCAGCACAACATGTCCCTATATCTCAGTTTTGGGATGTGGTAGGGCAACAATTACGACACCACTGTCTTTGTCAGGACCTCCCTGTCACACGGTGTGGGGTTGAAGAAGATCTGAGGAGGTCACATATTTCACCCAAAAAAACACTAAGGGGTACCCCTTTGTGTTTTTTAGACTAAATTTTTGACCGTCTCAGATTTCTTCCAAACTCACGATGTTGATTAGGAAGGTCTTGACTTACACAGGAGTGTGATTATTTTCAGCCTATCTCATCCCAAAGCTGAGAAATGAGGATTAACATAACTTGGATTTTCTCTCAATAGTTTTATTGGTGTTGAATATATTGGAATTAAATTTATGAGCTTGTTATACGTCCAATAAAACAAAATACAGATGCAATGTAGGATATATTGGACTGACTACGCTTTTCTGATCGCACCCTTCTACTCTTGTGTTTACCTAGCTTCACTGGAAGTAGGAATCCCATCATGAAATTTACAGTTATACATTTTATGCAGCACAACATGTCCCTATATCTCAGTTTTGGGATGTGGTAGGGCAACAATTACGACACCACTGTCTTTGTGAGGACCTCCCTGTCACATGGTGTGGGGTTGAAGAAGATCTGAGGAGGTCACATAGTTCACCCAAAAAAACACTAAGGGGTACCTCTTTGTGTTTTTTTAGACTAAATTTTTGACCGTCTCAGATTTCTTCCGAACTCACGATGTTCATTAGGCAGGTCCTGACTTACACAAAGGTGTAATTATTTTCAGCCTATCTCATCCCAAAGCTGAGATATGAGGACAAACTTAACTGGGATTTTCTCTCAATAGGTTTATTGGTGTTGAATATATTGGAATTAAATTTATGAGCTTGTTATATGTCCAATAAAGCAAAATACAGATGCAATGTAGGATATATTGGACTGACTATGCTTTTCTGATCGCACCCTTCTACTCTTGTGTTTACCTAGCTTCACTGGAAGTAGGAATCCCATCATGAAATTTACAGTTTTACATTTTATGCAGCACAACATGTCCCTATATCTCAGCTTTGGGATGTGGTAGGGCAACAATTACCACACCACTGTCTTTGTCAGGACCTCCCTGTCACACGGTGTGGGGTTGAAGAAGATCTGAGGAGGTCACATATTTCACCCAAAAAAACACTAAGGGGTACCCCTTTGTGTTTTTTTAGACTAAATTTTTGACCGTTTCAGATTTCTTCCAAACTCAAGATGTTGATTAAGCAGGTCCTGACTTACACAGTGGTGTGATTATTTTCAGCCTATCTCATCCCAAAGCTGAGATATGATGACTAACGTAACTTGGATTTTCTCTCAATAGGTTTATTGGTGTTGAATATATTGGAATTACATTTATGAGCTTGTTATACGTCCAATAAAGCAAAATACAGATGCAATGTAGGATATATTGGACTGACTACGCTTTTCTGATCGCACCCTTCTACTCTTGTGTTTACCTAGCTTCACTGGAAGTAGGAATCCCATCATGAAATTTACAGTTATACATTTTATGCAGCACAACATGTCCCTATATCTCAGTTTTGGGATGTGGTAGGGCAACAATTACGACACCACTGTCTTTGTCAGGACCTCCCTGTCACACGGTGTGGGGTTGAAGAAGATCTGAGGAGGTCACATATTTCACCCAAAAAAACACTAAGGGGTACCCCTTTGTGTTTTTTAGACTAAATTTTTGACCGTCTCAGATTTCTTCCAAACTCACGATGTTGATTAGGAAGGTCTTGACTTACACAGGAGTGTGATTATTTTCAGCCTATCTCATCCCAAAGCTGAGAAATGAGGATTAACATAACATGGATTTTCTCTCAATAGTTTTATTGGTGTTGAATATATTGGAATTAAATTTATGAGCTTGTTATACGTCCAATAAAACAAAATACAGATGCAATGTAGGATATATTGGACTGACTACGCTTTTCTGATCGCACCCTTCTACTCTTGTGTTTACCTAGCTTCACTGGAAGTAGGAATCCCATCATGAAATTTACAGTTATACATTTTATGCAGCACAACATGTCCCTATATCTCAGTTTTGGGATGTGGTAGGGCAACAATTACGACACCACTGTCTTTGTGAGGACCTCCCTGTCACATGGTGTGGGGTTGAAGAAGATCTGAGGAGGTCACATAGTTCACCCAAAAAAACACTAAGGGGTACCTCTTTGTGTTTTTTTAGACTAAATTTTTGACCGTCTCAGATTTCTTCCGAACTCACGATGTTCATTAGGCAGGTCCTGACTTACACAAAGGTGTAATTATTTTCAGCCTATCTCATCCCAAAGCTGAGATATGAGGACAAACTTAACTGGGATTTTCTCTCAATAGGTTTATTGGTGTTGAATATATTGGAATTAAATTTATGAGCTTGTTATATGTCCAATAAAGCAAAATACAGATGCAATGTAGGATATATTGGACTGACTATGCTTTTCTGATCGCACCCTTCTACTCTTGTGTTTACCTAGCTTCACTGGAAGTAGGAATCCCATCATGAAATTTACAGTTATACATTTTATGCAGCAAAACATGTCCCTATATCTCAGCTTTGGGATGTGGTAGGGCAACAATTACCACACCACTGTCTTTGTCAGGACTTCCCTGACACACGGTGTGGGATTGAAGAAGATCTGAGGAGGTCACATATTTCACCCAAAAAAACACTAAGGGGTACCCCTTTGTGTTTTTTAGACTAAATTTTTGACCGTCTCAGATTTCTTCCAAACTCACGATGTTGATTTGGAAGTTCTTGACTTACATAGGAGTGTGATTATTTTCAGCCTATCTCATACCAAAGCTGAGATATGAGGATTAACGTAACTTGGATTTTCTCTCAATAGTTTTATTGGTGTTGAATATATTGGAATTAAATTTATGAGCTTGTTATACGTCCAATAAAGCAAAATACAGATGCAATGTAGGATATATTGGACTGACTAGGCTTTTCTGATCGCACCCTTCTACTCTTGTGTTTACCTAGCTTCACTGGAAGTAGGAATCCCATCATGAAATTTACAGTTATACATTTTATGCAGCACAACATGTCCCTATATCTCAGTTTTGGGATGTGGTAGGGCAACAATTACGACACCACTGTCTTTGTGAGGACCTCCCTGTCACACGGTGTGGGGTTGAAGAAGATCTGAGGAGGTCACATATTTCACCCAAAAAAACAACTAAGGGGTACCCCTTTGTGTTTTTTTAGACTAAATTTTTGACCGTCTCAGATTTCTTCCAAACTCACGATGTTCATTAGGCAGGTCCTGACTTACACAAAGGTGTAATTATTTTCAGCCTATCTCATCCCAAAGCTGAGATATGAGGACAAACTTAACTGGGATTTTCTCTCAATAGGTTTATTGGTGTTGAATATATTGGAATTAAATTTATGAGCTTTTTATACGTCCAATAAAGCAAAATACAGATGCAATGTAGGATATATTGGACTGACTAGGCTTTTCTGATCGCACCCTTCTACTCTTGTGTTTACCTAGCTTCACTGGAAGTAGGAATCCCATCATGAAATTTACAGTTATACATTTTATGCAGCAAAACATGTCCCTATATCTCAGCTTTGGGATGTGGTAGGGCAACAATTACCACACCACTGTCTTTGTCAGGACCTCCTTGACACACGGTGTGGGTTTGAAGAAGATCTGAGGAGGTCACATATTTCACCCAAAAAAACACTAAGGGGTACCCCTTTGTGTTTTTTAGACTAAATTTTTGACCGTCTCAGATTTCTTCCAAACTCACGATGTTGATTAGGAAGGTCTTGACTTACACAGGAGTGTGATTATTTTCAGCCTATCTCATCCCAAAGCTGAGAAATGAGGATTAACATAACTTGGATTTTCTCTCAATAGTTTTATTGGTGTTGAATATATTGGAATTAAATTTATGAGCTTGTTATACGTCCAATAAAGCAAAATACAGATGCAATGTAGGATATATTGGACTGACTACGCTTTTCTGATCGCACCCTTCTACTCTTGTGTTTACCTAGCTTCACTGGAAGTAGGAATCCCATCATGAAATTTACAGTTATACATTTTATGCAGCACAACATGTCCCTATATCTCAGTTTTGGGATGTGGTAGGGCAACAATTACGACACCACTGTCTTTGTGAGGACCTCCCTGTCACATGGTGTGGGGTTGAAGAAGATCTGAGGAGGTCACATATTTCACCCAAAAAAACACTAAGGGGTACCCCTTTGTGTTTTTTTAGACTAAATTTTTGACCGTCTCAGATTTCTTCCAAACTCACGATGTTGATTAAGCAGGTCCTGACTTACACAGTGGTGTGATTATTTTCAGCCTATCTCATCCCAAAGCTGAGATATGATGACTAACGTAACTTGGATTTTCTCTCAATAGGTTTATTGGTGTTGAATATATTGGAATTAAATTTATGAGCTTGTTATATGTCCAATAAAGCAAAATACAGATGCAATGTAGTATATATTGGACTGAATAGGCTTTTCTGATCGCACCCTTCTACTCTTGTGTTTACCTAGCTTCACTGGAAGTAGGAATCCCATCATGAAATTTACAGTTTTACATTTTATGCAGCACAACATGTCCCTATATCTCAGCTTTGGGATGTGGTAGGGCAACAATTACCACACCACTGTCTTTGTCAGGACCTCCCTGTCACACGGTGTGGGGTTGAAGAAGATCTGAGGAGGTCACATATTTCACCCAAAAAAACACTAAGGGGTACCCCTTTGTGTTTTTTTAGACTAAATTTTTGACCGTTTCAGAATTCTTCCAAACTCAAGATGTTGATTAAGCAGGTCCTGACTTACACAGTGGTGTGATTATTTTCAGCCTATCTCATCCCAAAGCTGAGATATGATGACTAACGTAACTTGGATTTTCTCTCAATAGGTTTATTGGTGTTGAATATATTGGAATTAAATTTATGAGCTTGTTATACGTCCAATAAAGCAAAATACAGATGCAATGTAGGATATATTGGACTGACTAGGCTTTTCTGATCGCACCCTTCTACTCTTGTGTTTACCTAGCTTCACTGGAAGTAGGAATCCCATCATGAAATTTACAGTTATACATTTTATGCAGCACAACATGTCCCTATATCTCAGTTTTGGGATGTGGTAGGGCAACAATTACGACACCACTGTCTTTGTCAGGACCTCCCTGTCACACGGTGTGGGGTTGAAGAAGATCTGAGGAGGTCACATATTTCACCCAAAAAAACACTAAGGGGTACCCCTTTGTGTTTTTTTAGACTAAATTTTTGACCGTTTCAGATTTCTTCCAAACTCACGATGTTAATTAAGCAGGTCCTGACTTACACAGTGGTGTGATTATTTTCAGCCTATCTCATCCCAAAGCTGAGATATGATGACTAACGTAACTTGGATTTTCTCTCAATAGGTTTATTGGTGTTGAATATATTGGAATTAAATTTATGAGCTTGTTATATGTCCAATAAAGCAAAATACAGATGCAATGTAGGATATATTGGACTGACTATGCTTTTCTGATTGCACCCTTCTACTCTTGTGTTTACCTAGCTTCACTGGAAGTAGGAATCCCATCATGAAATTTACAGTTATACATTTTATGCAGCAAAACATGTCCCTATATCTCAGCTTTGGGATGTGGTAGGGCAACAATTACCACACCACTGTCTTTGTCAGGACCTCCTTGACACACGGTGTGGGTTTGAAGAAGATCTGAGGAGGTCACATATTTCACCCAAAAAAACACTAAGGGGTACCCCTTTGTGTTTTTTTAGACTAAATTTTTGACCGTTTCAGAATTCTTCCAAACTCAAGATGTTGATTAAGCAGGTCCTGACTTACACAGTGGTGTGATTATTTTCAGCCTATCTCATCCCAAAGCTGAGATATGATGACTAACGTAACTTGGATTTTCTCTCAATAGGTTTATTGGTGTTGAATATATTGGAATTAAATTTATGAGCTTGTTATACGTCCAATAAAGCAAAATACAGATGCAATGTAGGATATATTGGACTGACTAGGCTTTTCTGATCGCACCCTTCTACTCTTGTGTTTACCTAGCTTCACTGGAAGTTGGAATCCCATCATGAAATTTACAGTTATACATTTTATGCATCAAAACATGTCCCTATATCTCAGCTTTGGGATGTGGTAGGGCAACAATTACCACACCACTGTCTTTGTCAGGACTTCCCTGACACACGGTGTGGGATTGAAGAAGATCTGAGGAGGTCACATATTTCACCCAAAAAAACACTAAGGGGTACCCCTTTGTGTTTTTTAGACTAAATTTTTGACCGTCTCAGATTTCTTCCAAACTCACGATGTTCATTAGACAGGTCCTGACTTACACAAAGGTGTAATTATTTTCAGCCTATCTCATCGCAAAGCTGAGATATGAGGACAAACTTAACTGGGATTTTCTCTCAATAGGTTTATTGGTGTTGAATATATTGGAATTAAATTTATGAGCTTTTTATACGTCCAATAAAGCAAAATACAGATGCAATGTAGGATATATTGGACTGACTAGGCTTTTCTGATCGCACCCTTCTACTCTTGTGTTTACCTAGCTTCACTGGAAGTAGGAATCCCATCATGAAATTTACAGTTATACATTTTATGCAGCAAAACATGTCCCTATATCTCAGCTTTGGGATGTGGTAGGACAACAACTACCACACCACTGTCTTTGTCAGGACCTCCTTGACACACGGTGTGGGTTTGAAGAAGATCTGAGGAGGTCACATATTTCACCCAAAAAAACACTAAGGGGTACCCCTTTGTGTTTTTTAGACTAAATTTTTGACCGTCTCAGATTTCTTCCAAACTCACGATGTTGATTAGGAAGGTCTTGACTTACACAGGAGTGTGATTGTTTTCAGCCTATCTCATCCCAAAGCTGAGAAATGAGGATTAACATAACTTGGATTTTCTCTCAATAGTTTTATTGGTGTTGAATATATTGGAATTAAATTTATGAGCTTGTTATACGTCCAATAAAGCAAAATACAGATGCAATGTAGGATATATTGGACTGACTACGCTTTTCTGATCGCACCCTTCTACTCTTGTGTTTACCTAGCTTCACTGGAAGTAGGAATCCCATCATGAAATTTACAGTTATACATTTTATGCAGCACAACATGTCCCTATATCTCAGTTTTGGGATGTGGTAGGGCAACAATTACGACACCACTGTCTTTGTGAGGACCTCCCTGTCACATGGTGTGGGGTTGAAGAAGATCTGAGGAGGTCACATATTTCACCCAAAAAAACACTAAGGGGTACCCCTTTGTGTTTTTTTAGACTAAATTTTTGACCGTCTCAGATTTCTTCCAAACTCACGATGTTGATTAAGCAGGTCCTGACTTACACAGTGGTGTGATTATTTTCAGCCTATCTCATCCCAAAGCTGAGATATGATGACTAACGTAACTTGGATTTTCTCTCAATAGGTTTATTGGTGTTGAATATATTGGAATTAAATTTATGAGCTTGTTATATGTCCAATAAAGCAAAATACAGATGCAATGTAGTATATATTGGACTGAATAGGCTTTTCTGATCGCACCCTTCTACTCTTGTGTTTACCTAGCTTCACTGGAAGTAGGAATCCCATCATGAAATTTACAGTTTTACATTTTATGCAGCACAACATGTCCCTATATCTCAGCTTTGGGATGTGGTAGGGCAACAATTACCACACCACTGTCTTTGTCAGGACCTCCCTGTCACACGGTGTGGGGTTGAAGAAGATCTGAGGAGGTCACATATTTCACCCAAAAAAACACTAAGGGGTACCCCTTTGTGTTTTTTTAGACTAAATTTTTGACCGTTTCAGAATTCTTCCAAACTCAAGATGTTGATTAAGCAGGTCCTGACTTACACAGTGGTGTGATTATTTTCAGCCTATCTCATCCCAAAGCTGAGATATGATGACTAACGTAACTTGGATTTTCTCTCAATAGGTTTATTGGTGTTGAATATATTGGAATTAAATTTATGAGCTTGTTATACGTCCAATAAAGCAAAATACAGATGCAATGTAGGATATATTGGACTGACTAGGCTTTTCTGATCGCACCCTTCTACTCTTGTGTTTACCTAGCTTCACTGGAAGTAGGAATCCCATCATGAAATTTACAGTTATACATTTTATGCAGCACAACATGTCCCTATATCTCAGTTTTGGGATGTGGTAGGGCAACAATTACGACACCACTGTCTTTGTCAGGACCTCCCTGTCACACGGTGTGGGGTTGAAGAAGATCTGAGGAGGTCACATATTTCACCCAAAAAAACACTAAGGGGTACCCCTTTGTGTTTTTTTAGACTAAATTTTTGACCGTTTCAGATTTCTTCCAAACTCACGATGTTAATTAAGCAGGTCCTGACTTACACAGTGGTGTGATTATTTTCAGCCTATCTCATCCCAAAGCTGAGATATGATGACTAACGTAACTTGGATTTTCTCTCAATAGGTTTATTGGTGTTGAATATATTGGAATTAAATTTATGAGCTTGTTATACGTCCAATAAAGCAAAATACAGATGCAATGTAGGATATATTGGACTGACTACGCTTTTCTGATCGCACCCTTCTACTCTTGTGTTTACCTAGCTTCACTGGAAGTAGGAATCCCATCATGAAATTTACAGTTATACATTTTATGCAGCACAACATGTCCCTATATCTCAGTTTTGGGATGTGGTAGGGCAACAATTACGACACCACTGTCTTTGTGAGGACCTCCCTGTCACATGGTGTGGGGTTGAAGAAGATCTGAGGAGGTCACATATTTCACCCAAAAAAACACTAAGGGGTACCCCTTTGTGTTTTTTTAGACTAAATTTTTGACCGTCTCAGATTTCTTCCAAACTCACGATGTTGATTAAGCAGGTCCTGACTTACACAGTGGTGTGATTATTTTCAGCCTATCTCATCCCAAAGCTGAGATATGATGACTAACGTAACTTGGATTTTCTCTCAATAGGTTTATTGGTGTTGAATATATTGGAATTAAATTTATGAGCTTGTTATATGTCCAATAAAGCAAAATACAGATGCAATGTAGTATATATTGGACTGAATAGGCTTTTCTGATCGCACCCTTCTACTCTTGTGTTTACCTAGCTTCACTGGAAGTAGGAATCCCATCATGAAATTTACAGTTTTACATTTTATGCAGCACAACATGTCCCTATATCTCAGCTTTGGGATGTGGTAGGGCAACAATTACCACACCACTGTCTTTGTCAGGACCTCCCTGTCACACGGTGTGGGGTTGAAGAAGATCTGAGGAGGTCACATATTTCACCCAAAAAAACACTAAGGGGTACCCCTTTGTGTTTTTTTAGACTAAATTTTTGACCGTTTCAGAATTCTTCCAAACTCAAGATGTTGATTAAGCAGGTCCTGACTTACACAGTGGTGTGATTATTTTCAGCCTATCTCATCCCAAAGCTGAGATATGATGACTAACGTAACTTGGATTTTCTCTCAATAGGTTTATTGGTGTTGAATATATTGGAATTAAATTTATGAGCTTGTTATACGTCCAATAAAGCAAAATACAGATGCAATGTAGGATATATTGGACTGACTAGGCTTTTCTGATCGCACCCTTCTACTCTTGTGTTTACCTAGCTTCACTGGAAGTAGGAATCCCATCATGAAATTTACAGTTATACATTTTATGCAGCACAACATGTCCCTATATCTCAGTTTTGGGATGTGGTAGGGCAACAATTACGACACCACTGTCTTTGTCAGGACCTCCCTGTCACACGGTGTGGGGTTGAAGAAGATCTGAGGAGGTCACATATTTCACCCAAAAAAACACTAAGGGGTACCCCTTTGTGTTTTTTTAGACTAAATTTTTGACCGTTTCAGATTTCTTCCAAACTCACGATGTTAATTAAGCAGGTCCTGACTTACACAGTGGTGTGATTATTTTCAGCCTATCTCATCCCAAAGCTGAGATATGATGACTAACGTAACTTGGATTTTCTCTCAATAGGTTTATTGGTGTTGAATATATTGGAATTAAATTTATGAGCTTGTTATATGTCCAATAAAGCAAAATACAGATGCAATGTAGGATATATTGGACTGACTATGCTTTTCTGATTGCACCCTTCTACTCTTGTGTTTACCTAGCTTCACTGGAAGTAGGAATCCCATCATGAAATTTACAGTTATACATTTTATGCAGCAAAACATGTCCCTATATCTCAGCTTTGGGATGTGGTAGGGCAACAATTACCACACCACTGTCTTTGTCAGGACCTCCTTGACACACGGTGTGGGTTTGAAGAAGATCTGAGGAGGTCACATATTTCACCCAAAAAAACACTAAGGGGTACCCCTTTGTGTTTTTTTAGACTAAATTTTTGACCGTTTCAGAATTCTTCCAAACTCAAGATGTTGATTAAGCAGGTCCTGACTTACACAGTGGTGTGATTATTTTCAGCCTATCTCATCCCAAAGCTGAGATATGATGACTAACGTAACTTGGATTTTCTCTCAATAGGTTTATTGGTGTTGAATATATTGGAATTAAATTTATGAGCTTGTTATACGTCCAATAAAGCAAAATACAGATGCAATGTAGGATATATTGGACTGACTAGGCTTTTCTGATCGCACCCTTCTACTCTTGTGTTTACCTAGCTTCACTGGAAGTTGGAATCCCATCATGAAATTTACAGTTATACATTTTATGCATCAAAACATGTCCCTATATCTCAGCTTTGGGATGTGGTAGGGCAACAATTACCACACCACTGTCTTTGTCAGGACTTCCCTGACACACGGTGTGGGATTGAAGAAGATCTGAGGAGGTCACATATTTCACCCAAAAAAACACTAAGGGGTACCCCTTTGTGTTTTTTAGACTAAATTTTTGACCGTCTCAGATTTCTTCCAAACTCACGATGTTCATTAGACAGGTCCTGACTTACACAAAGGTGTAATTATTTTCAGCCTATCTCATCCCAAAGCTGAGATATGAGGACAAACTTAACTGGGATTTTCTCTCAATAGGTTTATTGGTGTTGAATATATTGGAATTAAATTTATGAGCTTTTTATACGTCCAATAAAGCAAAATACAGATGCAATGTAGGATATATTGGACTGACTAGGCTTTTCTGATCGCACCCTTCTACTCTTGTGTTTACCTAGCTTCACTGGAAGTAGGAATCCCATCATGAAGTTTACAGTTATACATTTTATGCAGCAAAACATGTCCCTATATCTCAGCTTTGGGATGTGGTAGGGCAACAATTACCACACCACTGTCTTTGTCAGGACCTCCTTGACACACGGTGTGGGTTTGAAGAAGATCTGAGGAGGTCACATATTTCACCCAAAAAAACACTAAGGGGTACCCCTTTGTGTTTTTTAGACTAAATTTTTGACCGTCTCAGATTTCTTCCAAACTCACGATGTTGATTAGGAAGGTCTTGACTTACACAGGAGTGTGATTGTTTTCAGCCTATCTCATCCCAAAGCTGAGAAATGAGGATTAACATAACTTGGATTTTCTCTCAATAGTTTTATTGGTGTTGAATATATTGGAATTAAATTTATGAGCTTGTTATACGTCCAATAAAGCAAAATACAGATGCAATGTAGGATATATTGGACTGACTACGCTTTTCTGATCGCACCCTTCTACTCTTGTGTTTACCTAGCTTCACTGGAAGTAGGAATCCCATCATGAAATTTACAGTTATACATTTTATGCAGCACAACATGTCCCTATATCTCAGTTTTGGGATGTGGTAGGGCAACAATTACCATATCACTGTCTTTGTCAGGACCTCCCTGACACACGATGTGGGTTTGAAGAAGATCTGAGGAGGTCACATATTTCACCCAAAAAAACACTAAGGGGTACCCCTTTGTGTTTTTTTAGACTAAATTTTTGACCGTTTCAGATTTCTTCCAAACTCACGATGTTGATTAAGCAGGTCCTGACTTACACAGTGGTGTGATTATTTTCAGCCTATCTCATCCCAAAGCTTAGATATGATGACTAACGTAACTTGGATTTTCTCTCAATAGGTTTATTGGTGTTGAATATATTGGAATTAAATTTATGAGCTTGTTATATGTCCAATAAAGCAAAATACAGATGCAATGTAGGATATATTGGACTGACTAGGCTTTTCTGATCGCACCCTTCTACTCTTGTGTTTACCTAGCTTCACTGGAAGTAGGAATCCCATCATGAAATTTACAGTTATACATTTTATGCAGCACAACATGTCCCTATATCTCAGTTTTGGGATGTGGTAGGGCAACAATTACGACACCACTGTCTTTGTCAGGACCTCCCTGACACACGGTGTGGGGTTGAAGAAGATCTGAGGAGGTCACATATTTCACCCAAAAAAACACTAAGGGGTACCCCTTTGTGTTTTTTTAGACTAAATTTTTGACCATTTCAGATTTCTTCCAAACTCACGATGTTGATTAAGCAGGTCCTGACATACACAGTGGTGTGATTATTTTTAGCCTATCTCATCCCAAAGCTGAGATATGAGGACAAACTTAACTGGGATTTTCTCTCAATAGGTTTATTGGTGTTGATTATATTGGAATTAAATTTATGAGCTTTTTATACGTCCAATAAAGCAAAATACAGATGCAATGTAGGATATATTGGACTGACTAGGCTTTTCTGATCGCACCCTTCTACTCTTGTGTTTACCTAGCTTCACTGGAAGTAGGAATCCCATCATGAAATTTACAGTTATACATTTTATGCAGCACAACATGTCTCTATATCTCAGTTTTGGGATGTGGTAGGGCAAAAATTACGACACCACTGTCTTTGTGAGGACCTCCCTGTCACACGGTGTGGGGTTGAAGAAGATCTGAGGAGGTCACATATTTCACCCAAAAAAACACTAAGGGGTACCCCTTTGTGTTTTTTTAGACTAAATTTTTGACCGTTTCAGATTTCTTCCAAACTCACGATGTTGATTAAGCAGGTCCTGACATACACAGTGGTGTGATTATTTTCAGCCTATCTCATCCCAAAGCTGAGATATGATGACTAACGTAACTTGGATTTTCTCTCCATAGATTTATTGGTGTTGAATATATTGGAATTAAATTCATGAGCTTGTTATATGACCAATAAAGCAAAATACAGATGCAATGTAGGATATATTGGACTGACTAGGCTTTTCTGATCGCACCCATCTTCTCTTGTGTTTACCTAGCTTCACTGGAAGTAGGAATCCCATCATGAAATTTACAGTTATACATTTTATGCAGCACAACATGTCCCTATATCTCAGCTTTGGGATGTGGTAGGGCAACAATTACCATATCACTGTCTTTGTCAGGACCTCCTTGACACACAATGTGGGTTTGAAGAAGATCTGAGGAGGTCACATATTTCACCCAAAAAAACACTAAGGGGTACCCCTTTGTGTTTTTTTAGACTAAATTTTTGACCGTTTCAGATTTCTTCCAAACTCACGATGTTGATTAAGCAGGTCCTGACTTACACAGTGGTGTGATTATTTTCAGCCTATCTCATCCCAAAGCTTAGATATGATGACTAACGTAACTTGGATTTTCTCTCAATAGGTTTATTGGTGTTGAATATATTGGAATTAAATTTATGAGCTTGTTATATGTCCAATAAAGCAAAATACAGATGCAATGTAGGATATATTGGACTGACTAGGCTTTTCTGATCGCACCCTTCTACTCTTGTGTTTACCTAGCTTCACTGGAAGAAGGAATCCCATCATGAAACTTACAGTTATACATTTTATGCAGCACAACATGTCTCTATATCTCAGTTTTGGGAAGTGGTAGAGCAACAATTACGACACCACTGTCTTTGTGAGGACCTCCCTGTCACACGGTGTGTGGTTGAAGAAGATCTGAGGAGGTCACATATTTCACCCAAAAAAACACTAAGGGGTACCCCTTTGTGTTTTTTTAGACTAAATTTTTGACCATTTCAGATTTCTTCCAAACTCACGATGTTGATTAAGCAGGTCCTGACATACACAGTGGTGTGATTATTTTCAGCCTATCTCATCCCAAAGCTGAGATATGATGACTAACGTAACTTGGATTTTCTCTCCATAGATTTATTGGTGTTGAATATATTGGAATTAAATTCATGAGCTTGTTATATGACCAATAAAGCAAAATACAGATGCAATGTATGATATATTGGACTGACTAGGCTTTTCTGATCGCACCCATCTTCTCTTGTGTTTACCTAGCTTCACTGGAAGTAGGAATCCCATCATGAAATTTACAGTTATACATTTTATGTAGCACAACATGTCCCTATATCTCAGTTTTGGGATGTGGTAGGGCAACAATTACCATATCACTGTCTTTGTCAGGACCTCCCTGACACACGATGTGGGTTTGAAGAAGATCTGAGGAGGTCACATATTTCACCCAAAAAAACACTAAGGGGTACCCCTTTGTGTTTTTTTAGACTAAATTTTTGACCGTTTCAGATTTCTTCCAAACTCACGATGTTGATTAAGCAGGTCCTGACTTACACAGTGGTGTGATTATTTTCAGCCTATCTCATCCCAAAGCTTAGATATGATGACTAACGTAACTTGGATTTTCTCTCAATAGGTTTATTGGTGTTGAATATATTGGAATTAAATTTATGAGCTTGTTATAAGTCCAATAAAGCAAAATACAGATGCAATGTAGGATATATTGGACTGACTAGGCTTTTCTGATCGCACCCTTCTACTCTTGTGTTTACCTAGCTTCACTGGAAGTAGGAATCCCATCATGAAATTTACAGTTATACATTTTATGCAGCACAACATGTCCCTATAACTCAGTTTTGGGATGTGGTAGGGCAACAATTACGACACCACTGTCTTTGTCAGGACCTCCCTGACACACGGTGTGGGGTTGAAGAAGATCTGAGGAGGTCACATATTTCACCCAAAAAAACACTAAGGGGTACCCCTTTGTGTTTTTTTAGACTAAATTTTTGACCGTCTCAGATTTCTTCCAAACTCACGATGTTGATTAGGAAGGTCCTGACTTACACAGTGGTGTGATTATTTTCAGCCTATCTCATCCCAAAGCTTAGATATGATGACTAACGTAACTTGGATTTTCTCTCAATAGGTTTATTGGTGTTGAATATATTGGAATTAAATTTATGAGCTTGTTATATGTCCAATAAAGCAAAATACAGATGCAATGTAGGATATATTGGACTGACTAGGCTTTTCTGATCGCACCCATCTTCTCTTGTGTTTACCTAGCTTCACTGGAAGTAGGAATCCCATCATGAAATTTACAGTTATACATTTTATGCAGCACAACATGTCCCTATATCTCAGTTTTGGGATGTGGTAGGGCAACAATTACCATATCACTGTCTTTGTCAGGACCTCCCTGACACACGATGTGGGTTTGAAGAAGATCTGAGGAGGTCACATATTTCACCCAAAAAAACACTAAGGGGTACCCCTTTGTGTTTTTTTAGACTAAATTTTTGACCGTTTCAGATTTCTTCCAAACTCACGATGTTGATTAAGCAGGTCCTGACTTACACAGTGGTGTGATTATTTTCAGCCTATCTCATCCCAAAGCTTAGATATGATGACTAACGTAACTTGGATTTTCTCTCAATAGGTTTATTGGTGTTGAATATATTGGAATTAAATTTATGAGCTTGTTATATGTCCAATAAAGCAAAATACAGATGCAATGTAGGATATATTGGACTGACTAGGCTTTTCTGATCGCACCCTTCTACTCTTGTGTTTACCTAGCTTCACTGGAAGTAGGAATCCCATCATGAAATTTACAGTTATACATTTTATGCAGCACAACATGTCCCTATATCTCAGTTTTGGGATGTGGTAGGGCAACAATTACGACACCACTGTCTTTGTCAGGACCTCCCTGACACACGGTGTGGGGTTGAAGAAGATCTGAGGAGGTCACATATTTCACCCAAAAAAACACTAAGGGGTACCCCTTTGTGTTTTTTTAGACTAAATTTTTGACCATTTCAGATTTCTTCCAAACTCACGATGTTGATTAAGCAGGTCCTGACATACACAGTGGTGTGATTATTTTTAGCCTATCTCATCCCAAAGCTGAGATATGAGGACAAACTTAACTGGGATTTTCTCTCAATAGGTTTATTGGTGTTGATTATATTGGATTTAAATTTATGAGCTTTTTATACGTCCAATAAAGCAAAATACAGATGCAATGTAGGATATATTGGACTGACTAGGCTTTTCTGATCGCACCCTTCTACTCTTGTGTTTACCTAGCTTCACTGGAAGTAGGAATCCCATCATGAAATTTACAGTTATACATTTTATGCAGCACAACATGTCTCTATATCTCAGTTTTGGGATGTGGTAGGGCAAAAATTATGACACCACTGTCTTTGTGAGGACCTCCCTGTCACACGGTGTGGGGTTGAAGAAGATCTGAGGAGGTCACATATTTCACCCAAAAAAACACTAAGGGGTACCCCTTTGTGTTTTTTAGACTAAATTTTTGACCGTCTCAGATTTCTTCCAAACTCACGATGTTGATTAGGAAGGTCCTGACTTACACAGTGGTGTGATTATTTTCAGCCTATCTCATCCCAAAGCTTAGATATGATGACTAACGTAACTTGGATTTTCTCTCAATAGGTTTATTGGTGTTGAATATATTGGAATTAAATTTATGAGCTTGTTATATGTCCAATAAAGCAAAATACAGATGCAATGTAGGATATATTGGACTGACTAGGCTTTTCTGATCACACCCTTCTTCTCTTGTGTTTACCCAGCTTCACTGGAAGTAGGAATCCCATCATGAAATTTACAGTTATACATTTTATGCAGCACAACATGTCCCTATATCTCAGTTTTGGGATGTGGTAGGGCAACAATTACGACACCACTGTCTTTGTCAGGACCACCCTGTCACACGGTGTGGGGTTGAAGAAGATCTGAGGAGGTCACATATTTCACCCAAAAAAACACTAAGGGGTACCCCTTTGTGTTTTTTTAGACTAAATTTTTGACCGTTTCAGATTTCTTCCAAACTCACGATGTTGATTAAGCAGGTCCTGACTTACACAGTGGTGTGATTATTTTCAGCCTATCTCATCCCAAAGCTGAGATATGATGACTAACATAATTTGGATTTTCTCTCAATAGGTTTATTGGTGTTGAATATATTGGAATTAAATTTATGAGCTTTTTATACGTCCAATAAAGCAAAATACAGATGCAATGTAGGATATATTGGACTGACTAGGCTTTTCTGATCGCACACTTCTACTCTTGTGTTTACCTAGCTTCACTGGAAGAAGGAATCCCATCATGAAATTTACAGTTATACATTTTATGCAGCACAACATGTCTCTATATCTCAGTTTTGGGAAGTGGTAGGGCAACAATTACGACACCACTGTCTTTGTGAGGACCTCCCTGTCACACGGTGTGTGGTTGAAGAAGATCTGAGGAGGTCACATATTTCACCCAAAAAAACACTAAGGGGTACCCCTTTGTGTTTTTTTAGACTAAATTTTTGACCATTTCAGATTTCTTCCAAACTCACGATGTTGATTAAGCAGGTCCTGACATACACAGTGGTGTGATTATTTTCAGCCTATCTCATCCCAAAGCTGAGATATGATGACTAACATAACTTGGATTTTCTCTCCATAGATTTATTGGTGTTGAATATATTGGAATTAAATTTATGAGCTTGTTATATGACCAATAAAGCAAAATACAGATGCAATGTAGGATATATTGGACTGACTAGGCTTTTCTGATCGCACCCATCTTCTCTTGTGTTTACCTAGCTTCACTGGAAGTAGGAATCCCATCATGAAATTTACAGTTATACATTTTATGCAGCACAACATGTCCCTATATCTCAGTTTTGGGATGTGGTAGGGCAACAATTACCATATCACTGTCTTTGTCAGGACCTCCCTGACACACGATGTGGGTTTGAAGAAGATCTGAGGAGGTCACATATTTCACCCAAAAAAACACTAAGGGGTACCCCTTTGTGTTTTTTTAGACTAAATTTTTGACCGTCTCAGATTTCTTCCAAACTCACGATGTTCATTAGGCAGGTCCTGACTTACACAAAGGTGTAATTATTTTCAGCCTATCTCATCCCAAAGCTGAGATATGAGGACAAACTTAACTGGGATTTTCTCTCAATAGGTTTATTGGTGTTGAATATATTGGAATTAAATTTATGAGCTTTTTATACGTCCAATAAAGCAAAATACAGATGCAATGTAGGATATATTGGACTGACTAGGCTTTTCTGATCGCACCCTTCTACTCTTGTGTTTACCTAGCTTCACTGGAAGTAGGAATCCCATCATGAAATTTACAGTTATACATTTTATGCAGCACAACATGTCCCTATATCTCAGTTTTGGGATGTGGTAGGGCAACAATTACGACACCACTGTCTTTGTCAGGACCTCCCTGTTACACGGTGTGGGGTTGAAGAAGATCTGAGGAGGTCACATATTTCACCCAAAAAAACACTAAGGGGTACCCCTTTGTGTTTTTTTAGACTAAATTTTTGACCGTTTCAGATTTCTTCCAAACTCACGATGTTGATTAAGCAGGTCCTGACTTACACAAAGGTGTAATTATTTTCAGCCTATCTCATCCCAAAGCTGACATATGAGGACAAACTTAACTGGGATTTTCTCTCAATAGGTTTATTGGTGTTGAATATATTGGAATTAAATTTATGAGCTTTTTATACGTCCAATAAAGCAAAATACAGATGCAATGTAGGATATATTGGACTGACTAGGCTTTTCTGATCGCACCCTTCTACTCTTGTGTTTACCTAGCTTCACTGGAAGAAGGAATCCCATCATGAAATTTACAGTTATACATTTTATGCAGCACAACATGTCCCTATATCTCAGTTTTGGGATGTGGTAGGGCAACAATTACGACACCACTGTCTTCGTCAGGACCTCCCTGTTACACAGTGTGGGGTTGAAGAAGATCTGAGGAGGTCACATATTTCACCCAAAAAAACACTAAGGGGTACCCCTTTGTGTTTTTTTAGACTAAATTTTTGACCGTCTCAGATTTCTTCCAAACTCACGATGTTGATTAAGCAGGTCCTGACTTACACAGTGGTGTGATTATTTTCAGCCTATCTCATCCCAAAGCTGAGATATGATGACTAACGTAACTTGGATTTTCTCTCAATAGGTTTATTGGTGTTGAATATATTGGAATTAAATTTATGAGCTTTTTATACGTCCAATAAAGCAAAATACAGATGCAATGTAGGATATATTGGACTGACTAGGCTTTTCTGATCACACACTTCTACTCTTGTGTTTACCTAGCTTCACTGGAAGAAGGAATCCCATCATGAAATTTACAGTTATACATTTTATGCAGCACAACATGTCTCTATATCTCAGTTTTGGGATGTGGTAGGGCAACAATTACGACACCACTGTCTTTGTGAGGACCTCCCTGTCACACGGTGTGGGGTTGAAGAAGATCTGAGGAGGTCACATATTTCACCCAAAAAAACACTAAGGGGTACCCCTTTGTGTTTTTTTAGACTAAATTTTTGACCATTTCAGATTTCTTCCAAACTCACGATGTTGATTAAGCAGGTCCTGACATACACAGTGGTGTGATTATTTTCAGCCTATCTCATCCCAAAACTGAGATATGATGACTAACGTAACTTGGATTTTCTCTCCATAGGTTTATTGGTGTTGAATATATTGGAATTAAATTCATGAGCTTGTTATATGTCCAATAAAGCAAAATACAGATGCAATGTAGGATATATTGGACTGACTAGGCTTTTCTGATCGCACCCTTCTACTCTTGTGTTTACCTAGCTTCACTGGAAGTAGGAATCCCATCATGAAATTTACAGTCATACATTTTATGCAGCACAACATGTCCCTATATCTCAGTTTTGGGATGTGGTAGGGCAACAATTACCACACCACTGTCTTTGTCAGGACCTCCCTGACACACGGTGTGGGTTTGAAGAAGATCTGAGGAGGTCACATAGTTCACCCAAAAAAACACTAAGGGGTACCCCTTTGTGTTTTTTTAGACTAAATTTTTGACCGTCTCAGATTTCTTCCAAACTCACGATGTTCATTAGGCAGGTCCTGACTTACACAAAGGTGTAATTATTTTCAGCCTATCTCATCCCAAAGCTGAGATATGAGGACAAACTTAACTGGGATTTTCTCTCAATAGGTTTATTGGTGTTGAATATATTGGAATTAAATTTATGAGCTTTTTATACGTCCAATAAAGCAAAATACAGATGCAATGTAGGATATATTGGACTGACTAGGCTTTTCTGATCGCACCCTTCTACTCTTGTGTTTACCTAGCTTCACTGGAAGTAGGAATCCCATCATGAAATTTACAGTTATACATTTTATGCAGCACAACATGTCCCTATATCTCAGTTTTGGGATGTGGTAGGGCAACAATTACGACACCACTGTCTTTGTCAGGACCTCCCTGTTACACGGTGTGGGGTTGAAGAAGATCTGAGGAGGTCACATATTTCACCCAAAAAAACACTAAGGGGTACCCCTTTGTGTTTTTTTAGACTAAATTTTTGACCGTTTCAGATTTCTTCCAAACTCACGATGTTGATTAAGCAGGTCCTGACTTACACAAAGGTGTAATTATTTTCAGCCTATCTCATCCCAAAGCTGACATATGAGGACAAACTTAACTGGGATTTTCTCTCAATAGGTTTATTGGTGTTGAATATATTGGAATTAAATTTATGAGCTTTTTATACGTCCAATAAAGCAAAATACAGATGCAATGTAGGATATATTGGACTGACTAGGCTTTTCTGATCGCACCCTTCTACTCTTGTGTTTACCTAGCTTCACTGGAAGAAGGAATCCCATCATGAAATTTACAGTTATACATTTTATGCAGCACAACATGTCCCTATATCTCAGTTTTGGGATGTGGTAGGGCAACAATTACGACACCACTGTCTTCGTCAGGACCTCCCTGTTACACAGTGTGGGGTTGAAGAAGATCTGAGGAGGTCACATATTTCACCCAAAAAAACACTAAGGGGTACCCCTTTGTGTTTTTTTAGACTAAATTTTTGACCGTCTCAGATTTCTTCCAAACTCACGATGTTGATTAAGCAGGTCCTGACTTACACAGTGGTGTGATTATTTTCAGCCTATCTCATCCCAAAGCTGAGATATGATGACTAACGTAACTTGGATTTTCTCTCAATAGGTTTATTGGTGTTGAATATATTGGAATTAAATTTATGAGCTTTTTATACGTCCAATAAAGCAAAATACAGATGCAATGTAGGATATATTGGACTGACTAGGCTTTTCTGATCACACACTTCTACTCTTGTGTTTACCTAGCTTCACTGGAAGAAGGAATCCCATCATGAAATTTACAGTTATACATTTTATGCAGCACAACATGTCTCTATATCTCAGTTTTGGGATGTGGTAGGGCAACAATTACGACACCACTGTCTTTGTGAGGACCTCCCTGTCACACGGTGTGGGGTTGAAGAAGATCTGAGGAGGTCACATATTTCACCCAAAAAAACACTAAGGGGTACCCCTTTGTGTTTTTTTAGACTAAATTTTTGACCATTTCAGATTTCTTCCAAACTCACGATGTTGATTAAGCAGGTCCTGACATACACAGTGGTGTGATTATTTTCAGCCTATCTCATCCCAAAACTGAGATATGATGACTAACGTAACTTGGATTTTCTCTCCATAGGTTTATTGGTGTTGAATATATTGGAATTAAATTCATGAGCTTGTTATATGTCCAATAAAGCAAAATACAGATGCAATGTAGGATATATTGGACTGACTAGGCTTTTCTGATCGCACCCTTCTACTCTTGTGTTTACCTAGCTTCACTGGAAGTAGGAATCCCATCATGAAATTTACAGTCATACATTTTATGCAGCACAACATGTCCCTATATCTCAGTTTTGGGATGTGGTAGGGCAACAATTACCACACCACTGTCTTTGTCAGGACCTCCCTGACACACGGTGTGGGTTTGAAGAAGATCTGAGGAGGTCACATAGTTCACCCAAAAAAACACTAAGGGGTACCCCTTTGTGTTTTTTTAGACTAAATTTTTGACCGTCTCAGATTTCTTCCAAACTCACGATGTTCATTAGGCAGGTCCTGACTTACACAAAGGTGTAATTATTTTCAGCCTATCTCATCCCAAAGCTGAGATATGAGGACAAACTTAACTGGGATTTTCTCTCAATAGGTTTATTGGTGTTGAATATATTGGAATTAAATTTATGAGCTTTTTATACGTCCAATAAAGCAAAATACAGATGCAATGTAGGATATATTGGACTGACTAGGCTTTTCTGATCGCACCCTTCTACTCTTGTGTTTACCTAGCTTCACTGGAAGTAGGAATCCCATCATGAAATTTACAGTTATACATTTTATGCAGCACAACATGTCCCTATATCTCAGTTTTGGGATGTGGTAGGGCAACAATTACGACACCACTGTCTTTGTCAGGACCTCCCTGTTACACGGTGTGGGGTTGAAGAAGATCTGAGGAGGTCACATATTTCACCCAAAAAAACACTAAGGGGTACCCCTTTGTGTTTTTTTAGACTAAATTTTTGACCGTTTCAGATTTCTTCCAAACTCACGATGTTGATTAAGCAGGTCCTGACTTACACAAAGGTGTAATTATTTTCAGCCTATCTCATCCCAAAGCTGACATATGAGGACAAACTTAACTGGGATTTTCTCTCAATAGGTTTATTGGTGTTGAATATATTGGAATTAAATTTATGAGCTTTTTATACGTCCAATAAAGCAAAATACAGATGCAATGTAGGATATATTGGACTGACTAGGCTTTTCTGATTGCACCCTTCTACTCTTGTGTTTACCTAGCTTCACTGGAAGAAGGAATCCCATCATGAAATTTACAGTTATACATTTTATGCAGCACAACATGTCCCTATATCTCAGTTTTGGGATGTGGTAGGGCAACAATTACGACACCACTGTCTTCGTCAGGACCTCCCTGTTACACGGTGTGGGGTTGAAGAAGATCTGAGGAGGTCACATATTTCACCCAAAAAAACACTAAGGGGTACCCCTTTGTGTTTTTTTAGACTAAATTTTTGACCGTCTCAGATTTCTTCCAAACTCACGATGTTGATTAAGCAGGTCCTGACTTACACAGTGGTGTGATTATTTTCAGCCTATCTCATCCCAAAGCTGAGATATGATGACTAACGTAACTTGGATTTTCTCTCAATAGGTTTATTGGTGTTGAATATATTGGAATTAAATTTATGAGCTTTTTATACGTCCAATAAAGCAAAATACAGATGCAATGTAGGATATATTGGACTGACTAGGCTTTTCTGATCACACACTTCTACTCTTGTGTTTACCTAGCTTCACTGGAAGAAGGAATCCCATCATGAAATTTACAGTTATACATTTTATGCAGCACAACATGTCTCTATATCTCAGTTTTGGGATGTGGTAGGGCAACAATTACGACACCACTGTCTTTGTGAGGACCTCCCTGTCACACGGTGTGGGGTTGAAGAAGATCTGAGGAGGTCACATATTTCACCCAAAAAAACACTAAGGGGTACCCCTTTGTGTTTTTTTAGACTAAATTTTTGACCATTTCAGATTTCTTCCAAACTCACGATGTTGATTAAGCAGGTCCTGACATACACAGTGGTGTGATTATTTTCAGCCTATCTCATCCCAAAACTGAGATATGATGACTAACGTAACTTGGATTTTCTCTCCATAGGTTTATTGGTGTTGAATATATTGGAATTAAATTCATGAGCTTGTTATATGTCCAATAAAGCAAAATACAGATGCAATGTAGGATATATTGGACTGACTAGGCTTTTCTGATCGCACCCTTCTACTCTTGTGTTTACCTAGCTTCACTGGAAGTAGGAATCCCATCATGAAATTTACAGTCATACATTTTATGCAGCACAACATGTCCCTATATCTCAGTTTTGGGATGTGGTAGGGCAACAATTACCACACCACTGTCTTTGTCAGGACCTCCCTGACACACGGTGTGGGTTTGAAGAAGATCTGAGGAGGTCACATAGTTCACCCAAAAAAACACTAAGGGGTACCCCTTTGTGTTTTTTTAGACTAAATTTTTGACCGTCTCAGATTTCTTCCAAACTCACGATGTTCATTAGGCAGGTCCTGACTTACACAAAGGTGTAATTATTTTCAGCCTATCTCATCCCAAAGCTGAGATATGAGGACAAACTTAACTGGGATTTTCTCTCAATAGGTTTATTGGTGTTGAATATATTGGAATTAAATTTATGAGCTTTTTATACGTCCAATAAAGCAAAATACAGATGCAATGTAGGATATATTGGACTGACTAGGCTTTTCTGATCGCACCCTTCTACTCTTGTGTTTACCTAGCTTCACTGGAAGTAGGAATCCCATCATGAAATTTACAGTTATACATTTTATGCAGCACAACATGTCCCTATATCTCAGTTTTGGGATGTGGTAGGGCAACAATTACGACACCACTGTCTTTGTCAGGACCTCCCTGTTACACGGTGTGGGGTTGAAGAAGATCTGAGGAGGTCACATATTTCACCCAAAAAAACACTAAGGGGTACCCCTTTGTGTTTTTTTAGACTAAATTTTTGACCGTTTCAGATTTCTTCCAAACTCACGATGTTGATTAAGCAGGTCCTGACTTACACAAAGGTGTAATTATTTTCAGCCTATCTCATCCCAAAGCTGACATATGAGGACAAACTTAACTGGGATTTTCTCTCAATAGGTTTATTGGTGTTGAATATATTGGAATTAAATTTATGAGCTTTTTATACGTCCAATAAAGCAAAATACAGATGCAATGTAGGATATATTGGACTGACTAGGCTTTTCTGATCGCACCCTTCTACTCTTGTGTTTACCTAGCTTCACTGGAAGAAGGAATCCCATCATGAAATTTACAGTTATACATTTTATGCAGCACAACATGTCCCTATATCTCAGTTTTGGGATGTGGTAGGGCAACAATTACGACACCACTGTCTTCGTCAGGACCTCCCTGTTACACGGTGTGGGGTTGAAGAAGATCTGAGGAGGTCACATATTTCACCCAAAAAAACACTAAGGGGTACCCCTTTGTGTTTTTTTAGACTAAATTTTTGACCGTCTCAGATTTCTTCCAAACTCACGATGTTGATTAAGCAGGTCCTGACTTACACAGTGGTGTGATTATTTTCAGCCTATCTCATCCCAAAGCTGAGATATGATGACTAACGTAACTTGGATTTTCTCTCAATAGGTTTATTGGTGTTGAATATATTGGAATTAAATTTATGAGCTTTTTATACGTCCAATAAAGCAAAATACAGATGCAATGTAGGATATATTGGACTGACTAGGCTTTTCTGATCACACCCTTCTACTCTTGTGTTTACCTAGCTTCACTGGAAGAAGGAATCCCATCATGAAATTTACAGTTATACATTTTATGCAGCACAACATGTCCCTATATCTCAGTTTTGGGATGTGGTAGGGCAACAATTACCACACCACTGTCTTTGTCAGGACCTCCCTGACACACGATGTGGGTTTGATGAAGATCTGAGGAGGTCACATAGTTCACCCAAAAAAACACTAAGGGGTACCCCTTTGTGTTTTTTTAGACTAAATTTTTGACCGACTCAGATTTCTTCCAAACTCACGATGTTCATTAAGCAGGTCCTGACTTACACAAAGGTGTAATTATTTTCAGCCTATCTCATCCCAAAGCTGACATATGAGGACAAACTTAACTGGGATTTTCTCTCAATAGGTTTATTGGTGTTGAATATATTGGAATTAAATTTATGAGCTTTTTATACGTCCAATAAAGCAAAATACAGATGCAATGTAGGATATATTGGACTGACTAGGCTTTTCTGATCGCACCCTTCTACTCTTGTGTTTACCTAGCTTCACTGGAAGAAGGAATCCCATCATGAAATTTACAGTTATACATTTTATGCAGCACAACATGTCCCTATATCTCAGTTTTGGGATGTGGTAGGGCAACAATTACCACACCACTGTCTTTGTCAGGACCTCCCTGACACACGGTGTGGATTTGAAGAAGATCTGAGGAGGTCACATAGATCACCCAAAAAAACACTAAGGGGTACCCCTTTGTGTTTTTTTAGACTACATTTTTGACCATCTCAGATTCCTTCCAAACTCATGATGTTGATTGGACAGGTCCTGACTTACACAGGAGTGTGATTATTTTCAGCCTATCTCATCCCAAAACTGAGATATGAGGACTAACGTAACTGGGATTTTCTCTCAATAGGTTTATTGGTGTTGAATATATTGGAATTAAATTTATGAGCTTTTTATACGTCCAATAAAGCAAAATACAGATGCAATGTAGGATATAATGGACTGACTAGGCTTTTCTGATGGCACCCTTCTACTCATGTGTTTACCTAGCATCCCTGGAAGTAGGAATCCCATCATGAAATTTACAGTTATACATCTTATGCAGCACAACATGTCCCTACATCTCAGCTTTGGGATGTGGTAGAGCAAAAAGTACCACACCACTGTCTTCGTCGGGACCTCCCTGACACACTGTGTGGGTTTGAAGAAGATCTGAGGAGGTCACATTTTTCACCCAAAAAACACTAAGGGGTACCCCTTTGTGTTTTTTAGACTACATTTTTGACCATCTCAGATTCCTTCCAAACTCATGATGTTGATTGGGCAGGTCCTGACTTACACAGGAGTGTGATTATTTTCAGCCTATCTCATCCCACAACTGAGATATGAGGACTAACGTAACTGGGATTTTCTCTCAATAGGTTTATTGGTATTGAATATATTGGAGTTAAATTTATGAGCTTGTTATACATCCAATAAAGCAAAATACAGATGCAATGTAGGATATAATGGACTGACTAGGCTTTTCTGATGGCACCCTTCTACTCATGTGTTTACCTAGCATCCCTGGAAGTAGGAATCCCATCATGAAATTTACAGTTATACATTTTATGCAGCACAACATGCCCCTACATCTCAGCTTTGGGATGTGGTAGAGCAAAAAGTACCACACCACTGTCTTCGTCGGGACCTCCCCGACACACTGTGTGGGTTTGAAGAAGATCTGAGGAGGTCACATTTTTCACCCAAAAAAAAACTAAGGGGTACCCTTTTGTGTTTTTTTAGACTACATTTTTGACCATCTCAGATTCCTTCCAAACTCATGATGTTGATTGGGCAGGTCCTGACTTACATAGGAGTGTGATTATTTTCAGCCTATCTCATCCCAAATCTGAGATATGTGGACTAACGTAACTGGGATTTTCTCTCAATAGGTTTATTGGTATTGAATATATTGGAGTTAAATTTATGAGCTTGATATACATCCAATAAAGCAAAATACAGATGCAATGTAGGAAATAATGGACTGACTAGGCTTTTCTGATGGCACCCTTCTACTCATGTGTTTACCTAGCTTCACTGGAAGTAGGAATCCCATCATGAAATTTACAGTTATACATCTTATGCAGCACAACATGTCCCTACATCTCAGCTTTGGGATGTGGTAGAGCAAAAAGTACCACACCACTGTCTTCGTCGGGACCTCCCTGACACACTGTGTGGGTTTGAAGAAGATCTGAGGAGGTCACATTTTTCACCCAAAAAAACACTAAGGGGTACCCTTTTGTGTTTTTTTAGACTACATGTTTGACCATCTCAGATTCCTTCCAAACTCACGATGTTGATTGAGCAGATCCTGATTTACACAGGGGTGTGATTATTTTCAGCCTATCTCATCCCAAAGCTGAGATATGAGGACTAACATAACTGGGATTTTCTCTCAATAGGTTTATTGATGTTGAATATATTGGAATTAAATTTATGAGCTTGTTATACATCCAATAAAGCAAAATACAGATGCAATGTAGGATATAATGGACTGACTAGGCTTTTCTGATGGCACCCTTCTACTCATGTGTTTACCTACCTTCACTGGAAGTAGGAATCCCATCATGAAATTTACAGTTATACATCTTATGCAGCACAACATGTCCCTACATCTCAGCTTTGGGATGTGGTAGAGCAAAAAGTACCACACCACTGTCTTCGTCAGGACCTCCCTGACACACTGTGTGGGTTTGAAAAAGATCTGAGGAGGTCACATTTTTCACCCAAAAAAACACTAAGGGGTACCCCTTTGTGTTTTTTTAGACTACATTTTTGACCATCTCAGATTCCTTCCAAACTCATGATGTTGATTGGACAGGTCCTGACTTACACAGGAGTGTGATTATTTTCAGCCTATCTCATCCCAAAACTGAGATATGAGGACTAACGTAACTGGGATTTTCTCTCAATAGGTTTATTGGTATTGAATATATTGGAGTTAAATATATGAGCTTGTTATACATCCAATAAAGCAAAATACAGATGCAATGTAGGATATAATGGACTGACTAGGCTTTTCTGATGGCACCCTTCTACTCATGTGTTTACCTAGCATCCCTGGAAGTAGGAATCCCATCATGAAATTTACAGTTATACATTTTATGCAGCACAACATGTCCCTACATCTCAGCTTTGGGATGTGGTAGAGCAAAAAGTACCACACCACCGTCTTCGTCGGGACCTCCCTGACACACTGTGTGGGTTTGAAGAAGATCTGAGGAGGTCACATTTTTCACCCAAAAAAACACTAAGGGGTACCCCTTTGTGTTTTTTTAGACTACATTGTTGACCATCTCAGATTCCTTCCAAACTCATGATGTTGATTGGGCAGGTCCTGACTTACACAGGAGTGTGATTATTTTCAGCCTATCTCATCCCAAATCTGAGATATGTGGACTAACGTAACTGGGATTTTCTCTCAATAGGTTTATTGGTATTGAATATATTGGAGTTAAATTTATGAGCTTGTTATACATCCAATAAAGCAAAATACAGATGCAATGTAGGATATAATGGACTGACTAGGCTTTTCTGATGGCACCCTTCTACTCATGTGTTTACCTAGCTTCACTGGAAGTAGGAATCCCATCATGAAATTTACAGTTATACATCTTATGCAGCACAACATGTCCCTACATCTCAGCTTTGGGATGTGGTAGAGCAAAAAGTACCACACCACTGTCTTCGTCGGGACCTCCCTGACACACTGTGTGGGTTTGAAAAAGATCTGAGGAGGTCACATTTTTCACCCAAAAAAACACTAAGGGGTACCCCTTTGTGTTTTTTTAGACTACATTTTTGACCATCTCAGATTCCTTCCAAACTCATGATGTTGATTGGACAGGTCCTGACTTACACAGGAGTGTGATTATTTTCAGCCTATCTCATCCCAAAACTGAGATATGAGGACTAACGTAACTGGGATTTTCTCTCAATAGGTTTATTGGTATTGAATATATTGGAGTTAAATTTATGAGCTTGTTATACATTCAATAAAGCAAAATACAGATGCAATGTAGGATATAATGGACTGACTAAGCTTTTCTGATGGCACCCTTCTACTCATGTGTTTACCTAGCATCCCTGGAAGTAGGAATCCCATCATGAAATTTACAGTTATACATTTTATGCAGCACAACATGTCCCTACATCTCAGCTTTGGGATGTGGTAGAGCAAAAAGTACCACACCACCGTCTTCGTCGGGACCTCCCTGACACACTGTGTGGGTTTGAAGAAGATCTGAGGAGGTCACATTTTTCACCCAAAAAAACACTAAGGGGTACCCCTTTGTGTTTTTTTAGACTACATTGTTGACCATCTCAGATTCCTTCCAAACTCATGATGTTGATTGGGCAGGTCCTGACTTACACAGGAGTGTGATTATTTTCAGCCTATCTCATCCCAAATCTGAGGTATGTGGACTAACGTAACTGGGATTTTCTCTCAATAGGTTTATTGGTATTGAATATATTGGAGTTAAATTTATGAGCTTGTTATACATCCAATAAAGCAAAATACAGATGCAATGTAGGATATAATGGACTGACTAGGCTTTTCTGATGGCACCCTTCTACTCATGTGTTTACCTAGCTTCACTGGAAGTAGGAATCCCATCATGAAATTTACAGTTATACATTTTATGCAGCACAACATGTCCCTACATCTCAGCTTTGGGATGTGGTAGAGCAAAAAGTACAACTTCACTGTCTTCATCGGGACCTCCCTGACACACTGTGTGGGTTTGAAGAAGATCTGAGGAGGTCACATTTTTCACCCAAAAAAAAAACTAAGGGGTACCCCTTTGTGTTTTTTTAGACTACATTTTTGACCATCTCAGATTCCTTCCAAACTCATGATGTTGATTGGGCAGGTCCTGACTTACACAGGAGTGTGATTATTTTCAGCCTATCTCATCCCAAAACTGAGATATGAGGACTAACGTAACTGGGATTTTCTCTCAATAGGTTTATTGGTATTGAATATATTGGAGTTAAATTTATGAGCTTGATATACATCCAATAAAGCAAAATACAGATGCAATGTAGGAAATAATGGACTGACTAGGCTTTTCTGATGGCACCCTTCTACTCATGTGTTTACCTAGCTTCACTGGAAGTAGGAATCCCATCATGAAATTTACAGTTATACATCTTATGCAGCACAACATGTCCCTACATCTCAGCTTTGGGATGTGGTAGAGCAAAAAGTACCACACCACTGTCTTCGTCGGGACCTCCCTGACACACTGTGTGGGTTTGAAGAAGATCTGAGGAGGTCACATTTTTCACCCAAAAAAACACTAAGGGGTACCCTTTTGTGTTTTTTTAGACTACATGTTTGACCATCTCAGATTCCTTCCAAACTCACGATGTTGATTGAGCAGATCCTGATTTACACAGGGGTGTGATTATTTTCAGCCTATCTCATCCCAAAGCTGAGATATGAGGACTAACATAACTGGGATTTTCTCTCAATAGGTTTATTGATGTTGAATATATTGGAATTAAATTTATGAGCTTGTTATACATCCAATAAAGCAAAATACAGATGCAATGTAGGATATAATGGACTGACTAGGCTTTTCTGATGGCACCCTTCTACTCATGTGTTTACCTACCTTCACTGGAAGTAGGAATCCCATCATGAAATTTACAGTTATACATCTTATGCAGGGGTACCCCTTTGTGTTTTTTTAGACTACATTTTTGACCATCTCAGATTCCTTCCAAACTCATGATGTTGATTGGACAGGTCCTGACTTACACAGGAGTGTGATTATTTTCAGCCTATCTCATCCCAAATCTGAGATATGTGGACTAACGTAACTGGGATTTTCTCTCAATAGGTTTATTGGTATTGAATATATTGGAGTTAAATTTATGAGCTTGTTATACATCCAATAAAGCAAAATACAGATGCAATGTAGGATATAATGGACTGACTAGGCTTTTCTGATGGCACCCTTCTACTCATGTGTTTACCTAGCTTCCCTGGAAGTAGGGATCCCATCATGAAATTTACAGTTATACATCTTATGCAGCACAACATGTCCCTACATCTCAGCTTTGGGATGTGGTAGAGCAAAAAGTACCACACCACTGTCTTCGTCGGGACCTCCCTGACACACTGTGTGGGTTTGAAAAAGATCTGAGGAGGTCACATTTTTCACCCAAAAAAACACTAAGGGGTACCCCTTTGTGTTTTTTTAGACTACATTTTTGACCATCTCAGATTCCTTCCAAACTCATGATGTTGATTGGGCAAGTCCTGACTTACACAGGAGTGTGATTATTTTCAGCCTATCTCATCCCAAAACTGAGATATGAGGACTAACGTAACTGGGATTTTCTCTCAATAGGTTCATTGGTATTGAATATATTGGAGTTAAATTTATGAGCTTGTTATACATCCAATAAAGTAAAATACAGATGCAATGTAGGATATAATGGACTGACTAGGCTTTTCTGATGGCACCCTTCTACTCATGTGTTTACCTAGCTTCACTGGAAGTAGGAATCCCATCATGAAATTTACAGTTATACATTTTATGCAGCACAACATGTCCCTACATCTCAGCTTTGGGATGTGGTAGAGCAAAAAGTACAACTTCACTGTCTTCATCGGGACCTCCCTGACACACTGTGTGGGTTTGAAGAAGATCTGAGGAGGTCACATTTTTCACCCAAAAAAAAACTACGGGGTACCCCTTTGTGTTTTTTTAGACTACATTTTTGACCATCTCAGATTCCTTCCAAACTCATGATGTTGATTGGGCAGGTCCTGACTTACACAGGAGTGTGATTATTTTCAGCCTATCTCATCCCAAAACTGAGATATGAGGACTAACGTAACTGGGATTTTCTCTCAATAGGTTTATTGGTATTGAATATATTGGAGTTAAATTTATGAGCTTGTTATACATCCAATAAAGCAAAATACAGATGCAATGTAGGATATAATAGACTGACTAGGCTTTTCTGATGGCACCCTTCTACTCATGTGTTTACCTAGCATCCCTGGAAGTAGGAATCCCATCATGAAATTTACAGTTATACATCTTATGCAGGGGTACCCCTCTGTGTTTTTTTAGACTACATTTTTGACCATCTCAGATTCCTTCCAAACTCATGATGTTGATTGGGCAGGTCCTGACTTACACAGGAGTGTGATTATTTTCAGCCTATCTCATCCCAAAACTGAGATATGAGGACTAACGTAACTGGGATTTTCTCTCAATAGGTTTATTGGTATTGAATATATTGGAGTTAAATTTATAAGCTTGTTATACATCCAATAAAGCAATATACAGATGCAATGTAGGATATAATGGACTGACTAGGCTTTTCTGATGGCACCCTTCTGCTTATGTGTTTACCTAGCTTCACTGGAAGTAGGAATCCCATCATGAAATTTACAGTTATACATTTTATGCAGCACAACATGTCCCTACATCTCAGCTTTGGGATGTGGTAGAGCAAAAAGTACCACACCACTGTCTTCGTCGGGACCTCCCTGACACACTGTATGGGTTTGAAGAAGATCTGAGGAGGTCACATTTTTCACCCAAAAAAAAAACACTAAGGGGTACCCCTTTGTGTTTTTTTAGACTACATTGTTGACCATCTCAGATTCCTTCCAAACTCATGATGTTGATTGGGCAGGTCCTGACTTACACAGGAGTGTGATTATTTTCAGCCTATCTCATCCCAAATCTGAGATATGTGGACTAACGTAACTGGGATTTTCTCTCAATAGGTTTATTGGTATTGAATATATTGGAGTTAAATTTATGAGCTTGTTATACATCCAATAAAGCAAAATACAGATGCAATGTAGGATATAATGGACTGACTAGGCTTTTCTGATGGCACCCTTCTACTCATGTGTTTACCTAGCTTCACTGGAAGTAGGAATCCCATCATGAAATTTACAGTTATACATCTTATGCAGCACAACATGTCCCTACATCTCAGCTTTGGGATGTGGTAGAGCAAAAAGTACCATACCACTGTCTTTGTCGGGACCTCCCTGACACACTGTGTGGGTTTGAAAAAGATCTGAGGAGGTCACATTTTTCACCCAAAAAAACACTAAGGGGTACCCCTTTGTGTTTTTTTAGACTACATTTTTGACCATCTCAGATTCCTTCCAAACTCATGATGTTGATTGGGCAGGTCCTGACTTACACAGGAGTGTGATTATTTTCAGCCTATCTCATCCCAAAACTGAGATATGAGGACTAACGTAACTGGGATTTTCTCTCAATAGGTTTATTGGTATTGAATATATTGGAGTTAAATTTATAAGCTTGTTATACATCCAATAAAGCAATATACAGATGCAATGTAGGATATAATGGACTGACTAGGCTTTTCTGATGGCACCCTTCTGCTTATGTGTTTACCTAGCTTCACTGGAAGTAGGAATCCCATCATGAAATTTACAGTTATACATTTTATGCAGCACAACATGTCCCTACATCTCAGCTTTGGGATGTGGTAGAGCAAAAAGTACCACACCACTGTCTTCGTCGGGACCTCCCTGACACACTGTGTGGGTTTGAAGAAGATCTGAGGAGGTCACATTTTTCACCCAAAAAAACACTAAGGGGTACCCCTTTGTGTTTTTTTAGACTACATTGTTGACCATCTCAGATTCCTTCCAAACTCATGATGTTGATTGGGCAGGTCCTGACTTACACAGGAGTGTGATTATTTTCAGCCTATCTCATCCCAAATCTGAGATATGAGGACTAACGTAACTGGGATTTTCTCTCAATAGGTTTATTGGTATTGAATATATTGGAGTTAAATTTATGAGCTTGTTATACATTCAATAAAGCAAAATACAGATGCAATGTAGGATATAATGGACTGACTAAGCTTTTCTGATGGCACCCTTCTACTCATGTGTTTACCTAGCATCCCTGGAAGTAGGAATCCCATCATGAAATTTACAGTTATACATTTTATGCAGCACAACATGTCCCTACATCTCAGCTTTGGGATGTGGTAGAGCAAAAAGTACCACACCACCGTCTTCGTCGGGACCTCCCTGACACACTGTGTGGGTTTGAAGAAGATCTGAGGAGGTCACATTTTTCACCCAAAAAAACACTAAGGGGTACCCCTTTGTGTTTTTTTAGACTACATTGTTGACCATCTCAGATTCCTTCCAAACTCATGATGTTGATTGGGCAGGTCCTGACTTACACAGGAGTGTGATTATTTTCAGCCTATCTCATCCCAAATCTGAGGTATGTGGACTAACGTAACTGGGATTTTCTCTCAATAGGTTTATTGGTATTGAATATATTGGAGTTAAATTTATGAGCTTGTTATACATCCAATAAAGCAAAATACAGATGCAATGTAGGATATAATGGACTGACTAGGCTTTTCTGATGGCACCCTTCTACTCATGTGTTTACCTAGCTTCACTGGAAGTAGGAATCCCATCATGAAATTTACAGTTATACATTTTATGCAGCACAACATGTCCCTACATCTCAGCTTTGGGATGTGGTAGAGCAAAAAGTACAACTTCACTGTCTTCATCGGGACCTCCCTGACACACTGTGTGGGTTTGAAGAAGATCTGAGGAGGTCACATTTTTCACCCAAAAAAAAAACTAAGGGGTACCCCTTTGTGTTTTTTTAGACTACATTTTTGACCATCTCAGATTCCTTCCAAACTCATGATGTTGATTGGGCAGGTCCTGACTTACACAGGAGTGTGATTATTTTCAGCCTATCTCATCCCAAAACTGAGATATGAGGACTAACGTAACTGGGATTTTCTCTCAATAGGTTTATTGGTATTGAATATATTGGAGTTAAATTTATGAGCTTGATATACATCCAATAAAGCAAAATACAGATGCAATGTAGGAAATAATGGACTGACTAGGCTTTTCTGATGGCACCCTTCTACTCATGTGTTTACCTAGCTTCACTGGAAGTAGGAATCCCATCATGAAATTTACAGTTATACATCTTATGCAGCACAACATGTCCCTACATCTCAGCTTTGGGATGTGGTAGAGCAAAAAGTACCACACCACTGTCTTCGTCGGGACCTCCCTGACACACTGTGTGGGTTTGAAGAAGATCTGAGGAGGTCACATTTTTCACCCAAAAAAACACTAAGGGGTACCCTTTTGTGTTTTTTTAGACTACATGTTTGACCATCTCAGATTCCTTCCAAACTCACGATGTTGATTGAGCAGATCCTGATTTACACAGGGGTGTGATTATTTTCAGCCTATCTCATCCCAAAGCTGAGATATGAGGACTAACATAACTGGGATTTTCTCTCAATAGGTTTATTGATGTTGAATATATTGGAATTAAATTTATGAGCTTGTTATACATCCAATAAAGCAAAATACAGATGCAATGTAGGATATAATGGACTGACTAGGCTTTTCTGATGGCACCCTTCTACTCATGTGTTTACCTACCTTCACTGGAAGTAGGAATCCCATCATGAAATTTACAGTTATACATCTTATGCAGGGGTACCCCTTTGTGTTTTTTTAGACTACATTTTTGACCATCTCAGATTCCTTCCAAACTCATGATGTTGATTGGACAGGTCCTGACTTACACAGGAGTGTGATTATTTTCAGCCTATCTCATCCCAAATCTGAGATATGTGGACTAACGTAACTGGGATTTTCTCTCAATAGGTTTATTGGTATTGAATATATTGGAGTTAAATTTATGAGCTTGTTATACATCCAATAAAGCAAAATACAGATGCAATGTAGGATATAATGGACTGACTAGGCTTTTCTGATGGCACCCTTCTACTCATGTGTTTACCTAGCTTCCCTGGAAGTAGGGATCCCATCATGAAATTTACAGTTATACATCTTATGCAGCACAACATGTCCCTACATCTCAGCTTTGGGATGTGGTAGAGCAAAAAGTACCACACCACTGTCTTCGTCGGGACCTCCCTGACACACTGTGTGGGTTTGAAAAAGATCTGAGGAGGTCACATTTTTCACCCAAAAAAACACTAAGGGGTACCCCTTTGTGTTTTTTTAGACTACATTTTTGACCATCTCAGATTCCTTCCAAACTCATGATGTTGATTGGGCAAGTCCTGACTTACACAGGAGTGTGATTATTTTCAGCCTATCTCATCCCAAAACTGAGATATGAGGACTAACGTAACTGGGATTTTCTCTCAATAGGTTCATTGGTATTGAATATATTGGAGTTAAATTTATGAGCTTGTTATACATCCAATAAAGTAAAATACAGATGCAATGTAGGATATAATGGACTGACTAGGCTTTTCTGATGGCACCCTTCTACTCATGTGTTTACCTAGCTTCACTGGAAGTAGGAATCCCATCATGAAATTTACAGTTATACATTTTATGCAGCACAACATGTCCCTACATCTCAGCTTTGGGATGTGGTAGAGCAAAAAGTACAACTTCACTGTCTTCATCGGGACCTCCCTGACACACTGTGTGGGTTTGAAGAAGATCTGAGGAGGTCACATTTTTCACCCAAAAAAAAACTACGGGGTACCCCTTTGTGTTTTTTTAGACTACATTTTTGACCATCTCAGATTCCTTCCAAACTCATGATGTTGATTGGGCAGGTCCTGACTTACACAGGAGTGTGATTATTTTCAGCCTATCTCATCCCAAAACTGAGATATGAGGACTAACGTAACTGGGATTTTCTCTCAATAGGTTTATTGGTATTGAATATATTGGAGTTAAATTTATGAGCTTGTTATACATCCAATAAAGCAAAATACAGATGCAATGTAGGATATAATAGACTGACTAGGCTTTTCTGATGGCACCCTTCTACTCATGTGTTTACCTAGCATCCCTGGAAGTAGGAATCCCATCATGAAATTTACAGTTATACATCTTATGCAGGGGTACCCCTCTGTGTTTTTTTAGACTACATTTTTGACCATCTCAGATTCCTTCCAAACTCATGATGTTGATTGGGCAGGTCCTGACTTACACAGGAGTGTGATTATTTTCAGCCTATCTCATCCCAAAACTGAGATATGAGGACTAACGTAACTGGGATTTTCTCTCAATAGGTTTATTGGTATTGAATATATTGGAGTTAAATTTATAAGCTTGTTATACATCCAATAAAGCAATATACAGATGCAATGTAGGATATAATGGACTGACTAGGCTTTTCTGATGGCACCCTTCTGCTTATGTGTTTACCTAGCTTCACTGGAAGTAGGAATCCCATCATGAAATTTACAGTTATACATTTTATGCAGCACAACATGTCCCTACATCTCAGCTTTGGGATGTGGTAGAGCAAAAAGTACCACACCACTGTCTTCGTCGGGACCTCCCTGACACACTGTATGGGTTTGAAGAAGATCTGAGGAGGTCACATTTTTCACCCAAAAAAAAAACACTAAGGGGTACCCCTTTGTGTTTTTTTAGACTACATTGTTGACCATCTCAGATTCCTTCCAAACTCATGATGTTGATTGGGCAGGTCCTGACTTACACAGGAGTGTGATTATTTTCAGCCTATCTCATCCCAAATCTGAGATATGTGGACTAACGTAACTGGGATTTTCTCTCAATAGGTTTATTGGTATTGAATATATTGGAGTTAAATTTATGAGCTTGTTATACATCCAATAAAGCAAAATACAGATGCAATGTAGGATATAATGGACTGACTAGGCTTTTCTGATGGCACCCTTCTACTCATGTGTTTACCTAGCTTCACTGGAAGTAGGAATCCCATCATGAAATTTACAGTTATACATCTTATGCAGCACAACATGTCCCTACATCTCAGCTTTGGGATGTGGTAGAGCAAAAAGTACCATACCACTGTCTTTGTCGGGACCTCCCTGACACACTGTGTGGGTTTGAAAAAGATCTGAGGAGGTCACATTTTTCACCCAAAAAAACACTAAGGGGTACCCCTTTGTGTTTTTTTAGACTACATTTTTGACCATCTCAGATTCCTTCCAAACTCATGATGTTGATTGGGCAGGTCCTGACTTACACAGGAGTGTGATTATTTTCAGCCTATCTCATCCCAAAACTGAGATATGAGGACTAACGTAACTGGGATTTTCTCTCAATAGGTTTATTGGTATTGAATATATTGGAGTTAAATTTATAAGCTTGTTATACATCCAATAAAGCAATATACAGATGCAATGTAGGATATAATGGACTGACTAGGCTTTTCTGATGGCACCCTTCTGCTTATGTGTTTACCTAGCTTCACTGGAAGTAGGAATCCCATCATGAAATTTACAGTTATACATTTTATGCAGCACAACATGTCCCTACATCTCAGCTTTGGGATGTGGTAGAGCAAAAAGTACCACACCACTGTCTTCGTCGGGACCTCCCTGACACACTGTGTGGGTTTGAAGAAGATCTGAGGAGGTCACATTTTTCACCCAAAAAAAAAACACTAAGGGGTACCCCTTTGTGTTTTTTTAGACTACATTTTTGACCATCTCAGATTCCTTCCAAACTCATGATGTTGATTGGGCAGGTCCTGACTTACACAGGAGTGTGATTATTTTCAGCCTATCTCATCCCAAAACTGAGATATGAGGACTAACGTAACTGGGATTTTCTCTCAATAGGTTTATTGGTATTGAATATATTGGAGTTAAATTTATGAGCTTGTTATACATCCAATAAAGCAAAATACAGATGCAATGTAGGATATAATGGACTGACTAGGCTTTTCTGATGGCACCCTTCTACTCATGTGTTTACCTAGCATCCCTGGAAGTAGGAATCCCATCATGAAATTTACAGTTATACATTTTATGCAGCACAACATGTCCCTACATCTCAGCTTTGGGATGTGGTAGAGCAAAAAGTACCACACCACTGTCTTCGTCGGGACCTCCCTGACACACTGTGTGGGTTTGAAGAAGATCTGAGGAGGTCACATTTTTCACCCAAAAAAACACTAAGGGGTACCCCTTTGTGTTTTTTTAGACTACATTGTTGACCATCTCAGATTCCTTCCAAACTCATGATGTTGATTGGGCAGGTCCTGACTTACACAGGAGTGTGATTATTTTCAGCCTATCTCATCCCAAATCTGAGATATGTGGACTAACGTAACTGGGATTTTCTCTCAATAGGTTTATTGGTATTGAATATATTGGAGTTAAATTTATGAGCTTGTTATACATCCAATAAAGCAAAATACAGATGCAATGTAGGATATAATGGACTGACTAGGCTTTTCTGATGGCACCCTTCTACTCATGTGTTTACCTAGCTTCACTGGAAGTAGGAATCCCATCATGAAATTTACAGTTATACATCTTATGCAGCACAACATGTCCCTACATCTCAGCTTTGGGATGTGGTAGAGCAAAAAGTACCATACCACTGTCTTTGTCGGGACCTCCCTGACACACTGTGTGGGTTTGAAAAAGATCTGAGGAGGTCACATTTTTCACCCAAAAAAACACTAAGGGGTACCCCTTTGTGTTTTTTTAGACTACATTTTTGACCAACTCAGATTCCTTCCAAACTCATGATGTTGATTGGGCAGGTCCTGACTTACACAGGAGTGTGATTATTTTCAGCCTATCTCATCCCAAAACTGAGATATGAGGACTAACGTAACTGGGATTTTCTCTCAATAGGTTTATTGGTATTGAATATATTGGAGTTAAATTTATGAGCTTGATATACATCCAATAAAGCAAAATACAGATGCAATGTAGGAAATAATGGACTGACTAGGCTTTTCTGATGGCACCCTTCTACTCATGTGTTTACCTAGCTTCACTGGAAGTAGGAATCCCATCATGAAATTTACAGTTATACATCTTATGCAGGGGTACCCCTCTGTGTTTTTTTAGACTACATTTTTGACCATCTCAGATTCCTTCCAAACTCATGATGTTGATTGGGCAGGTCCTGACTTACACAGGAGTGTGATTATTTTCAGCCTATCTCATCCCAAAACTGAGATATGAGGACTAACGTAACTGGGATTTTCTCTCAATAGGTTTATTGGTATTGAATATATTGGAGTTAAATTTATAAGCTTGTTATACATCCAATAAAGCAATATACAGATGCAATGTAGGATATAATGGACTGACTAGGCTTTTCTGATGGCACCCTTCTGCTTATGTGTTTACCTAGCTTCACTGGAAGTAGGAATCCCATCATGAAATTTACAGTTATACATTTTATGCAGCACAACATGTCCCTACATCTCAGCTTTGGGATGTGGTAGAGCAAAAAGTACCACACCACTGTCTTCGTCGGGACCTCCCTGACACACTGTGTGGGTTTGAAGAAGATCTGAGGAGGTCACATTTTTCACCCAAAAAAAAAACACTAAGGGGTACCCCTTTGTGTTTTTTTAGACTACATTTTTGACCATCTCAGATTCCTTCCAAACTCATGATGTTGATTGGGCAGGTCCTGACTTACACAGGAGTGTGATTATTTTCAGCCTATCTCATCCCAAAACTGAGATATGAGGACTAACGTAACTGGGATTTTCTCTCAATAGGTTTATTGGTATTGAATATATTGGAGTTAAATTTATGAGCTTGTTATACATCCAATAAAGCAAAATACAGATGCAATGTAGGATATAATGGACTGACTAGGCTTTTCTGATGGCACCCTTCTACTCATGTGTTTACCTAGCATCCCTGGAAGTAGGAATCCCATCATGAAATTTACAGTTATACATTTTATGCAGCACAACATGTCCCTACATCTCAGCTTTGGGATGTGGTAGAGCAAAAAGTACCACACCACTGTCTTCGTCGGGACCTCCCTGACACACTGTGTGGGTTTGAAGAAGATCTGAGGAGGTCACATTTTTCACCCAAAAAAACACTAAGGGGTACCCCTTTGTGTTTTTTTAGACTACATTGTTGACCATCTCAGATTCCTTCCAAACTCATGATGTTGATTGGGCAGGTCCTGACTTACACAGGAGTGTGATTATTTTCAGCCTATCTCATCCCAAATCTGAGATATGTGGACTAACGTAACTGGGATTTTCTCTCAATAGGTTTATTGGTATTGAATATATTGGAGTTAAATTTATGAGCTTGTTATACATCCAATAAAGCAAAATACAGATGCAATGTAGGATATAATGGACTGACTAGGCTTTTCTGATGGCACCCTTCTACTCATGTGTTTACCTAGCTTCACTGGAAGTAGGAATCCCATCATGAAATTTACAGTTATACATCTTATGCAGCACAACATGTCCCTACATCTCAGCTTTGGGATGTGGTAGAGCAAAAAGTACCATACCACTGTCTTTGTCGGGACCTCCCTGACACACTGTGTGGGTTTGAAAAAGATCTGAGGAGGTCACATTTTTCACCCAAAAAAACACTAAGGGGTACCCCTTTGTGTTTTTTTAGACTACATTTTTGACCAACTCAGATTCCTTCCAAACTCATGATGTTGATTGGGCAGGTCCTGACTTACACAGGAGTGTGATTATTTTCAGCCTATCTCATCCCAAAACTGAGATATGAGGACTAACGTAACTGGGATTTTCTCTCAATAGGTTTATTGGTATTGAATATATTGGAGTTAAATTTATGAGCTTGATATACATCCAATAAATCAAAATACAGATGCATTGTAGGAAATAATGGACTGACTAGGCTTTTCTGATGGCACCCTTCTACTCATGTGTTTACCTAGCTTCACTGGAAGTAGGAATCCCATCATGAAATTTACAGTTATACATCTTATGCAGGGGTACCCCTCTGTGTTTTTTTAGACTACATTTTTGACCATCTCAGATTCCTTCCAAACTCATGATGTTGATTGGGCAGGTCCTGACTTACACAGGAGTGTGATTATTTTCAGCCTATCTCATCCCAAAACTGAGATATGAGGACTAACGTAACTGGGATTTTCTCTCAATAGGTTTATTGGTATTGAATATATTGGAGTTAAATTTATAAGCTTGTTATACATCCAATAAAGCAATATACAGATGCAATGTAGGATATAATGGACTGACTAGGCTTTTCTGATGGCACCCTTCTGCTTATGTGTTTACCTAGCTTCACTGGAAGTAGGAATCCCATCATGAAATTTACAGTTATACATTTTATGCAGCACAACATGTCCCTACATCTCAGCTTTGGGATGTGGTAGAGCAAAAAGTACCACACCACTGTCTTCGTCGGGACCTCCCTGACACACTGTGTGGGTTTGAAGAAGATCTGAGGAGGTCACATTTTTCACCCAAAAAAAAAACACTAAGGGGTACCCCTTTGTGTTTTTTTAGACTACATTTTTGACCATCTCAGATTCCTTCCAAACTCATGATGTTGATTGGGCAGGTCCTGACTTACACAGGAGTGTGATTATTTTCAGCCTATCTCATCCCAAAACTGAGATATGAGGACTAACGTAACTGGGATTTTCTCTCAATAGGTTTATTGGTATTGAATATATTGGAGTTAAATTTATGAGCTTGTTATACATCCAATAAAGCAAAATACAGATGCAATGTAGGATATAATGGACTGACTAGGCTTTTCTGATGGCACCCTTCTACTCATGTGTTTACCTAGCATCCCTGGAAGTAGGAATCCCATCATGAAATTTACAGTTATACATTTTATGCAGCACAACATGTCCCTACATCTCAGCTTTGGGATGTGGTAGAGCAAAAAGTACCACACCACTGTCTTCGTCGGGACCTCCCTGACACACTGTGTGGGTTTGAAAAAGATCTGAGGAGGTCACATTTTTCACCCAAAAAAAAAACTAAGGGGTACCCCTTTGTGTTTTTTTAGACTACATTTTTGACCATCTCAGATTCCTTCCAAACTCATGATGTTGATTGGGCAGGTCCTGACTTACACAGGAGTGTGATTATTTTCAGCCTATCTCATCCCAAAACTGAGATATGAGGACTAACGTAACTGGGATTTTCTCTCAATAGGTTTATTGGTATTGAATATATTGGTGTTAAATTTATGAGCTTGTTATACATCCAATAAAGCAAAATACAGATGCAATGTAGGATATAATGGACTGACTAGGCTTTTCTGATGGCACCCTTCTACTCATGTGTTTACCTACCTTCACTGGAAGTAGGAATCCCATCATGAAATTTACAGTTATACATCTTATGCAGGGGTACCCCTCTGTGTTTTTTTAGACTACATTTTTGACCATCTCAGATTCCTTCCAAACTCATGATGTTAATTGGGCAGGTCCTGACTTACACAGGAGTGTGATTATTTTCAGCCTATCTCATCCCAAAACTGAGATATGAGGACTAACGTAACTGGGATTTTCTCTCAATAGGTTTATTGGTATTGAATATATTGGAGTTAAATTTATGAGCTTGTTATACATCCAATAAAGCAAAATACAGATGCAATGTAGGATATAATGGACTGACTAGGCTTTTCTGATGGCACCCTTCTACTCATGTGTTTACCTAGCATCCCTGGAAGTAGGAATCCCATCATGAAATTTACAGTTATACATTTTATGCAGCACAACATGTCCCTACATCTCAGCTTTGGGATGTGGTAGAGCAAAAAGTACCACACCACTGTCTTCGTCGGGACCTCCCTGACACACTGTGTGGGTTTGAAGAAGATCTGAGGAGGTCACATTTTTCACCCAAAAAAAAAACACTAAGGGGTACCCCTTTGTGTTTTTTTAGACTACATTTTTGACCATCTCAGATTCCTTCCAAACTCATGATGTTGATTGGGCAGGTCCTGACTTACACAGGAGTGTGATTATTTTCAGCCTATCTCATCCCAAAACTGAGATATGAGGACTAACGTAACTGGGATTTTCTCTCAATAGGTTTATTGGTATTGAATATATTGGAGTTAAATTTATGAGCTTGTTATACATCCAATAAAGCAAAATACAGATGCAATGTAGGATATAATGGACTGACTAGGCTTTTCTGATGGCACCCTTCTACTCATGTGTTTACCTAGCATCCCTGGAAGTAGGAATCCCATCATGAAATTTACAGTTATACATTTTATGCAGCACAACATGTCCCTACATCTCAGCTTTGGGATGTGGTAGAGCAAAAAGTACCACACCACTGTCTTCGTCGGGACCTCCCTGACACACTGTGTGGGTTTGAAGAAGATCTGAGGAGGTCACATTTTTCACCCAAAAAAACACTAAGGGGTACCCCTTTGTGTTTTTTTAGACTACATTGTTGACCATCTCAGATTCCTTCCAAACTCATGATGTTGATTGGGCAGGTCCTGACTTACACAGGAGTGTGATTATTTTCAGCCTATCTCATCCCAAATCTGAGATATGTGGACTAACGTAACTGGGATTTTCTCTCAATAGGTTTATTGGTATTGAATATATTGGAGTTAAATTTATGAGCTTGTTATACATCCAATAAAGCAAAATACAGATGCAATGTAGGATATAATGGACTGACTAGGCTTTTCTGATGGCACCCTTCTACTCATGTGTTTACCTAGCATCCCTGGAAGTAGGAATCCCATCATGAAATTTACAGTTATACATTTTATGCAGCACAACATGTCCCTACATCTCAGCTTTGGGATGTGGTAGAGCAAAAAGTACCACACCACTGTCTTCGTCGGGACCTCCCTGACACACTGTGTGGGTTTGAAAAAGATCTGAGGAGGTCACATTTTTCACCCAAAAAAAAAACTAAGGGGTACCCCTTTGTGTTTTTTTAGACTACATTTTTGACCATCTCAGATTCCTTCCAAACTCATGATGTTGATTGGGCAGGTCCTGACTTACACAGGAGTGTGATTATTTTCAGCCTATCTCATCCCAAAACTGAGATATGAGGACTAACGTAACTGGGATTTTCTCTCAATAGGTTTATTGGTATTGAATATATTGGAGTTAAATTTATGAGCTTGTTATACATCCAATAAAGCAAAATACAGATGCAATGTAGGATATAATGGACTGACTAGGCTTTTCTGATGGCACCCTTCTACTCATGTGTTTACCTACCTTCACTGGAAGTAGGAATCCCATCATGAAATTTACAGTTATACATCTTATGCAGGGGTACCCCTCTGTGTTTTTTTAGACTACATTTTTGACCATCTCAGATTCCTTCCAAACTCATGATGTTAATTGGGCAGGTCCTGACTTACACAGGAGTGTGATTATTTTCAGCCTATCTCATCCCAAAACTGAGATATGAGGACTAACGTAACTGGGATTTTCTCTCAATAGGTTTATTGGTATTGAATATATTGGAGTTAAATTTATGAGCTTGTTATACATCCAATAAAGCAAAATACAGATGCAATGTAGGATATAATGGACTGACTAGGCTTTTCTGATGGCACCCTTCTACTCATGTGTTTACCTAGCATCCCTGGAAGTAGGAATCCCATCATGAAATTTACAGTTATACATTTTATGCAGCACAACATGTCCCTACATCTCAGCTTTGGGATGTGGTAGAGCAAAAAGTACCACACCACTGTCTTCGTCGGGACCTCCCTGACACACTGTGTGGGTTTGAAGAAGATCTGAGGAGGTCACATTTTTCACCCAAAAAAAAAACACTAAGGGGTACCCCTTTGTGTTTTTTTAGACTACATTTTTGACCATCTCAGATTCCTTCCAAACTCATGATGTTGATTGGGCAGGTCCTGACTTACACAGGAGTGTGATTATTTTCAGCCTATCTCATCCCAAAACTGAGATATGAGGACTAACGTAACTGGGATTTTCTCTCAATAGGTTTATTGGTATTGAATATATTGGAGTTAAATTTATGAGCTTGTTATACATCCAATAAAGCAAAATACAGATGCAATGTAGGATATAATGGACTGACTAGGCTTTTCTGATGGCACCCTTCTACTCATGTGTTTACCTAGCATCCCTGGAAGTAGGAATCCCATCATGAAATTTACAGTTATACATTTTATGCAGCACAACATGTCCCTACATCTCAGCTTTGGGATGTGGTAGAGCAAAAGTACCACACCACTGTCTTCGTCGGGACCTCCCTGACACACTGTGTGGGTTTGAAGAAGATCTGAGGAGGTCACATTTTTCACCCAAAAAAACACTAAGGGGTACCCCTTTGTGTTTTTTTAGACTACATTGTTGACCATCTCAGATTCCTTCCAAACTCATGATGTTGATTGGGCAGGTCCTGACTTACACAGGAGTGTGATTATTTTCAGCCTATCTCATCCCAAATCTGAGATATGTGGACTAACGTAACTGGGATTTTCTCTCAATAGGTTTATTGGTATTGAATATATTGGAGTTAAATTTATGAGCTTGTTATACATCCAATAAAGCAAAATACAGATGCAATGTAGGATATAATGGACTGACTAGGCTTTTCTGATGGCACCCTTCTACTCATGTGTTTACCTAGCTTCACTGGAAGTAGGAATCCCATCATGAAATTTACAGTTATACATCTTATGCAGCACAACATGTCCCTACATCTCAGCTTTGGGATGTGGTAGAGCAAAAAGTACCATACCACTGTCTTTGTCGGGACCTCCCTGACACACTGTGTGGGTTTGAAAAAGATCTGAGGAGGTCACATTTTTCACCCAAAAAAACACTAAGGGGTACCCCTTTGTGTTTTTTTAGACTACATTTTTGACCAACTCAGATTCCTTCCAAACTCATGATGTTGATTGGGCAGGTCCTGACTTACACAGGAGTGTGATTATTTTCAGCCTATCTCATCCCAAAACTGAGATATGAGGACTAACGTAACTGGGATTTTCTCTCAATAGGTTTATTGGTATTGAATATATTGGAGTTAAATTTATGAGCTTGATATACATCCAATAAAGCAAAATACAGATGCAATGTAGGAAATAATGGACTGACTAGGCTTTTCTGATGGCACCCTTCTACTCATGTGTTTACCTAGCTTCACTGGAAGTAGGAATCCCATCATGAAATTTACAGTTATACATCTTATGCAGGGGTACCCCTCTGTGTTTTTTTAGACTACATTTTTGACCATCTCAGATTCCTTCCAAACTCATGATGTTGATTGGGCAGGTCCTGACTTACACAGGAGTGTGATTATTTTCAGCCTATCTCATCCCAAAACTGAGATATGAGGACTAACGTAACTGGGATTTTCTCTCAATAGGTTTATTGGTATTGAATATATTGGAGTTAAATTTATAAGCTTGTTATACATCCAATAAAGCAATATACAGATGCAATGTAGGATATAATGGACTGACTAGGCTTTTCTGATGGCACCCTTCTGCTTATGTGTTTACCTAGCTTCACTGGAAGTAGGAATCCCATCATGAAATTTACAGTTATACATTTTATGCAGCACAACATGTCCCTACATCTCAGCTTTGGGATGTGGTAGAGCAAAAAGTACCACACCACTGTCTTCGTCGGGACCTCCCTGACACACTGTGTGGGTTTGAAGAAGATCTGAGGAGGTCACATTTTTCACCCAAAAAAAAAACACTAAGGGGTACCCCTTTGTGTTTTTTTAGACTACATTTTTGACCATCTCAGATTCCTTCCAAACTCATGATGTTGATTGGGCAGGTCCTGACTTACACAGGAGTGTGATTATTTTCAGCCTATCTCATCCCAAAACTGAGATATGAGGACTAACGTAACTGGGATTTTCTCTCAATAGGTTTATTGGTATTGAATATATTGGAGTTAAATTTATGAGCTTGTTATACATCCAATAAAGCAAAATACAGATGCAATGTAGGATATAATGGACTGACTAGGCTTTTCTGATGGCACCCTTCTACTCATGTGTTTACCTAGCATCCCTGGAAGTAGGAATCCCATCATGAAATTTACAGTTATACATTTTATGCAGCACAACATGTCCCTACATCTCAGCTTTGGGATGTGGTAGAGCAAAAAGTACCACACCACTGTCTTCGTCGGGACCTCCCTGACACACTGTGTGGGTTTGAAGAAGATCTGAGGAGGTCACATTTTTCACCCAAAAAAACACTAAGGGGTACCCCTTTGTGTTTTTTTAGACTACATTGTTGACCATCTCAGATTCCTTCCAAACTCATGATGTTGATTGGGCAGGTCCTGACTTACACAGGAGTGTGATTATTTTCAGCCTATCTCATCCCAAATCTGAGATATGTGGACTAACGTAACTGGGATTTTCTCTCAATAGGTTTATTGGTATTGAATATATTGGAGTTAAATTTATGAGCTTGTTATACATCCAATAAAGCAAAATACAGATGCAATGTAGGATATAATGGACTGACTAGGCTTTTCTGATGGCACCCTTCTACTCATGTGTTTACCTAGCTTCACTGGAAGTAGGAATCCCATCATGAAATTTACAGTTATACATCTTATGCAGCACAACATGTCCCTACATCTCAGCTTTGGGATGTGGTAGAGCAAAAAGTACCACACCACTGTCTTTGTCGGGACCTCCCTGACACACTGTGTGGGTTTGAAAAGGATCTGAGGAGGTCACATTTTTCACCCAAAAAAACACTAAGGGGTACCCCTTTGTGTTTTTTTAGACTACATTTTTGACCAACTCAGATTCCTTCCAAACTCATGATGTTGATTGGGCAGGTCCTGACTTACACAGGAGTGTGATTATTTTCAGCCTATCTCATCCCAAAACTGAGATATGAGGACTAACGTAACTGGGATTTTCTCTCAATAGGTTTATTGGTATTGAATATATTGGAGTTAAATTTATGAGCTTGATATACATCCAATAAAGCAAAATACAGATGCAATGTAGGAAATAATGGACTGACTAGGCTTTTCTGATGGCACCCTTCTACTCATGTGTTTACCTAGCTTCACTGGAAGTAGGAATCCCATCATGAAATTTACAGTTATACATCTTATGCAGGGGTACCCCTCTGTGTTTTTTTAGACTACATTTTTGACCATCTCAGATTCCTTCCAAACTCATGATGTTGATTGGGCAGGTCCTGACTTACACAGGAGTGTGATTATTTTCAGCCTATCTCATCCCAAAACTGAGATATGAGGACTAACGTAACTGGGATTTTCTCTCAATAGGTTTATTGGTATTGAATATATTGGTGTTAAATTTATGAGCTTGTTATACATCCAATAAAGCAAAATACAGATGCAATGTAGGATATAATGGACTGACTAGGCTTTTCTGGTGGCACCCTTCTACTCATGTGTTTACCTACCTTCACTGGAAGTAGGAATCCCATCATGAAATTTACAGTTATACATCTTATGCAGGGGTACCCCTCTGTGTTTTTTTAGACTACATTTTTGACCATCTCAGATTCCTTCCAAACTCATGATGTTAATTGGGCAGGTCCTGACTTACACAGGAGTGTGATTATTTTCAGCCTATCTCATCCCAAAACTGAGATATGAGGACTAACGTAACTGGGATTTTCTCTCAATAGGTTTATTGGTATTGAATATATTGGAGTTAAATTTATGAGCTTGATATACATCCAATAAAGCAAAATACAGATGCAATGTAGGAAATAATGGACTGACTAGGCTTTTCTGATGGCACCCTTCTACTCATGTGTTTACCTAGCTTCACTGGAAGTAGGAATCCCATCATGAAATTTACAGTTATACATCTTATGCAGGGGTACCCCTCTGTGTTTTTTTAGACTACATTTTTGACCATCTCAGATTCCTTCCAAACTCATGATGTTGATTGGGCAGGTCCTGACTTACACAGGAGTGTGATTATTTTCAGCCTATCTCATCCCAAAACTGAGATATGAGGACTAACGTAACTGGGATTTTCTCTCAATAGGTTTATTGGTATTGAATATATTGGAGTTAAATTTATAAGCTTGTTATACATCCAATAAAGCAATATACAGATGCAATGTAGGATATAATGGACTGACTAGGCTTTTCTGATGGCACCCTTCTGCTTATGTGTTTACCTAGCTTCACTGGAAGTAGGAATCCCATCATGAAATTTACAGTTATACATTTTATGCAGCACAACATGTCCCTACATCTCAGCTTTGGGATGTGGTAGAGCAAAAAGTACCACACCACTGTCTTCGTCGGGACCTCCCTGACACACTGTGTGGGTTTGAAGAAGATCTGAGGAGGTCACATTTTTCACCCAAAAAAAAAACACTAAGGGGTACCCCTTTGTGTTTTTTTAGACTACATTTTTGACCATCTCAGATTCCTTCCAAACTCATGATGTTGATTGGGCAGGTCCTGACTTACACAGGAGTGTGATTATTTTCAGCCTATCTCATCCCAAAACTGAGATATGAGGACTAACGTAACTGGGATTTTCTCTCAATAGGTTTATTGGTATTGAATATATTGGAGTTAAATTTATGAGCTTGTTATACATCCAATAAAGCAAAATACAGATGCAATGTAGGATATAATGGACTGACTAGGCTTTTCTGATGGCACCCTTCTACTCATGTGTTTACCTAGCATCCCTGGAAGTAGGAATCCCATCATGAAATTTACAGTTATACATTTTATGCAGCACAACATGTCCCTACATCTCAGCTTTGGGATGTGGTAGAGCAAAAAGTACCACACCACTGTCTTCGTCGGGACCTCCCTGACACACTGTGTGGGTTTGAAGAAGATCTGAGGAGGTCACATTTTTCACCCAAAAAAACACTAAGGGGTACCCCTTTGTGTTTTTTTAGACTACATTGTTGACCATCTCAGATTCCTTCCAAACTCATGATGTTGATTGGGCAGGTCCTGACTTACACAGGAGTGTGATTATTTTCAGCCTATCTCATCCCAAATCTGAGATATGTGGACTAACGTAACTGGGATTTTCTCTCAATAGGTTTATTGGTATTGAATATATTGGAGTTAAATTTATGAGCTTGTTATACATCCAATAAAGCAAAATACAGATGCAATGTAGGATATAATGGACTGACTAGGCTTTTCTGATGGCACCCTTCTACTCATGTGTTTACCTAGCTTCACTGGAAGTAGGAATCCCATCATGAAATTTACAGTTATACATCTTATGCAGCACAACATGTCCCTACATCTCAGCTTTGGGATGTGGTAGAGCAAAAAGTACCATACCACTGTCTTTGTCGGGACCTCCCTGACACACTGTGTGGGTTTGAAAAAGATCTGAGGAGGTCACATTTTTCACCCAAAAAAACACTAAGGGGTACCCCTTTGTGTTTTTTTAGACTACATTTTTGACCAACTCAGATTCCTTCCAAACTCATGATGTTGATTGGGCAGGTCCTGACTTACACAGGAGTGTGATTATTTTCAGCCTATCTCATCCCAAAACTGAGATATGAGGACTAACGTAACTGGGATTTTCTCTCAATAGGTTTATTGGTATTGAATATATTGGAGTTAAATTTATGAGCTTGATATACATCCAATAAAGCAAAATACAGATGCAATGTAGGAAGTAATGGACTGACTAGGCTTTTCTGATGGCACCCTTCTACTCATGTGTTTACCTAGCTTCACTGGAAGTAGGAATCCCATCATGAAATTTACAGTTATACATCTTATGCAGGGGTACCCCTCTGTGTTTTTTTAGACTACATTTTTGACCATCTCAGATTCCTTCCAAACTCATGATGTTGATTGGGCAGGTCCTGACTTACACAGGAGTGTGATTATTTTCAGCCTATCTCATCCCAAAACTGAGATATGAGGACTAACGTAACTGGGATTTTCTCTCAATAGGTTTATTGGTATTGAATATATTGGAGTTAAATTTATAAGCTTGTTATACATCCAATAAAGCAATATACAGATGCAATGTAGGATATAATGGACTGACTAGGCTTTTCTGATGGCACCCTTCTGCTTATGTGTTTACCTAGCTTCACTGGAAGTAGGAATCCCATCATGAAATTTACAGTTATACATTTTATGCAGCACAACATGTCCCTACATCTCAGCTTTGGGATGTGGTAGAGCAAAAAGTACCACACCACTGTCTTCGTCGGGACCTCCCTGACACACTGTGTGGGTTTGAAGAAGATCTGAGGAGGTCACATTTTTCACCCAAAAAAAAAACACTAAGGGGTACCCCTTTGTGTTTTTTTAGACTACATTTTTGACCATCTCAGATTCCTTCCAAACTCATGATGTTGATTGGGCAGGTCCTGACTTACACAGGAGTGTGATTATTTTCAGCCTATCTCATCCCAAAACTGAGATATGAGGACTAACGTAACTGGGATTTTCTCTCAATAGGTTTATTGGTATTGAATATATTGGAGTTAAATTTATGAGCTTGTTATACATCCAATAAAGCAAAATACAGATGCAATGTAGGATATAATGGACTGACTAGGCTTTTCTGATGGCACCCTTCTACTCATGTGTTTACCTAGCATCCCTGGAAGTAGGAATCCCATCATGAAATTTACAGTTATACATTTTATGCAGCACAACATGCCCCTACATCTCAGCTTTGGGATGTGGTAGAGCAAAAAGTACCACACCACTGTCTTCGTCGGGACCTCCCCGACACACTGTGTGGGTTTGAAGAAGATCTGAGGAGGTCACATTTTTCACCCAAAAAAAAACTAAGGGGTACCCTTTTGTGTTTTTTTAGACTACATTTTTGACCATCTCAGATTCCTTCCAAACTCATGATGTTGATTGGGCAGGTCCTGACTTACACAGGAGTGTGATTATTTTCAGCCTATCTCATCCCAAAACTGAGATATGAGGACTAACGTAACTGGGATTTTCTCTCAATAGGTTTATTGGTATTGAATATATTGGAGTTAAATTTATGAGCTTGTTATACATCCAATAAAGCAAAATACAGATGCAATGTAGGATATAATGGACTGACTAGGCTTTTCTGATGGCACCCTTCTACTCATGTGTTTACCTAGCATCCCTGGAAGTAGGAATCCCATCATGAAATTTACAGTTATACATTTTATGCAGCACAACATGTCCCTACATCTCAGCTTTGGGATGTGGTAGAGCAAAAAGTACCACACCACTGTCTTCGTCGGGACCTCCCTGACACACTGTGTGGGTTTGAAGAAGATCTGAGGAGGTCACATTTTTCACCCAAAAAAACACTAAGGGGTACCCCTTTGTGTTTTTTTAGACTACATTGTTGACCATCTCAGATTCCTTCCAAACTCATGATGTTGATTGGGCAGGTCCTGACTTACACAGGAGTGTGATTATTTTCAGCCTATCTCATCCCAAATCTGAGATATGTGGACTAACGTAACTGGGATTTTCTCTCAATAGGTTTATTGGTATTGAATATATTGGAGTTAAATTTATGAGCTTGTTATACATCCAATAAAGCAAAATACAGATGCAATGTAGGATATAATGGACTGACTAGGCTTTTCTGATGGCACCCTTCTACTCATGTGTTTACCTAGCTTCACTGGAAGTAGGAATCCCATCATGAAATTTACAGTTATACATCTTATGCAGCACAACATGTCCCTACATCTCAGCTTTGGGATGTGGTAGAGCAAAAAGTACCATACCACTGTCTTTGTCGGGACCTCCCTGACACACTGTGTGGGTTTGAAAAAGATCTGAGGAGGTCACATTTTTCACCCAAAAAAACACTAAGGGGTACCCCTTTGTGTTTTTTTAGACTACATTTTTGACCAACTCAGATTCCTTCCAAACTCATGATGTTGATTGGGCAGGTCCTGACTTACACAGGAGTGTGATTATTTTCAGCCTATCTCATCCCAAAACTGAGATATGAGGACTAACGTAACTGGGATTTTCTCTCAATAGGTTTATTGGTATTGAATATATTGGAGTTAAATTTATGAGCTTGATATACATCCAATAAAGCAAAATACAGATGCAATGTAGGAAATAATGGACTGACTAGGCTTTTCTGATGGCACCCTTCTACTCATGTGTTTACCTAGCTTCACTGGAAGTAGGAATCCCATCATGAAATTTACAGTTATACATCTTATGCAGGGGTACCCCTCTGTGTTTTTTTAGACTACATTTTTGACCATCTCAGATTCCTTCCAAACTCATGATGTTGATTGGGCAGGTCCTGACTTACACAGGAGTGTGATTATTTTCAGCCTATCTCATCCCAAAACTGAGATATGAGGACTAACGTAACTGGGATTTTCTCTCAATAGGTTTATTGGTATTGAATATATTGGTGTTAAATTTATGAGCTTGTTATACATCCAATAAAGCAAAATACAGATGCAATGTAGGATATAATGGACTGACTAGGCTTTTCTGGTGGCACCCTTCTACTCATGTGTTTACCTACCTTCACTGGAAGTAGGAATCCCATCATGAAATTTACAGTTATACATCTTATGCAGGGGTACCCCTCTGTGTTTTTTTAGACTACATTTTTGACCATCTCAGATTCCTTCCAAACTCATGATGTTAATTGGGCAGGTCCTGACTTACACAGGAGTGTGATTATTTTCAGCCTATCTCATCCCAAAACTGAGATATGAGGACTAACGTAACTGGGATTTTCTCTCAATAGGTTTATTGGTATTGAATATATTGGAGTTAAATTTATGAGCTTGATATACATCCAATAAAGCAAAATACAGATGCAATGTAGGAAATAATGGACTGACTAGGCTTTTCTGATGGCACCCTTCTACTCATGTGTTTACCTAGCTTCACTGGAAGTAGGAATCCCATCATGAAATTTACAGTTATACATCTTATGCAGGGGTACCCCTCTGTGTTTTTTTAGACTACATTTTTGACCATCTCAGATTCCTTCCAAACTCATGATGTTGATTGGGCAGGTCCTGACTTACACAGGAGTGTGATTATTTTCAGCCTATCTCATCCCAAAACTGAGATATGAGGACTAACGTAACTGGGATTTTCTCTCAATAGGTTTATTGGTATTGAATATATTGGAGTTAAATTTATAAGCTTGTTATACATCCAATAAAGCAATATACAGATGCAATGTAGGATATAATGGACTGACTAGGCTTTTCTGATGGCACCCTTCTGCTTATGTGTTTACCTAGCTTCACTGGAAGTAGCAATCCCATCATGAAATTTACAGTTATACATTTTATGCAGCACAACATGTCCCTACATCTCAGCTTTGGGATGTGGTAGAGCAAAAAGTACCACACCACTGTCTTCGTCGGGACCTCCCTGACACACTGTGTGGGTTTGAAGAAGATCTGAGGAGGTCACATTTTTCACCCAAAAAAAAAACACTAAGGGGTACCCCTTTGTGTTTTTTTAGACTACTTTTTTGACCATCTCAGATTCCTTCCAAACTCATGATGTTGATTGGGCAGGTCCTGACTTACACAGGAGTGTGATTATTTTCAGCCTATCTCATCCCAAAACTGAGATATGAGGACTAACGTAACTGGGATTTTCTCTCAATAGGTTTATTGGTATTGAATATATTGGAGTTAAATTTATGAGCTTGTTATACATCCAATAAAGCAAAATACAGATGCAATGTAGGATATAATGGACTGACTAGGCTTTTCTGATGGCACCCTTCTACTCATGTGTTTACCTAGCATCCCTGGAAGTAGGAATCCCATCATGAAATTTACAGTTATACATTTTATGCAGCACAACATGTCCCTACATCTCAGCTTTGGGATGTGGTAGAGCAAAAAGTACCACACCACTGTCTTCGTCGGGACCTCCCTGACACACTGTGTGGGTTTGAAGAAGATCTGAGGAGGTCACATTTTTCACCCAAAAAAACACTAAGGGGTACCCCTTTGTGTTTTTTTAGACTACATTGTTGACCATCTCAGATTCCTTCCAAACTCATGATGTTGATTGGGCAGGTCCTGACTTACACTGGAGTGTGATTATTTTCAGCCTATCTCATCCCAAATCTGAGATATGTGGACTAACGTAACTGGGATTTTCTCTCAATAGGTTTATTGGTATTGAATATATTGGAGTTAAATTTATGAGCTTGTTATACATCCAATAAAGCAAAATACAGATGCAATGTAGGATATAATGGACTGACTAGGCTTTTCTGATGGCACCCTTCTACTCATGTGTTTACCTAGCTTCACTGGAAGTAGGAATCCCATCATGAAATTTACAGTTATACATCTTATGCAGCACAACATGTCCCTACATCTCAGCTTTGGGATGTGGTAGAGCAAAAAGTACCATACCACTGTCTTTGTCGGGACCTCCCTGACACACTGTGTGGGTTTGAAAAAGATCTGAGGAGGTCACATTTTTCACCCAAAAAAACACTAAGGGGTACCCCTTTGTGTTTTTTTAGACTACATTTTTGACCAACTCAGATTCCTTCCAAACTCATGATGTTGATTGGGCAGGTCCTGACTTACACAGGAGTGTGATTATTTTCAGCCTATCTCATCCCAAAACTGAGATATGAGGACTAACGTAACTGGGATTTTCTCTCAATAGGTTTATTGGTATTGAATATATTGGAGTTAAATTTATGAGCTTGATATACATCCAATAAAGCAAAATACAGATGCAATGTAGGAAGTAATGGACTGACTAGGCTTTTCTGATGGCACCCTTCTACTCATGTGTTTACCTAGCTTCACTGGAAGTAGGAATCCCATCATGAAATTTACAGTTATACATCTTATGCAGGGGTACCCCTCTGTGTTTTTTTAGACTACATTTTTGACCATCTCAGATTCCTTCCAAACTCATGATGTTGATTGGGCAGGTCCTGACTTACACAGGAGTGTGATTATTTTCAGCCTATCTCATCCCAAAACTGAGATATGAGGACTAACGTAACTGGGATTTTCTCTCAATAGGTTTATTGGTATTGAATATATTGGAGTTAAATTTATAAGCTTGTTATACATCCAATAAAGCAATATACAGATGCAATGTAGGATATAATGGACTGACTAGGCTTTTCTGATGGCACCCTTCTGCTTATGTGTTTACCTAGCTTCACTGGAAGTAGGAATCCCATCATGAAATTTACAGTTATACATTTTATGCAGCACAACATGTCCCTACATCTCAGCTTTGGGATGTGGTAGAGCAAAAAGTACCACACCACTGTCTTCGTCGGGACCTCCCTGACACACTGTGTGGGTTTGAAGAAGATCTGAGGAGGTCACATTTTTCACCCAAAAAAAAAACACTAAGGGGTACCCCTTTGTGTTTTTTTAGACTACATTTTTGACCATCTCAGATTCCTTCCAAACTCATGATGTTGATTGGGCAGGTCCTGACTTACACAGGAGTGTGATTATTTTCAGCCTATCTCATCCCAAAACTGAGATATGAGGACTAACGTAACTGGGATTTTCTCTCAATAGGTTTATTGGTATTGAATATATTGGAGTTAAATTTATGAGCTTGTTATACATCCAATAAAGCAAAATACAGATGCAATGTAGGATATAATGGACTGATTAGGCTTTTCTGATGGCACCCTTCTACTCATGTGTTTACCTAGCATCCCTGGAAGTAGGAATCCCATCATGAAATTTACAGTTATACATTTTATGCAGCACAACATGCCCCTACATCTCAGCTTTGGGATGTGGTAGAGCAAAAAGTACCACACCACTGTCTTCGTCGGGACCTCCCCGACACACTGTGTGGGTTTGAAGAAGATCTGAGGAGGTCACATTTTTCACCCAAAAAAAAACTAAGGGGTACCCTTTTGTGTTTTTTTAGACTACATTTTTGACCATCTCAGATTCCTTCCAAACTCATGATGTTGATTGGGCAGGTCCTGACTTACATAGGAGTGTGATTATTTTCAGCCTATCTCATCCCAAATCTGAGATATGTGGACTAACGTAACTGGGATTTTCTCTCAATAGGTTTATTGGTATTGAATATATTGGAGTTAAATTTATGAGCTTGTTATACATCCAATAAAGCAAAATACAGATGCAATGTAGGATATAATGGACTGACTAGGCTTTTCTGATGGCACCCTTCTACTCATGTGTTTACCTAGCATCCCTGGAAGTAGGAATCCCATCATGAAATTTACAGTTATACATTTTATGCAGCACAACATGTCCCTACATCTCAGCTTTGGGATGTGGTAGAGCAAAAAGTACCACACCACCGTCTTCGTCGGGACCTCCCTGACACACTGTGTGGGTTTGAAGAAGATCTGAGGAGGTCACATTTTTCACCCAAAAAAACACTAAGGGGTACCCCTTTGTGTTTTTTTAGACTACATTGTTGACCATCTCAGATTCCTTCCAAACTCATGATGTTGATTGGGCAGGTCCTGACTTACACAGGAGTGTGATTATTTTCAGCCTATCTCATCCCAAATCTGAGATATGTGGACTAACGTAACTGGGATTTTCTCTCAATAGGTTTATTGGTATTGAATATATTGGAGTTAAATTTATGAGCTTGTTATACATCCAATAAAGCAAAATACAGATGCAATGTAGGATATAATGGACTGACTAGGCTTTTCTGATGGCACCCTTCTACTCATGTGTTTACCTAGCTTCCCTGGAAGTAGGAATCCCATCATGAAATTTACAGTTATACATCTTATGCAGCACAACATGTCCCTACATCTCAGCTTTGGGATGTGGTAGAGCAAAAAGTACCACACCACTGTCTTCGTCGGGACCTCCCTGACACACTGTGTGGGTTTGAAAAAGATCTGAGGAGGTCACATTTTTCACCCAAAAAAACACTAAGGGGTACCCCTTTGTGTTTTTTTAGACTACATTTTTGACCATCTCAGATTCCTTCCAAACTCATGATGTTGATTGGGCAGGTCCTGACTTACACAGGAGTGTGATTATTTTCAGCCTATCTCATCCCAAAACTGAGATATGAGGACTAACGTAACTGGGATTTTCTCTCAATAGGTTTATTGGTATTGAATATTTTGGAGTTAAATTTATGAGCTTGATATACATCCAATAAAGCAAAATACAGATGCAATGTAGGAAATAATGGACTGACTAGGCTTTTCTGATGGCACCCTTCTACTCATGTGTTTACCTAGCTTCACTGGAAGTAGGAATCCCATCATGAAATTTACAGTTATACATCTTATGCAGCACAACATGTCCCTACATCTCAGCTTTGGGATGTGGTAGAGCAAAAAGTACCACACCACTGTCTTCGTCAGGACCTCCCTGACACACTGTGTGGGTTTGAAGAAGATCTGAGGAGGTCACATTTTTCACCCAAAAAAACACTAAGGGGTACCCTTTTGTGTTTTTTTAGACTACATGTTTGACCATCTCAGATTCCTTCCAAACTCACGATGTTGATTGAGCAGATCCTGATTTACACAGGGGTGTGATTATTTTCAGCCTATCTCATCCCAAAGCTGAGATATGAGGACTAACATAACTGGGATTTTCTCTCAATAGGTTTATTGATGTTGAATATATTGGAATTAAATTTATGAGCTTGTTATACATCCAATAAAGCAAAATACAGATGCAATGTAGGATATAATGGACTGACTAGGCTTTTCTGATGGCACCCTTCTACTCATGTGTTTACCTACCTTCACTGGAAGTAGGAATCCCATCATGAAATTTACAGTTATACATTTTATGCAGGGGTACCCCTCTGTGTTTTTTTAGACTACATTTTTGACCATCTCAGATTCCTTCCAAACTCATGATGTTAATTGGGCAGGTCCTGACTTACACAGGAGTGTGATTATTTTCAGCCTATCTCATCCCAAAACTGAGATATGAGGACTAACGTAACTGGGATTTTCTCTCAATAGGTTTATTGGTATTGAATATATTGGAGTTAAATTTATTAGCTTGTTATACATCCACTAAAGCAAAATACAGATGCAATGTAGGATATAATGGACTGACTAGGCTTTTCTGATGGCACCCTTCTACTCATGTGTTTACCTAGCTTCACTGGAAGTAGGAATCCCATCATGAAATTTACAGTTATACATCTTATGCAGCACAACATGTCCCTACATCTCAGCTTTGGGATGTGGTAGAGCAAAAAGTACCACACCACTGTCTTCGTCGGGACCTCCCTGACACACTGTGTGGGTTTGAAAAAGATCTGAGGAGGTCACATTTTTCACCCAAAAAAACACTAAGGGGTACCCCTTTGTGTTTTTTTAGACTACATTTTTGACCATCTCAGATTCCTTCCAAACTCATGATGTTGATTGGACAGGTCCTGACTTACACAGGAGTGTGATTATTTTCAGCCTATCTCATCCCAAAACTGAGATATGAGGACTAACGTAACTGGGATTTTCTCTCAATAGGTTTATTGGTATTGAATATATTGGAGTTAAATTTATGAGCTTGTTATACATCCAATAAAGCAAAATACAGATGCAATGTAGGATATAATGGACTGACTAGGCTTTTCTGATGGCACCCTTCTACTCATGTGTTTACCTAGCTTCACTGGAAGTAGGAATCCCATCATGAAATTTACAGTTATACATCTTATGCAGCACAACATGTCCCTACATCTCAGCTTTGGGATGTGGTAGAGCAAAAAGTACCACACCACTGTCTTCGTCAGGACCTCCCTGACACACTGTGTGGGTTTGAAAAAGATCTGAGGAGGTCACATTTTTCACCCAAAAGAACACTAACGGGTACCCCTTTGTGTTTTTTTAGACTACATTTTTGACCATCTCAGATTCCTTCCAAACTCATGATGTTGATTGGACAGGTCCTGACTTACACAGGAGTGTGATTATTTTCAGCCTATCTCATCCCAAAACTGAGATATGAGGACTAACGTAACTGGGTTTTTTTCTCAATAGGTTTATTGGTATTGAATATATTGGAGTTAAATTTATGAGCTTGTTATACATCCAATAAAGCAAAATACAGATGCAATGTAGGATATAATGGACTGACTAGGCTTTTCTGATGGCACCCTTCTACTCATGTGTTTACCTAGCATCCCTGGAAGTAGGAATCCCATCATGAAATTTACAGTTATACATTTTATGCAGCACAACATGTCCCTACATCTCAGCTTTGGGATGTGGTAGAGCAAAAAGTACCACACCACTGTCTTCGTCAGGACCTCCCTGACACACTGTGTGGGTTTGAAAAAGATCTGAGGAGGTCACATTTTTCACCCAAAAAAACACTAAGGGGTACCTCTTTGTGTTTTTTTAGACTACATTTTTGACCATCTCAGATTCCTTCCAAACTCATGATGTTGATTGGACAGGTCCTGACTTACACAGGAGTGTGATTATTTTCAGCCTATCTCATCCCAAAACTGAGATATGAGGACTAACGTAACTGGGATTTTCTCTCAATAGGTTTATTGGTATTGAATATATTGGAGTTAAATTTATGAGCTTGTTATACATCCAATAAAGCAAAATACAGATGCAATGTAGGATATAATGGACTGACTAGGCTTTTCTGATGGCACCCTTCTACTCATGTGTTTACCTAGCATCCCTGGAAGTAGGAATCCCATCATGAAATTTACAGTTATACATTTTATGCAGCACAACATGTCCCTACATCTCAGCTTTGGGATGTGGTAGAGCAAAAAGTACCACACCACCGTCTTCGTCGGGACCTCCCTGACACACTGTGTGGGTTTGAAGAAGATCTGAGGAGGTCACATTTTTCACCCAAAAAAACACTAAGGGGTACCCCTTTGTGTTTTTTTAGACTACATTGTTGACCATCTCAGATTCCTTCCAAACTCATGATGTTGATTGGGCAGGTCCTGACTTACACAGGAGTGTGATTATTTTCAGCCTATCTCATCCCAAATCTGAGATATGTGGACTAACGTAACTGGGATTTTCTCTCAATAGGTTTATTGGTATTGAATATATTGGAGTTAAATTTATGAGCTTGTTATACATCCAATAAAGCAAAATACAGATGCAATGTAGGATATAATGGACTGACTAGGCTTTTCTGATGGCACCCTTCTACTCATGTGTTTACCTAGCATCCCTGGAAGTAGGAATCCCATCATGAAATTTACAGTTATACATTTTATGCAGCACAACATGTCCCTACATCTCAGCTTTGGGATGTGGTAGAGCAAAAAGTACCACACCACTGTCTTCGTCGGGACCTCCCTGACACACTGTGTGGGTTTGAAGAAGATCTGAGGAGGTCACATTTTTCACCCAAAAAAACACTAAGGGGTACCCCTTTGTGTTTTTTTAGACTACATTGTTGACCATCTCAGATTCCTTCCAAACTCATGATGTTGATTGGGCAGGTCCTGACTTACACAGGAGTGTGATTATTTTCAGCCTATCTCATCCCAAATCTGAGATATGTGGACTAACGTAACTGGGATTTTCTCTCAATAGGTTTATTGGTATTGAATATATTGGAGTTAAATTTATGAGCTTGTTATACATCCAATAAAGCAAAATACAGATGCAATGTAGGATATAATGGACTGACTAGGCTTTTCTGATGGCACCCTTCTACTCATGTGTTTACCTAGCTTCACTGGAAGTAGGAATCCCATCATGAAATTTACAGTTATACATCTTATGCAGCACAACATGTCCCTACATCTCAGCTTTGGGATGTGGTAGAGCAAAAAGTACCATACCACTGTCTTTGTCGGGACCTCCCTGACACACTGTGTGGGTTTGAAAAAGATCTGAGGAGGTCACATTTTTCACCCAAAAAAAAAACTAAGGGGTACCCCTTTGTGTTTTTTTAGACTACATTTTTGACCATCTCAGATTCCTTCCAAACTCATGATGTTGATTGGGCAGGTCCTGACTTACACAGGAGTGTGATTATTTTCAGCCTATCTCATCCCAAAACTGAGATATGAGGACTAACGTAACTGGGATTTTCTCTCAATAGGTTTATTGGTATTGAATATATTGGAGTTAAATTTATGAGCTTGTTATACATCCAATAAAGCAAAATACAGATGCAATGTAGGATATAATGGACTGACTAGGCTTTTCTGATGGCACCCTTCTACTCATGTGTTTACCTAGCTTCCCTGGAAGTAGGAATCCCATCATGAAATTTACAGTTATACATCTTATGCAGCACAACATGTCCCTACATCTCAGCTTTGGGATGTGGTAGAGCAAAAAGTACCACACCACTGTCTTCGTCGGGACCTCCCTGACACACTGTGTGGGTTTGAAAAAGATCTGAGGAGGTCACATTTTTCACCCAAAAAAACACTAAGGGGTACCCCTTTGTGTTTTTTTAGACTACATTTTTGACCATCTCAGATTCCTTCCAAACTCATGATGTTGATTGGGCAGGTCCTGACTTACACAGGAGTGTGATTATTTTCAGCCTATCTCATCCCAAAACTGAGATATGAGGACTAACGTAACTGGGATTTTCTCTCAATAGGTTTATTGGTATTGAATATATTGGAGTTAAATTTATGAGCTTGTTATACATCCAATAAAGTAAAATACAGATGCAATGTAGGATATAATGGACTGACTAGGCTTTTCTGATGGCACCCTTCTACTCATGTGTTTACCTACCTTCACTGGAAGTAGGAATCCCATCATGAAATTTACAGTTATACATCTTATGCAGGGGTACCCCTCTGTGTTTTTTTAGACTACATTTTTGACCATCTCAGATTCCTTCCAAACTCATGATGTTAATTGGGCAGGTCCTGACTTACACAGGAGTGTGATTATTTTCAGCCTATCTTATCCCAAAACTGAGATATGAGGACTAACGTAACTGGGATTTTCTCTCAATAGGTTTATTGGTATTGAATATATTGGAGTTAAATTTATGAGCTTGTTATACATCCACTAAAGCAAAATACAGATGCAATGTAGGATATAATGGACTGACTAGGCTTTTCTGATGGCACCCTTCTACTCATGTGTTTACCTAGCTTCACTGGAAGTAGGAATCCCATCATGAAATTTACAGTTATACATCTTATGCAGCACAACATGTCCCTACATCTCAGCTTTGGGATGTGGTAGAGCAAAAAGTACCACACCACTGTCTTCGTCTGGACCTCCCTGACACACTGTGTGGGTTTGAAAAAGATCTGAGGAGGTCACATTTTTCACCCAAAAAAACACTAAGGGGTACCCCTTTGTGTTTTTTTAGACTACATTTTTGACCATCTCAGATTCCTTCCAAACTCATGATGTTGATTGGACAGGTCCTGACTTACACAGGAGTGTGATTATTTTAGCCTATCTCATCCCAAAACTGAGATATGAGGACTAACGTAACTGGGATTTTCTCTCAATAGGTTTATTGGTATTGAATATATTGGAGTTAAATTTATGAGCTTGTTATACATCCAATAAAGCAAAATACAGATGCAATGTAGGATATAATGGACTGACTAGGCTTTTCTGATGGCACCCTTCTACTCATGTGTTTACCTACCTTCACTGGAAGTAGGAATCCCATCATGAAATTTACAGTTATACATCTTATGCAGGGGTACCCCTCTGTGTTTTTTTAGACTACATTTTTGACCATCTCAGATTCCTTCCAAACTCATGATGTTAATTGGGCAGGTCCTGACTTACACAGGAGTGTGATTATTTTCAGCCTATCTCATCCCAAAACTGAGATATGAGGACTAACGTAACTGGGATTTTCTCTCAATAGGTTTATTGGTATTGAATATATTGGAGTTAAATTTATGAGCTTGTTATACATCCACTAAAGCAAAATACAGATGCAATGTAGGATATAATGGACTGACTAGGCTTTTCTGATGGCACCCTTCTACTCATGTGTTTACCTAGCTTCACTGGAAGTAGGAATCCCATCATGAAATTTACAGTTATACATCTTATGCAGCACAACATGTCCCTACATCTCAGCTTTGGGATGTGGTAGAGCAAAAAGTACCACACCACTGTCTTCGTCGGGACCTCCCTGACACACTGTGTGGGTTTGAAAAAGATCTGAGGAGGTCACATTTTTCACCCAAAAAAACACTAAGGGGTACCCCTTTGTGTTTTTTTAGACTACATTTTTGACCATCTCAGATTCCTTCCAAACTCATGATGTTGATTGGACAGGTCCTGACTTACACAGGAGTGTGATTATTTTCAGCCTATCTCATCCCAAAACTGAGATATGAGGACTAACGTAACTGGGATTTTATCTCAATAGGTTTATTGGTATTGAATATATTGGAGTTAAATTTATGAGCTTGTTATACATCCAATAAAGCAAAATACAGATGCAATGTAGGATATAATGGACTGACTAGGCTTTTCTGATGGCACCCTTCTACTCATGTGTTTACCTAGCTTCACTGGAAGTAGGAATCCCATCATGAAATTTACAGTTATACATCTTATGCAGCACAACATGTCCCTACATCTCAGCTTTGGGATGTGGTAGAGCAAAAAGTACCACACCACTGTCTTCGTCAGGACCTCCCTGACACACTGTGTGGGTTTGAAAAAGATCTGAGGAGGTCACATTTTTCACCCAAAAGAACACTAACGGGTACCCCTTTGTGTTTTTTTAGACTACATTTTTGACCATCTCAGATTCCTTCCAAACTCATGATGTTGATTGGACAGGTCCTGACTTACACAGGAGTGTGATTATTTTCAGCCTATCTCATCCCAAAACTGAGATATGAGGACTAACGTAACTGGGTTTTTTTCTCAATAGGTTTATTGGTATTGAATATATTGGAGTTAAATTTATGAGCTTGTTATACATCCAATAAAGCAAAATACAGATGCAATGTAGGATATAATGGACTGACTAGGCTTTTCTGATGGCACCCTTCTACTCATGTGTTTACCTAGCATCCCTGGAAGTAGGAATCCCATCATGAAATTTACAGTTATACATTTTATGCAGCACAACATGTCCCTACATCTCAGCTTTGGGATGTGGTAGAGCAAAAAGTACCACACCACTGTCTTCGTCAGGACCTCCCTGACACACTGTGTGGGTTTGAAAAAGATCTGAGGAGGTCACATTTTTCACCCAAAAAAACACTAAGGGGTACCTCTTTGTGTTTTTTTAGACTACATTTTTGACCATCTCAGATTCCTTCCAAACTCATGATGTTGATTGGACAGGTCCTGACTTACACAGGAGTGTGATTATTTTCAGCCTATCTCATCCCAAAACTGAGATATGAGGACTAACGTAACTGGGATTTTCTCTCAATAGGTTTATTGGTATTGAATATATTGGAGTTAAATTTATGAGCTTGTTATACATCCAATAAAGCAAAATACAGATGCAATGTAGGATATAATGGACTGACTAGGCTTTTCTGATGGCACCCTTCTACTCATGTGTTTACCTAGCATCCCTGGAAGTAGGAATCCCATCATGAAATTTACAGTTATACATTTTATGCAGCACAACATGTCCCTACATCTCAGCTTTGGGATGTGGTAGAGCAAAAAGTACCACACCACCGTCTTCGTCGGGACCTCCCTGACACACTGTGTGGGTTTGAAGAAGATCTGAGGAGGTCACATTTTTCACCCAAAAAAACACTAAGGGGTACCCCTTTGTGTTTTTTTAGACTACATTGTTGACCATCTCAGATTCCTTCCAAACTCATGATGTTGATTGGGCAGGTCCTGACTTACACAGGAGTGTGATTATTTTCAGCCTATCTCATCCCAAATCTGAGATATGTGGACTAACGTAACTGGGATTTTCTCTCAATAGGTTTATTGGTATTGAATATATTGGAGTTAAATTTATGAGCTTGTTATACATCCAATAAAGCAAAATACAGATGCAATGTAGGATATAATGGACTGACTAGGCTTTTCTGATGGCACCCTTCTACTCATGTGTTTACCTAGCATCCCTGGAAGTAGGAATCCCATCATGAAATTTACAGTTATACATTTTATGCAGCACAACATGTCCCTACATCTCAGCTTTGGGATGTGGTAGAGCAAAAAGTACCACACCACTGTCTTCGTCGGGACCTCCCTGACACACTGTGTGGGTTTGAAGAAGATCTGAGGAGGTCACATTTTTCACCCAAAAAAACACTAAGGGGTACCCCTTTGTGTTTTTTTAGACTACATTGTTGACCATCTCAGATTCCTTCGAAACTCATGATGTTGATTGGGCAGGTCCTGACTTACACAGGAGTGTGATTATTTTCAGCCTATCTCATCCCAAATCTGAGATATGTGGACTAACGTAACTGGGATTTTCTCTCAATAGGTTTATTGGTATTGAATATATTGGAGTTAAATTTATGAGCTTGTTATACATCCAATAAAGCAAAATACAGATGCAATGTAGGATATAATGGACTGACTAGGCTTTTCTGATGGCACCCTTCTACTCATGTGTTTACCTAGCTTCACTGGAAGTAGGAATCCCATCATGAAATTTACAGTTATACATCTTATGCAGCACAACATGTCCCTACATCTCAGCTTTGGGATGTGGTAGAGCAAAAAGTACCATACCACTGTCTTTGTCGGGACCTCCCTGACACACTGTGTGGGTTTGAAAAAGATCTGAGGAGGTCACATTTTTCACCCAAAAAAAAAACTAAGGGGTACCCCTTTGTGTTTTTTTAGACTACATTTTTGACCATCTCAGATTCCTTCCAAACTCATGATGTTGATTGGGCAGGTCCTGACTTACACAGGAGTGTGATTATTTTCAGCCTATCTCATCCCAAAACTGAGATATGAGGACTAACGTAACTGGGATTTTCTCTCAATAGGTTTATTGGTATTGAATATATTGGAGTTAAATTTATGAGCTTGTTATACATCCAATAAAGTAAAATACAGATGCAATGTAGGATATAATGGACTGACTAGGCTTTTCTGATGGCACCCTTCTACTCATGTGTTTACCTACCTTCACTGGAAGTAGGAATCCCATCATGAAATTTACAGTTATACATCTTATGCAGGGGTACCCCTCTGTGTTTTTTTAGACTACATTTTTGACCATCTCAGATTCCTTCCAAACTCATGATGTTAATTGGGCAGGTCCTGACTTACACAGGAGTGTGATTATTTTCAGCCTATCTCATCCCAAAACTGAGATATGAGGACTAACGTAACTGGGATTTTCTCTCAATAGGTTTATTGGTATTGAATATATTGGAGTTAAATTTATGAGCTTGTTATACATCCAATAAAGCAATATACAGATGCAATGTAGGATATAATGGACTGACTAGGCTTTTCTGATGGCACCCTTCTACTCATGTGTTTACCTAGCTTCACTGGAAGTAGGAATCCCATCATGAAATTTACACTTATACATCTTATGCAGCACAACATGTCCCTACATCTCAGCTTTGGGATGTGGTAGAGCAAAAAGTACCACACCACTGTCTTCGTCAGGACCTCCCTGACACACTGTGTGGGTTTGAAAAAGATCTGAGGAGGTCACATTTTTCACCCAAAAGAACACTAACGGGTACCCCTTTGTGTTTTTTTAGACTACATTTTTGACCATCTCAGATTCCTTCCAAACTCATGATGTTGATTGGACAGGTCCTGACTTACACAGGAGTGTGATTATTTTCAGCCTATCTCATCCCAAAACTGAGATATGAGGACTAACGTAACTGGGATTTTCTCTCAATAGGTTTATTGGTATTGAATATATTGGAGTTAAATTTATGAGCTTGTTATACATCCAATAAAGCAAAATACAGATGCAATGTAGGATATAATGGACTGACTAGGCTTTTCTGATGGCACCCTTCTACTCATGTGTTTACCTAGCATCCCTGGAAGTAGGAATCCCATCATGAAATTTACAGTTATACATTTTATGCAGCACAACATGTCCCTAAATCTCAGCTTTGGGATGTGGTAGAGCAAAAAGTACCACACCACTGTCTTCGTCAGGACCTCCCTGACACACTGTGTGGGTTTGAAAAAGATCTGAGGAGGTCACATTTTTCACCCAAAAAAACACTAAGGGGTACCCCTTTGTGTTTTTTTAGACTACATTTTTGACCATCTCAGATTCCTTCCAAACTCATGATGTTGATTGGACAGGTCCTGACTTACACAGGAGTGTGATTATTTTCAGCCTATCTCATCCCAAAACTGAGATATGAGGACTAACGTAACTGGGATTTTCTCTCAATAGGTTTATTGGTATTGAATATACTGGAGTTAAATTTATGAGCTTGTTATACATCCAATAAAGCAAAATACAGATGCAATGTAGGATATAATGGACTGACTAGGCTTTTCTGATGGCACCCTTCTACTCATGTGTTTACCTAGCATCCCTGGAAGTAGGAATCCCATCATGAAATTTACAGTTATACATTTTATGCAGCACAACATGTCCCTACATCTCAGCTTTGGGATGTGGTAGAGCAAAAAGTACCACACCACCGTCTTCGTCGGGACCTCCCTGACACACTGTGTGGGTTTGAAGAAGATCTGAGGAGGTCACATTTTTCACCCAAAAAAACACTAAGGGGTACCCCTTTGTGTTTTTTTAGACTACATTGTTGACCATCTCAGATTCCTTCCAAACTCATGATGTTGATTGGGCAGGTCCTGACTTACACAGGAGTGTGATTATTTTCAGCCTATCTCATCCCAAATCTGAGATATGTGGACTAACGTAACTGGGATTTTCTCTCAATAGGTTTATTGGTATTGAATATATTGGAGTTAAATTTATGAGCTTGTTATACATCCAATAAAGCAAAATACAGATGCAATGTAGGATATAATGGACTGACTAGGCTTTTCTGATGGCACCCTTCTACTCATGTGTTTACCCAGCATCCCTGGAAGTAGGAATCCCATCATGAAATTTACAGTTATACATTTTATGCAGCACAACATGTCCCTACATCTCAGCTTTGGGATGTGGTAGAGCAAAAAGTACCACACCACTGTCTTCGTCGGGACCTCCCTGACACACTGTGTGGGTTTGAAGAAGATCTGAGGAGGTCACATTTTTCACCCAAAAAAACACTAAGGGGTACCCCTTTGTGTTTTTTTAGACTACATTGTTGACCATCTCAGATTCCTTCCAAACTCATGATGTTGATTGGGCAGGTCCTGACTTACACAGAAGTGTGATTATTTTCAGCCTATCTCATCCCAAATCTGAGATATGTGGACTAACGTAACTGGGATTTTCTCTCAATAGGTTTATTGGTATTGAATATATTGGAGTTAAATTTATGAGCTTGTTATACATCCAATAAAGCAAAATACAGATGCAATGTAGGATATAATGGACTGACTAGGCTTTTCTGATGGCACCCTTCTACTCATGTGTTTACCTAGCTTCACTGGAAGTAGGAATCCCATCATGAAATTTACAGTTATACATCTTATGCAGCACAACATGTCCCTACATCTCAGCTTTGGGATGTGGTAGAGCAAAAAGTACCATACCACTGTCTTTGTCGGGACCTCCCTGACACACTGTGTGGGTTTGAAAAAGATCTGAGGAGGTCACATTTTTCACCCAAAAAAAAAACTAAGGGGTACCCCTTTGTGTTTTTTTAGACTACATTTTTGACCATCTCAGATTCCTTCCAAACTCATGATGTTGATTGGGCAGGTCCTGACTTACACAGGAGTGTGATTATTTTCAGCCTATCTCATCCCAAAACTGAGATATGAGGACTAACGTAACTGGGATTTTCTCTCAATAGGTTTATTGGTATTGAATATATTGGAGTTAAATTTATGAGCTTGTTATACATCCAATAAAGCAAAATACAGATGCAATGTAGGATATAATGGACTGACTAGGCTTTTCTGATGGCACCCTTCTACTCATGTGTTTACCTACCTTCACTGGAAGTAGGAATCCCATCATGAAATTTACAGTTATACATCTTATGCAGGGGTACCCCTCTGTGTTTTTTTAGACTACATTTTTGACCATCTCAGATTCCTTCCAAACTCATGATGTTAATTGGGCAGGTCCTGACTTACACAGGAGTGTGATTATTTTCAGCCTATCTCATCCCAAAACTGAGATATGAGGACTAACGTAACTGGGATTTTCTCTCAATAGGTTTATTGGTATTGAATATATTGGAGTTAAATTTATGAGCTTGTTATACATCCAATAAAGCAAAATACAGATGCAATGTAGGATATAATGGACTGACTAGGCTTTTCTGATGGCACCCTTCTACTCATGTGTTTACCTAGCATCCCTGGAAGTAGGAATCCCATCATGAAATTTACAGTTATACATCTTATGCAGCACAACATGTCCCTACATCTCAGCTTTGGGATGTGGTAGAGCAAAAAGTACCACACCACTGTCTTCGTCGGGACCTCCCTGACACACTGTGTGGGTTTGAAAAAGATCTGAGGAGGTCACATTTTTCACCCAAAAAAACACTAAGGGGTACCCCTTTGTGTTTTTTTAGACTACATTTTTGACCATCTCAGATTCCTTCCAAACTCATGATGTTGATTGGGCAGGTCCTGACTTACACAGGAGTGTGATTATTTTCAGCCTATCTCATCCCAAATCTGAGATATGAGGACTAACGTAACTGGGATTTTCTCTCAATAGGTTTATTGGTATTGAATATATTGGAGTTAAATTTATGAGCTTGTTATACATCCAATAAAGCAAAATACAGATGCAATGTAGGATATAATGGACTGACTAGGCTTTTCTGATGGCACCCTTCTACTCATGTGTTTACCTAGCATCCCTGGAAGTAGGAATCCCATCATGAAATTTACAGTTATACATTTTATGCAGCACAACATGCCCCTACATCTCAGCTTTGGGATGTGGTAGAGCAAAAAGTACCACACCACTGTCTTCGTCGGGACCTCCCCGACACACTGTGTGGGTTTGAAGAAGATCTGAGGAGGTCACATTTTTCACCCAAAAAAAAACTAAGGGGTACCCTTTTGTGTTTTTTTAGACTACATTTTTGACCATCTCAGATTCCTTCCAAACTCATGATGTTGATTGGGCAGGTCCTGACTTACATAGGAGTGTGATTATTTTCAGCCTATCTCATCCCAAATCTGAGATATGTGGACTAACGTAACTGGGGTTTTCTCTCAATAGGTTTATTGGTATTGAATATATTGGAGTTAAATTTATGAGCTTGTTATACATCCAATAAAGCAAAATACAGATGCAATGTAGGATATAATGGACTGACTAGGCTTTTCTGATGGCACCCTTCTACTCATGTGTTTACCTAGCATCCCTGGAAGTAGGAATCCCATCATGAAATTTACAGTTATACATTTTATGCAGCACAACATGTCCCTACATCTCAGCTTTGGGATGTGGTAGAGCAAAAAGTACCACACCACCGTCTTCGTCGGGACCTCCCTGACACACTGTGTGGGTTTGAAGAAGATCTGAGGAGGTCACATTTTTCACCCAAAAAAAACACTAAGGGGTACCCCTTTGTGTTTTTTTAGACTACATTTTTGACCATCTCAGATTCCTTCCAAACTCATGATGTTGATTGGACAGGTCCTGACTTACACAGGAGTGTGATTATTTTAGCCTATCTCATCCCAAAACTGAGATATGAGGACTAACGTAACTGGGATTTTCTCTCAATAGGTTTATTGGTATTGAATATATTGGAGTTAAATTTATGAGCTTGTTATACATCCAATAAAGCAAAATACAGATGCAATGTAGGATATAATGGACTGACTAGGCTTTTCTGATGGCACCCTTCTACTCATGTGTTTACCTAGCATCCCTGGAAGTAGGAATCCCATCATGAAATTTACAGTTATACATTTTATGCAGCACAACATGTCCCTAAATCTCAGCTTTGGGATGTGGTAGAGCAAAAAGTACCACACCACTGTCTTCGTCAGGACCTCCCTGACACACTGTGTGGGTTTGAAAAAGATCTGAGGAGGTCACATTTTTCACCCAAAAAAACACTAAGGGGTACCCCTTTGTGTTTTTTTAGACTACATTTTTGACCATCTCAGATTCCTTCCAAACTCATGATGTTGATTGGGCAGGTCCTGACTTACACAGGAGTGTGATTATTTTCAGCCTATCTCATCTCAAATCTGAGATATGTGGACTAACGTAACTGGGATTTTCTCTCAATAGGTTTATTGGTATTGAATATATTGGAGTTAAATTTATGAGCTTGTTATACATCCAATAAAGCAAAATACAGATGCAATGTAGGATATAATGGACTGACTAGGCTTTTCTGATGGCACCCTTCTACTCATGTGTTTACCTAGCATCCCTGGAAGTAGGAATCCCATCATGAAATTTACAGTTATACATTTTATGCAGCACAACATGTCCCTACATCTCAGCTTTGGGATGTGGTAGAGCAAAAAGTACCACACCACTGTCTTCGTCGGGACCTCCCTGACACACTGTGTGGGTTTGAAGAAGATCTGAGGAGGTCACATTTTTCACCCAAAAAAACACTAAGGGGTACCCCTTTGTGTTTTTTTAGACTACATTGTTGACCATCTCAGATTCCTTCCAAACTCATGATGTTGATTGGGCAGGTCCTGACTTACACAGGAGTGTGATTATTTTCAGCCTATCTCATCCCAAATCTGAGATATGTGGACTAACGTAACTGGGATTTTCTCTCAATAGGTTTATTGGTATTGAATATATTGGAGTTAAATTTATGAGCTTGTTATACATCCAATAAAGCAAAATACAGATGCAATGTAGGATATAATGGACTGACTAGGCTTTTCTGATGGCACCCTTCTACTCATGTGTTTACCTAGCTTCACTGGAAGTAGGAATCCCATCATGAAATTTACAGTTATACATCTTATGCAGCACAACATGTCCCTACATCTCAGCTTTGGGATGTGGTAGAGCAAAAAGTACCATACCACTGTCTTTGTCGGGACCTCCCTGACACACTGTGTGGGTTTGAAAAAGATCTGAGGAGGTCACATTTTTCACCCAAAAAAAAAAACTAAGGGGTACCCCTTTGTGTTTTTTTAGACTACATTTTTGACCATCTCAGATTCCTTCCAAACTCAAGATGTTGATTGGGCAGGTCCTGACTTACACAGGAGTGTGATTATTTTCAGCCTATCTCATCCCAAAACTGAGATATGAGGACTAACGTAACTGGGATTTTCTCTCAATAGGTTTATTGGTATTGAATATATTGGAGTTAAATTTATGAGCTTGTTATACATCCAATAAAGCAAAATACAGATGCAATGTAGGATATAATGGACTGACTAGGCTTTTCTGATGGCACCCTTCTACTCATGTGTTTACCTACCTTCACTGGAAGTAGGAATCCCATCATGAAATTTACAGTTATACATCTTATGCAGGGGTACCCCTCTGTGTTTTTTTAGACTACATTTTTGACCATCTCAGATTCCTTCCAAACTCATGATGTTAATTGGGCAGGTCCTGACTTACACAGGAGTGTGATTATTTTCAGCCTATCTCATCCCAAAACTGAGATATGAGGACTAACGTAACTGGGATTTTCTCTCAATAGGTTTATTGGTATTGAATATATTGGAGTTAAATTTATGAGCTTGTTATACATCCAATAAAGCAAAATACAGATGCAATGTAGGATATAATGGACTGACTAGGCTTTTCTGATGGCACCCTTCTACTCATGTGTTTACCTAGCATCCCTGGAAGTAGGAATCCCATCATGAAATTTACAGTTATACATCTTATGCAGCACAACATGTCCCTACATCTCAGCTTTGGGATGTGGTAGAGCAAAAAGTACCACACTACTGTCTTCGTCGGGACCTCCCTGACACACTGTGTGGGTTTGAAAAAGATCTGAGGAGGTCACATTTTTCACCCAAAAAAACACTAAGGGGTACCCCTTTGTGTTTTTTTAGACTACATTTTTGACCATCTCAGATTCCTTCCAAACTCATGATGTTGATTGGGCAGGTCCTGACTTACACAGGAGTGTGATTATTTTCAGCCTATCTCATCCCAAATCTGAGATATGTGGACTAACGTAACTGGGATTTTCTCTCAATAGGTTTATTGGTATTGAATATATTGGAGTTAAATTTATGAGCTTGTTATACATCCAATAAAGCAAAATACAGATGCAATGTAGGATATAATGGACTGACTAGGCTTTTCTGATGGCACCCTTCTACTCATGTGTTTACCTAGCATCCCTGGAAGTAGGAATCCCATCATGAAATTTACAGTTATACATTTTATGCAGCACAACATGTCCCTACATCTCAGCTTTGGGATGTGGTAGAGCAAAAAGTACCACACCACCGTCTTCGTCGGGACCTCCCTGACACACTGTGTGGGTTTGAAGAAGATCTGAGGAGGTCACATTTTTCACCCAAAAAAACACTAAGGGGTACCCCTTTGTGTTTTTTTAGACTACATTTTTGACCATCTCAGATTCCTTCCAAACTCATGATGTTGATTGGACAGGTCCTGACTTACACAGGAGTGTGATTATTTTAGCCTATCTCATCCCAAAACTGAGATATGAGGACTAACGTAACTGGGATTTTCTCTCAATAGGTTTATTGGTATTGAATATATTGGAGTTAAATTTATGAGCTTGTTATACATCCAATAAAGCAAAATACAGATGCAATGTAGGATATAATGGACTGACTAGGCTTTTCTGATGGCACCCTTCTACTCATGTGTTTACCTAGCTTCACTGGAAGTAGGAATCCCATCATGAAATTTACACTTATACATCTTATGCAGCACAACATGTCCCTACATCTCAGCTTTGGGATGTGGTAGAGCAAAAAGTACCACACCACTGTCTTCGTCAGGACCTCCCTGACACACTGTGTGGGTTTGAAAAAGATCTGAGGAGGTCACATTTTTCACCCAAAAGAACACTAACGGGTACCCCTTTGTGTTTTTTTAGACTACATTTTTGACCATCTCAGATTCCTTCCAAACTCATGATGTTGATTGGACAGGTCCTGACTTACACAGGAGTGTGATTATTTTCAGCCTATCTCATCCCAAAACTGAGATATGAGGACTAACGTAACTGGGATTTTCTCTCAATAGGTTTATTGGTATTGAATATATTGGAGTTAAATTTATGAGCTTGTTATACATCCAATAAAGCAAAATACAGATGCAATGTAGGATATAATGGACTGACTAGGCTTTTCTGATGGCACCCTTCTACTCATGTGTTTACCTAGCATCCCTGGAAGTAGGAATCCCATCATGAAATTTACAGTTATACATTTTATGCAGCACAACATGTCCCTAAATCTCAGCTTTGGGATGTGGTAGAGCAAAAAGTACCACACCACTGTCTTCGTCAGGACCTCCCTGACACACTGTGTGGGTTTGAAAAAGATCTGAGGAGGTCACATTTTTCACCCAAAAAAACACTAAGGGGTACCCCTTTGTGTTTTTTTAGACTACATTTTTGACCATCTCAGATTCCTTCCAAACTCATGATGTTAATTGGGCAGGTCCTGACTTACACAGGAGTGTGATTATTTTCAGCCTATCTCATCCCAAAACTGAGATATGAGGACTAACGTAACTGGGATTTTCTCTCAATAGGTTTATTGGTATTGAATATATTGGAGTTAAATTTATGAGCTTGTTATACATCCAATAAAGCAAAATACAGATGCAATGTAGGATATAATGGACTGACTAGGCTTTTCTGATGGCACCCTTCTACTCATGTGTTTACCTAGCATCCCTGGAAGTAGGAATCCCATCATGAAATTTACAGTTATACATCTTATGCAGCACAACATGTCCCTACATCTCAGCTTTGGGATGTGGTAGAGCAAAAAGTACCACACTACTGTCTTCGTCGGGACCTCCCTGACACACTGTGTGGGTTTGAAAAAGATCTGAGGAGGTCACATTTTTCACCCAAAAAAACACTAAGGGGTACCCCTTTGTGTTTTTTTAGACTACATTTTTGACCATCTCAGATTCCTTCCAAACTCATGATGTTGATTGGGCAGGTCCTGACTTACACAGGAGTGTGATTATTTTCAGCCTATCTCATCCCAAAACTGAGATATGAGGACTAACGTAACTGGGATTTTCTCTCAATAGGTTTATTGGTATTGAATATATTGGAGTTAAATTTATGAGCTTGTTATACATCCAATAAAGCAAAATACAGATGCAATGTAGGATATAATGGACTGACTAGGCTTTTCTGATGGCACCCTTCTACTCATGTGTTTACCTAGCATCCCTGGAAGTAGGAATCCCATCATGAAATTTACAGTTATACATTTTATGCAGCACAACATGTCCCTACATCTCAGCTTTGGGATGTGGTAGAGCAAAAAGTACCACACCACCGTCTTCGTCGGGACCTCCCTGACACACTGTGTGGGTTTGAAGAAGATCTGAGGAGGTCACATTTTTCACCCAAAAAAACACTAAGGGGTACCCCTTTGTGTTTTTTTAGACTACATTTTTGACCATCTCAGATTCCTTCCAAACTCATGATGTTGATTGGACAGGTCCTGACTTACACAGGAGTGTGATTATTTTAGCCTATCTCATCCCAAAACTGAGATATGAGGACTAACGTAACTGGGATTTTCTCTCAATAGGTTTATTGGTATTGAATATATTGGAGTTAAATTTATGAGCTTGTTATACATCCAATAAAGCAAAATACAGATGCAATGTAGGATATAATGGACTGACTAGGCTTTTCTGATGGCACCCTTCTACTCATGTGTTTACCTAGCTTCACTGGAAGTAGGAATCCCATCATGAAATTTACACTTATACATCTTATGCAGCACAACATGTCCCTACATCTCAGCTTTGGGATGTGGTAGAGCAAAAAGTACCACACCACTGTCTTCGTCAGGACCTCCCTGACACACTGTGTGGGTTTGAAAAAGATCTGAGGAGGTCACATTTTTCACCCAAAAGAACACTAACGGGTACCCCTTTGTGTTTTTTTAGACTACATTTTTGACCATCTCAGATTCCTTCCAAACTCATGATGTTGATTGGACAGGTCCTGACTTACACAGGAGTGTGATTATTTTCAGCCTATCTCATCCCAAAACTGAGATATGAGGACTAACGTAACTGGGATTTTCTCTCAATAGGTTTATTGGTATTGAATATATTGGAGTTAAATTTATGAGCTTGTTATACATCCAATAAAGCAAAATACAGATGCAATGTAGGATATAATGGACTGACTAGGCTTTTCTGATGGCACCCTTCTACTCATGTGTTTACCTAGCATCCCTGGAAGTAGGAATCCCATCATGAAATTTACAGTTATACATTTTATGCAGCACAACATGTCCCTAAATCTCAGCTTTGGGATGTGGTAGAGCAAAAAGTACCACACCACTGTCTTCGTCAGGACCTCCCTGACACACTGTGTGGGTTTGAAAAAGATCTGAGGAGGTCACATTTTTCACCCAAAAAAACACTAAGGGGTACCCCTTTGTGTTTTTTTAGACTACATTTTTGACCATCTCAGATTCCTTCCAAACTCATGATGTTGATTGGACAGGTCCTGACTTACACAGGAGTGTGATTATTTTCAGCCTATCTCATCCCAAAACTGAGATATGAGGACTAACGTAGCTGGGATTTTCTCTCAATAGGTTTATTGGTATTGAATATATTGGAGTTAAATTTATGAGCTTGTTATACATCCAATAAAGCAAAATACAGATGCAATGTAGGATATAATGGACTGACTAGGCTTTTCTGATGGCACCCTTCTACTCATGTGTTTACCTAGCATCCCTGGAAGTAGGAATCCCATCATGAAATTTACAGTTATACATTTTATGCAGCACAACATGTCCCTACATCTCAGCTTTGGGATGTGGTAGAGCAAAAAGTACCACACCACCGTCTTCGTCGGGACCTCCCTGACACACTGTGTGGGTTTGAAGAAGATCTGAGGAGGTCACATTTTTCACCCAAAAAAACACTAAGGGGTACCCCTTTGTGTTTTTTTAGACTACATTGTTGACCATCTCAGATTCCTTCCAAACTCATGATGTTGATTGGGCAGGTCCTGACTTACACAGGAGTGTGATTATTTTCAGCCTATCTCATCCCAAATCTGAGATATGTGGACTAACGTAACTGGGATTTTCTCTCAATAGGTTTATTGGTATTGAATATATTGGAGTTAAATTTATGAGCTTGTTATACATCCAATAAAGCAAAATACAGATGCAATGTAGGATATAATGGACTGACTAGGCTTTTCTGATGGCACCCTTCTACTCATGTGTTTACCTAGCATCCCTGGAAGTAGGAATCCCATCATGAAATTTACAGTTATACATTTTATGCAGCACAACATGTCCCTACATCTCAGCTTTGGGATGTGGTAGAGCAAAAAGTACCACACCACTGTCTTCGTCGGGACCTCCCTGACACACTGTGTGGGTTTGAAGAAGATCTGAGGAGGTCACATTTTTCACCCAAAAAAACACTAAGGGGTACCCCTTTGTGTTTTTTTAGACTACATTGTTGACCATCTCAGATTCCTTCCAAACTCATGATGTTGATTGGGCAGGTCCTGACTTACACAGGAGTGTGATTATTTTCAGCCTATCTCATCCCAAATCTGAGATATGTGGACTAACGTAACTGGGATTTTCTCTCAATAGGTTTATTGGTATTGAATATATTGGAGTTAAATTTATGAGCTTGTTATACATCCAATAAAGCAAAATACAGATGCAATGTAGGATATAATGGACTGACTAGGCTTTTCTGATGGCACCCTTCTACTCATGTGTTTACCTAGCATCCCTGGAAGTAGGAATCCCATCATGAAATTTACAGTTATACATTTTATGCAGCACAACATGTCCCTACATCTCAGCTTTGGGATGTGGTAGAGCAAAAAGTACCACACCACTGTCTTCGTCGGGACCTCCCTGACACACTGTGTGGGTTTGAAGAAGATCTGAGGAGGTCACATTTTTCACCCAAAAAAACACTAAGGGGTACCCCTTTGTGTTTTTTTAGACTACATTGTTGACCATCTCAGATTCCTTCCAAACTCATGATGTTGATTGGGCAGGTCCTGACTTACACAGGAGTGTGATTATTTTCAGCCTATCTCATCCCAAATCTGAGATATGTGGACTAACGTAACTGGGATTTTCTCTCAATAGGTTTATTGGTATTGAATATATTGGAGTTAAATTTATGAGCTTGTTATACATCCAATAAAGCAAAATACAGATGCAATGTAGGATATAATGGACTGACTAGGCTTTTCTGATGGCACCCTTCTACTCATGTGTTTACCTAGCTTCACTGGAAGTAGGAATCCCATCATGAAATTTACAGTTATACATCTTATGCAGCACAACATGTCCCTACATCTCAGCTTTGGGATGTGGTAGAGCAAAAAGTACCATACCACTGTCTTTGTCGGGACCTCCCTGACACACTGTGTGGGTTTGAAAAAGATCTGAGGAGGTCACATTTTTCACCCAAAAAAAAAAACTAAGGGGTACCCCTTTGTGTTTTTTTAGACTACATTTTTGACCATCTCAGATTCCTTCCAAACTCATGATGTTGATTGGGCAGGTCCTGACTTACACAGGAGTGTGATTATTTTCAGCCTATCTCATCCCAAAACTGAGATATGAGGACTAACGTAACTGGGATTTTCTCTCAATAGGTTTATTGGTATTGAATATATTGGAGTTAAATTTATGAGCTTGTTATACATCCAATAAAGCAAAATACAGATGCAATGTAGGATATAATGGACTGACTAGGCTTTTCTGATGGCACCCTTCTACTCATGTGTTTACCTACCTTCACTGGAAGTAGGAATCCCATCATGAAATTTACAGTTATACATCTTATGCAGGGGTACCCCTCTGTGTTTTTTTAGACTACATTTTTGACCATCTCAGATTCCTTCCAAACTCATGATGTTAATTGGGCAGGTCCTGACTTACACAGGAGTGTGATTATTTTCAGCCTATCTCATCCCAAAACTGAGATATGAGGACTAACGTAACTGGGATTTTCTCTCAATAGGTTTATTGGTATTGAATATATTGGAGTTAAATTTATGAGCTTGTTATACATCCAATAAAGCAAAATACAGATGCAATGTAGGATATAATGGACTGACTAGGCTTTTCTGATGGCACCCTTCTACTCATGTGTTTACCTAGCATCCCTGGAAGTAGGAATCCCATCATGAAATTTACAGTTATACATCTTATGCAGCACAACATGTCCCTACATCTCAGCTTTGGGATGTGGTAGAGCAAAAAGTACCACACCACTGTCTTCGTCGGGACCTCCCTGACACACTGTGTGGGTTTGAAAAAGATCTGAGGAGGTCACATTTTTCACCCTAAGGGGTACCCCTTTGTGTTTTTTTAGACTACATTTTTGACCATCTCAGATTCCTTCCAAACTCATGATGTTGATTGGGCAGGTCCTGACTTACACAGGAGTGTGATTATTTTCAGCCTATCTCATCCCAAAACTGAGATATGAGGACTAACGTAACTGGGATTTTCTCTCAATAGGTTTATTGGTATTGAATATATTGGAGTTAAATTTATGAGCTTGTTATACATCCAATAAAGCAAAATACAGATGCAATGTAGGATATAATGGACTGACTAGGCTTTTCTGATGGCACCCTTCTACTCATGTGTTTACCTAGCATCCCTGGAAGTAGGAATCCCATCATGAAATTTACAGTTATACATTTTATGCAGCACAACATGCCCCTACATCTCAGCTTTGGGATGTGGTAGAGCAAAAAGTACCACACCACTGTCTTCGTCGGGACCTCCCCGACACACTGTGTGGGTTTGAAGAAGATCTGAGGAGGTCACATTTTTCACCCAAAAAAAAACTAAGGGGTACCCTTTTGTGTTTTTTTAGACTACATTTTTGACCATCTCAGATTCCTTCCAAACTCATGATGTTGATTGGGCAGGTCCTGACTTACATAGGAGTGTGATTATTTTCAGCCTATCTCATCCCAAATCTGAGATATGTGGACTAACGTAACTGGGATTTTCTCTCAATAGGTTTATTGGTATTGAATATATTGGAGTTAAATTTATGAGCTTGTTATACATCCAATAAAGCAAAATACAGATGCAATGTAGGATATAATGGACTGACTAGGCTTTTCTGATGGCACCCTTCTACTCATGTGTTTACCTAGCATCCCTGGAAGTAGGAATCCCATCATGAAATTTACAGTTATACATTTTATGCAGCACAACATGTCCCTACATCTCAGCTTTGGGATGTGGTAGAGCAAAAAGTACCACACCACCGTTTTCGTCGGGACCTCCCTGACACACTGTGTGGGTTTGAAGAAGATCTGAGGAGGTCACATTTTTCACCCAAAAAAACACTAAGGGGTACCCTTTTGTGTTTTTTTAGACTACATGTTTGACCATCTCAGATTCCTTCCAAACTCACGATGTTGATTGAGCAGATCCTGATTTACACAGGGGTGTGATTATTTTCAGCCTATCTCATCCCAAAGCTGAGATATGAGGACTAACATAACTGGGATTTTCTCTCAATAGGTTTATTGATGTTGAATATATTGGAATTAAATTTATGAGCTTGTTATACATCCAATAAAGCAAAATACAGATGCAATGTAGGATATAATGGACTGACTAGGCTTTTCTGATGGCACCCTTCTACTCATGTGTTTACCTACCTTCACTGGAAGTAGGAATCCCATCATGAAATTTACAGTTATACATCTTATGCAGGGGTACCCCTCTGTGTTTTTTTAGACTACATTTTTGACCATCTCAGATTCCTTCCAAACTCATGATGTTAATTGGGCAGGTCCTGACTTACACAGGAGTGTGATTATTTTCAGCCTATCTCATCCCAAAACTGAGATATGAGGACTAACGTAACTGGGATTTTCTCTCAATAGGTTTATTGGTATTGAATATATTGGAGTTAAATTTATGAGCTTGTTATACATCCAATAAAGCAAAATACAGATGCAATGTAGGATATAATGGACTGACTAGGCTTTTCTGATGGCACCCTTCTACTCATGTGTTTACCTAGCTTCACTGGAAGTAGGAATCCCATCATGAAATTTACAGTTATACATCTTATGCAGCACAACATGTCCCTACATCTCAGCTTTGGGATGTGGTAGAGCAAAAAGTACCACACCACTGTCTTCGTCAGGACCTCCCTGACACACTGTGTGGGTTTGAAAAAGATCTGAGGAGGTCACATTTTTCACCCAAAAAAACACTAAGGGGTACCCCTTTGTGTTTTTTTAGACTACATTTTTGACCATCTCAGATTCCTTCCAAACTCATGATGTTGATTGGGCAGGTCCTGACTTACACAGGAGTGTGATTATTTTCAGCCTATCTCATCCCAAAACTGAGATATGAGGACTAACGTAACTGGGATTTTCTCTCAATAGGTTTATTGGTATTGAATATATTGGAGTTAAATTTATGAGCTTGTTATACATCCAATAAAGTAAAATACAGATGCAATGTAGGATATAATGGACTGACTAGGCTTTTCTGATGGCACCCTTCTACTCATGTGTTTACCTACCTTCACTGGAAGTAGGAATCCCATCATGAAATTTACAGTTATACATCTTATGCAGGGGTACCCCTCTGTGTTTTTTTAGACTACATTTTTGACCATCTCAGATTCCTTCCAAACTCATGATGTTAATTGGGCAGGTCCTGACTTACACAGGAGTGTGATTATTTTCAGCCTATCTCATCCCAAAACTGAGATATGAGGACTAACGTAACTGGGATTTTCTCTCAATAGGTTTATTGGTATTGAATATATTGGAGTTAGATTTATGAGCTTGTTATACATCCACTAAAGCAAAATACAGATGCAATGTAGGATATAATGGACTGACTAGGCTTTTCTGATGGCACCCTTCTACTCATGTGTTTACCTAGCTTCACTGGAAGTAGGAATCCCATCATGAAATTTACAGTTATACATCTTATGCAGCACAACATGTCCCTACATCTCAGCTTTGGGATGTGGTAGAGCAAAAAGTACCACACCACTGTCTTCGTCGGGACCTCCCTGACACACTGTGTGGGTTTGAAAAAGATCTGAGGAGGTCACATTTTTCACCCAAAAAAACACAAAGGGGTACCCCTTTGTGTTTTTTTAGACTACATTTTTGACCATCTCAGATTCCTTCCAAACTCATGATGTTGATTGGACAGGTCCTGACTTACACAGGAGTGTGATTATTTTCAGCCTATCTCATCCCAAAACTGAGATATGAGGACTAACGTAACTGGGATTTTCTCTCAATAGGTTTATTGGTATTGAATATATTGGAGTTAAATTTATGAGCTTGTTATACATCCAATAAAGCAAAATACAGATGCAATGTAGGATATAATGGACTGACTAGGCTTTTCTGATGGCACCCTTCTACTCATGTGTTTACCTAGCTTCACTGGAAGTAGGAATCCCATCATGAAATTTACAGTTATACATCTTATGCAGCACAACATGTCCCTACATCTCAGCTTTGGGATGTGGTAGAGCAAAAAGTACCACACCACTGTCTTCGTCAGGACCTCCCTGACACACTGTGTGGGTTTGAAAAAGATCTGAGGAGGTCACATTTTTCACCCAAAAAAACACTAAGGGGTACCCCTTTGTGTTTTTTTAGACTACATTGTTGACCATCTCAGATTCCTTCCAAACTCATGATGTTGATTGGGCAGGTCCTGACTTACACAGGAGTGTGATTATTTTCAGCCTATCTCATCCCAAATCTGAGATATGTGGACTAACGTAACTGGGATTTTCTCTCAATAGGTTTATTGGTATTGAATATATTGGAGTTAAATTTATGAGCTTGTTATACATCCAATAAAGCAAAATACAGATGCAATGTAGGATATAATGGACTGACTAGGCTTTTCTGATGGCACCCTTCTACTCATGTGTTTACCTAGCTTCCCTGGAAGTAGGAATCCCATCATGAAATTTACAGTTATACATCTTATGCAGCACAACATGTCCCTACATCTCAGCTTTGGGATGTGGTAGAGCAAAAAGTACCACACCACTGTCTTCGTCGGGACCTCCCTGACACACTGTGTGGGTTTGAAAAAGATCTGAGGAGGTCACATTTTTCACCCAAAAAAACACTAAGGGGTACCCCTTTGTGTTTTTTTAGACTACATTTTTGACCATCTCAGATTCCTTCCAAACTCATGATGTTGATTGGGCAGGTCCTGACTTACACAGGAGTGTGATTATTTTCAGCCTATCTCATCCCAAAACTGAGATATGAGGACTAACGTAACTGGGATTTTCTCTCAATAGGTTTATTGGTATTGAATATATTGGAGTTAAATTTATGAGCTTGTTATACATCCAATAAAGTAAAATACAGATGCAATGTAGGATATAATGGACTGACTAGGCTTTTCTGATGGCACCCTTCTACTCATGTGTTTATCTACCTTCACTGGAAGTAGGAATCCCATCATGAAATTTACAGTTATACATCTTATGCAGGGGTACCCCTCTGTGTTTTTTTAGACTACATTTTTGACCATCTCAGATTCCTTCCAAACTCATGATGTTAATTGGGCAGGTCCTGACTTACACAGGAGTGTGATTATTTTCAGCCTATCTCATCCCAAAACTGAGATATGAGGACTAACGTAACTGGGATTTTCTCTCAATAGGTTTATTGGTATTGAATATATTGGAGTTAAATTTATGAGCTTGTTATACATCCACTAAAGCAAAATACAGATGCAATGTAGGATATAATGGACTGACTAGGCTTTTCTGATGGCACCCTTCTACTCATGTGTTTACCTAGCTTCGCTGGAAGTAGGAATCCCATCATGAAATTTACAGTTATACATCTTATGCAGCACAACATGTCCCTACATCTCAGCTTTGGGATGTGGTAGAGCAAAAAGTACCACACCACTGTCTTCGTCGGGACCTCCCTGACACACTGTGTGGGTTTGAAAAAGATCTGAGGAGGTCACATTTTTCACCCAAAAAAACACTAAGGGGTACCCCTTTGTGTTTTTTTAGACTACATTTTTGACCATCTCAGATTCCTTCCAAACTCATGATGTTGATTGGACAGGTCCTGACTTACACAGGAGTGTGATTATTTTCAGCCTATCTCATCCCAAAACTGAGATATGAGGACTAACGTAACTGGGATTTTCTCTCAATAGGTTTATTGGTATTGAATATATTGGAGTTAAATTTATGAGCTTGTTATACATCCAATAAAGCAAAATACAGATGCAATGTAGGATATAATGGACTGACTAGGCTTTTCTGATGGCACCCTTCTACTCATGTGTTTACCTAGCTTCACTGGAAGTAGGAATCCCATCATGAAATTTACAGTTATACATCTTATGCAGCACAACATGTCCCTACATCTCAGCTTTGGGATGTGGTAGAGCAAAAAGTACCACACCACTGTCTTCGTCGGGACCTCCCTGACACACTGTGTGGGTTTGAAGAAGATCTGAGGAGGTCACATTTTTCACCCAAAAAAACACTAAGGGGTACCCTTTTGTGTTTTTTTAGACTACATGTTTGACCATCTCAGATTCCTTCCAAACTCACGATGTTGATTGAGCAGATCCTGATTTACACAGGGGTGTGATTATTTTCAGCCTATCTCATCCCAAAGCTGAGATATGAGGACTAACATAACTGGGATTTTCTCTCAATAGGTTTATTGATGTTGAATATATTGGAATTAAATTTATGAGCTTGTTATACATCCAATAAAGCAAAATACAGATGCAATGTAGGATATAATGGACTGACTAGGCTTTTCTGATGGCACCCTTCTACTCATGTGTTTACCTACCTTCACTGGAAGTAGGAATCCCATCATGAAATTTACAGTTATACATCTTATGCAGGGGTACCCCTCTGTGTTTTTTTAGACTACATTTTTGACCATCTCAGATTCCTTCCAAACTCATGATGTTAATTGGGCAGGTCCTGACTTACACAGGAGTGTGATTATTTTCAGCCTATCTCATCCCAAAACTGAGATATGAGGACTAACGTAACTGGGATTTTCTCTCAATAGGTTTATTGGTATTGAATATATTGGAGTTAAATTTATGAGCTTGTTATACATCCAATAAAGCAAAATACAGATGCAATGTAGGATATAATGGACTGACTAGGCTTTTCTGATGGCACCCTTCTACTCATGTGTTTACCTAGCTTCACTGGAAGTAGGAATCCCATCATGAAATTTACAGTTATACATCTTATGCAGCACAACATGTCCCTACATCTCAGCTTTGGGATGTGGTAGAGCAAAAAGTACCACACCACTGTCTTCGTCGGGACCTCCCTGACACACTGTGTGGGTTTGAAAAAGATCTGAGGAGGTCACATTTTTCACCCAAAAAAACACTAAGGGGTACCCCTTTGTGTTTTTTTAGACTACATTTTTGACCATCTCAGATTCCTTCCAAACTCATGATGTTGATTGGACAGGTCCTGACTTACACAGGAGTGTGATTATTTTCAGCCTATCTCATCCCAAAACTGAGATATGAGGACTAACGTAACTGGGATTTTCTCTCAATAGGTTTATTGGTATTGAATATATTGGAGTTAAATTTATGAGCTTGTTATACATCCAATAAAGCAAAATACAGATGCAATGTAGGATATAATGGACTGACTAGGCTTTTCTGATGGCACCCTTCTACTCATGTGTTTACCTAGCTTCACTGGAAGTAGGAATCCCATCATGAAATTTACAGTTATACATCTTATGCAGCACAACATGTCCCTACATCTCAGCTTTGGGATGTGGTAGAGCAAAAAGTACCACACCACTGTCTTCGTCAGGACCTCCCTGACACACTGTGTGGGTTTGAAAAAGATCTGAGGAGGTCACATTTTTCACCCAAAAGAACACTAACGGGTACCCCTTTGTGTTTTTTTAGACTACATTTTTGACCATCTCAGATTCCTTCCAAACTCATGATGTTGATTGGACAGGTCCTGACTTACACAGGAGTGTGATTATTTTCAGCCTATCTCATCCCAAAACTGAGATATGAGGACTAACGTAACTGGGATTTTCTCTCAATAGGTTTATTGGTATTGAATATATTGGAGTTAAATTTATGAGCTTGTTATACATCCAATAAAGCAAAATACAGATGCAATGTAGGATATAATGGACTGACTAGGCTTTTCTGATGGCACCCTTCTACTCATGTGTTTACCTAGCATCCCTGGAAGTAGGAATCCCATCATGAAATTTACAGTTATACATTTTATGCAGCACAACATGTCCCTACATCTCAGCTTTGGGATGTGGTAGAGCAAAAAGTACCACACCACTGTCTTCGTCAGGACCTCCCTGACACACTGTGTGGGTTTGAAAAAGATCTGAGGAGGTCACATTTTTCACCCAAAAAAACACTAAGGGGTACCCCTTTGTGTTTTTTTAGACTACATTTTTGACCATCTCAGATTCCTTCCAAACTCATGATGTTGATTGGACAGGTCCTGACTTACACAGGAGTGTGATTATTTTCAGCCTATCTCATCCCAAAACTGAGATATGAGGACTAACGTAACTGGGATTTTCTCTCAATAGGTTTATTGGTATTGAATATATTGGAGTTAAATTTATGAGCTTGTTATACATCCAATAAAGCAAAATACAGATGCAATGTAGGATATAATGGACTGACTAGGCTTTTCTGATGGCACCCTTCTACTCATGTGTTTACCTAGCATCCCTGGAAGTAGGAATCCCATCATGAAATTTACAGTTATACATTTTATGCAGCACAACATGTCCCTACATCTCAGCTTTGGGATATGGTAGAGCAAAAAGTACCACACCACCGTCTTCGTCGTGACCTCCCTGACACACTGTGTGGGTTTGAAGAAGATCTGAGGAGGTCACATTTTTCACCCAAAAAAACACTAAGGGGTACCCCTTTGTGTTTTTTTAGACTACATTGTTGACCATCTCAGATTCCTTCCAAACTCATGATGTTGATTGGGCAGGTCCTGACTTACACAGGAGTGTGATTATTTTCAGCCTATCTCATCCCAAATCTGAGATATGTGGACTAACGTAACTGGGATTTTCTCTCAATAGGTTTATTGGTATTGAATATATTGGAGTTAAATTTATGAGCTTGTTATACATCCAATTAAGCAAAATACAGATGCAATGTAGGATATAATGGACTGACTAGGCTTTTCTGATGGCACCCTTCTACTCATGTGTTTACCTAGCTTCACTGGAAGTAGGAATCCCATCATGAAATTTACAGTTATACATTTTATGCAGCACAACATGTCCCTACATCTCAGCTTTGGGATGTGGTAGAGCAAAAAGTACAACTTCACTGTCTTCATCGGGACCTCCCTGACACACTGTGTGGGTTTGAAGAAGATCTGAGAAGGTCACATTTTTCACCCAAAAAAAAAACTAAGGGGTACCCCTTTGTGTTTTTTTAGACTACATTTTTGACCATCTCAGATTCCTTCCAAACTCATGATGTTGATTGGGCAGGTCCTGACTTACACAGGAGTGTGATTATTTTCAGCCTATCTCATCCCAAAACTGAGATATGAGGACTAACGTAACTGGGATTTTCTCTCAATAGGTTTATTGGTATTGAATATATTGGAGTTAAATTTATGAGCTTGATATACATCCAATAAAGCAAAATACAGATGCAATGTAGGAAATAATGGACTGACTAGGCTTTTCTGATGGCACCCTTCTACTCATGTGTTTACCTAGCTTCACTGGAAGTAGGAATCCCATCATGAAATTTACAGTTATACATCTTATGCAGCACAACATGTCCCTACATCTCAGCTTTGGGATGTGGTAGAGCAAAAAGTACCACACCACTGTCTTCGTCGGGACCTCCCTGACACACTGTGTGGGTTTGAAGAAGATCTGAGGAGGTCACATTTTTCACCCAAAAAAACACTAAGGGGTACCCTTTTGTGTTTTTTTAGACTACATGTTTGACCATCTCAGATTCCTTCCAAACTCACGATGTTGATTGAGCAGATCCTGATTTACACAGGGGTGTGATTATTTTCAGCCTATCTCATCCCAAAGCTGAGATATGAGGACTAACATAACTGGGATTTTCTCTCAATAGGTTTATTGATGTTGAATATATTGGAATTAAATTTATGAGCTTGTTATACATCCAATAAAGCAAAATACAGATGCAATGTAGGATATAATGGACTGACTAGGCTTTTCTGATGGCACCCTTCTACTCATGTGTTTACCTACCTTCACTGGAAGTAGGAATCCCATCATGAAATTTACAGTTATACATCTTATGCAGGGGTACCCCTCTGTGTTTTTTTAGACTACATTTTTGACCATCTCAGATTCCTTCCAAACTCATGATGTTAATTGGGCAGGTCCTGACTTACACAGGAGTGTGATTATTTTCAGCCTATCTCATCCCAAAACTGAGATATGAGGACTAACGTAACTGGGATTTTCTCTCAATAGGTTTATTGGTATTGAATATATTGGAGTTAAATTTATGAGCTTGTTATACATCCAATAAAGCAAAATACAGATGCAATGTAGGATATAATGGACTGACTAGGCTTTTCTGATGGCACCCTTCTACTCATGTGTTTACCTAGCTTCACTGGAAGTAGGAATCCCATCATGAAATTTACAGTTATACATCTTATGCAGCACAACATGTCCCTACATCTCAGCTTTGGGATGTGGTAGAGCAAAAAGTACCACACCACTGTCTTCGTCAGGACCTCCCTGACACACTGTGTGGGTTTGAAAAAGATCTGAGGAGGTCACATTTTTCACCCAAAAAAACACTAAGGGGTACCCCTTTGTGTTTTTTTAGACTACATTTTTGACCATCTCAGATTCCTTCCAAACTCATGATGTTGATTGGACAGGTCCTGACTTACACAGGAGTGTGATTATTTTCAGCCTATCTCATCCCAAAACTGAGATATGAGGACTAACGTAACTGGGATTTTCTCTCAATAGGTTTATTGGTATTGAATATATTGGAGTTAAATTTATGAGCTTGTTATACATCCAATAAAGCAAAATACAGATGCAATGTAGGATATAATGGACTGACTAGGCTTTTCTGATGGCACCCTTCTACTCATGTGTTTACCTAGCTTCACTGGAAGTAGGAATCCCATCATGAAATTTACAGTTATACATCTTATGCAGCACAACATGTCCCTACATCTCAGCTTTGGGATGTGGTAGAGCAAAAAGTACCACACCACTGTCTTCGTCAGGACCTCCCTGACACACTGTGTGGGTTTGAAAAAGATCTGAGGAGGTCACATTTTTCACCCAAAAAAACACTAAGGGGTACCCCTTTGTGTTTTTTTAGACTACATTTTTGACCATCTCAGATTCCTTCCAAACTCATGATGTTGATTGGACAGGTCCTGACTTACACAGGAGTGTGATTATTTTCAGCCTATCTCATCCCAAAACTGAGATATGAGGACTAACGTAACTGGGATTTTCTCTCAATAGGTTTATTGGTATTGAATATATTGGAGTTAAATTTATGAGCTTGTTATACATCCAATAAAGCAAAATACAGATGCAATGTAGGATATAATGGACTGACTAGGCTTTTCTGATGGCACCCTTCTACTCATGTGTTTACCTAGCATCCCTGGAAGTAGGAATCCCATCATGAAATTTACAGTTATACATTTTATGCAGCACAACATGTCCCTACATCTCAGCTTTGGGATGTGGTAGAGCAAAAAGTACCACACCACCGTCTTCGTCGGGACCTCCCTGACACACTGTGTGGGTTTGAAGAAGATCTGAGGAGGTCACATTTTTCACCCAAAAAAACACTAAGGGGTACCCCTTTGTGTTTTTTTAGACTACATTGTTGACCATCTCAGATTCCTTCCAAACTCATGATGTTGATTGGGCAGGTCCTGACTTACACAGGAGTGTGATTATTTTCAGCCTATCTCATCCCAAATCTGAGATATGTGGACTAACGTAACTGGGATTTTCTCTCAATAGGTTTATTGGTATTGAATATATTGGAGTTAAATTTATGAGCTTGTTATACATCCAATAAAGCAAAATACAGATGCAATGTAGGATATATTGGACTGACTAGGCTTTTCTGATCGCACCCTTCTACTCTTGTGTTTACCTAGCTTCACTGGAAGTAGGAATCCCATCATGAAATTTACAGTTATACATTTTATGCAGCACAACATGTCCCTATATCTCAGTTTTGGGATGTGGTAGGGCAACAATTACTACACCACTGTCTTTGTCAGGACCTCCCTGACACACGGTGTGGGTTTGAAGAAGATCTGAGGAGGTCACATAGTTCACCCAAAAAAACACTAAGGGGTACCCCTTTGTGTTTTTTTAGACTAAATTTTTGACCGTCTCAGATTTCTTCCAAACTCACGATGTTCATTAGGCAGGTCCTGACTTACACAAAGGTGTAATTATTTTCAGCCTATCTCATCCCAAAGCTGAGATATGAGGACAAACTTAACTGGGATTTTCTCTCAATAGGTTTATTGGTGTTGAATATATTGGAATTAAATTTATGAGCTTTTTATACGTCCAATAAAGCAAAATACAGATGCAATGTAGGATATATTGGACTGACTAGGCTTTTCTGATCGCACCCTTCTACTCTTGTGTTTACCTAGCTTCACTGGAAGTAGGAATCCCATCATGAAATTTACAGTTTTACATTCTATGCAGCACAACATGTCCCTATATCTCAGCTTTGGGATGTGGTAGGGCAACAATTACCACACCACTGTCTTTTTTCAGGACCTCCCTGACACACGATGTGGGTTTGAAGAAGATCTGAGGAGGTCACATATTTCACCCAAAAAAACACTAAGGGGTACCCCTTTGTGTTTTTTTAGACTAAATTTTTGACCGTCTCAGATTTCTTCCAAACTCACGATGTTGATTAAGCAGGTCCTGACTTACACAAAGGTGTAATTATTTTCAGCCTATCTCATCCCAAAGCTGACATATGAGGACAAACTTAACTGGGATTATCTCTCAATAGGTTTATTGGTGTTGAATATATTGGAATTAAATTTATGAGCTTTTTATACGTCAAATGAAACAAAATACAGATGCAATGTAGGATATATTGGACTGACTAGGCTTTTCTGATCGCACCCTTCTACTCTTGTGTTTACCTAGCTTTACTGGAAGTAGGAATCCCATCATGAAATTTACAGTTATACATCTTATGCAGCACAACATGTCCCTACATCTCAGCTTTGGGATGTGGTAGAGCAAAAAGTACCACACCACCGTCTTCGTCGGGACCTCCCTGACACACTGTGTGGGTTTGAAGAAGATCTGAGGAGGTCACATTTTTCACCCAAAAAAACACTAAGGGGTACCCCTTTGTGTTTTTTTAGACTACATTGTTGACCATCTCAGATTCCTTCCAAACTCATGATGTTGATTGGGCAGGTCCTGACTTACACAGGAGTGTGATTATTTTCAGCCTATCTCATCCCAAAACTGAGATATGAGGACTAACGTAACTGGGATTTTCTCTCAATAGGTTTATTGGTATTGAATATATTGGAGTTAAATTTATGAGCTTGTTATACATCCAATAAAGTAAAATACAGATGCAATGTAGGATATATTGGACTGACTAGGCTTTTCTGATCGCACCCTTCTACTCTTGTGTTTACCTACCTTCACTGGAAGTAGGAATCCCATCATGAAATTTACAGTTATACATCTTATGCAGGGGTACCCCTCTGTGTTTTTTTAGACTACATTTTTGACCATCTCAGATTCCTTCCAAACTCATGATGTTAATTGGGCAGGTCCTGACTTACACAGGAGTGTGATTATTTTCAGCCTATCTCATCCCAAAACTGAGATATGAGGACTAACGTAACTGGGATTTTCTCTCAATAGGTTTATTGGTATTGAATATATTGGAGTTAAATTTATGAGCTTGTTATACATCCAATAAAGCAAAATACAGATGCAATGTAGGATATAATGGACTGACTAGGCTTTTCTGATGGCACCCTTCTACTCATGTGTTTACCTAGCTTCACTGGAAGTAGGAATCCCATCATGAAATTTACAGTTATACATCTTATGCAGCACAACATGTCCCTACATCTCAGCTTTGGGATGTGGTAGAGCAAAAAGTACCACACCACTGTCTTCGTCAGGACCTCCCTGACACACTGTGTGGGTTTGAAAAAGATCTGAGGAGGTCACATTTTTCACCCAAAAGAACACTAACGGGTACCCCTTTGTGTTTTTTTAGACTACATTTTTGACCATCTCAGATTCCTTCCAAACTCATGATGTTGATTGGACAGGTCCTGACTTACACAGGAGTGTGATTATTTTCAGCCTATCTCATCCCAAAACTGAGATATGAGGACTAACGTAACTGGGATTTTCTCTCAATAGGTTTATTGGTATTGAATATATTGGAGTTAAATTTATGAGCTTGTTATACATCCAATAAAGCAAAATACAGATGCAATGTAGGATATAATGGACTGACTAGGCTTTTCTGATGGCACCCTTCTACTCATGTGTTTACCTAGCATCCCTGGAAGTAGGAATCCCATCATGAAATTTACAGTTATACATTTTATGCAGCACAACATGTCCCTACATCTCAGCTTTGGGATGTGGTAGAGCAAAAAGTACCACACCACTGTCTTCGTCAGGACCTCCCTGACACACTGTGTGGGTTTGAAAAAGATCTGAGGAGGTCACATTTTTCACCCAAAAAAACACTAAGGGGTACCCCTTTGTGTTTTTTTAGACTACATTTTTGACCATCTCAGATTCCTTCCAAACTCATGATGTTGATTGGACAGGTCCTGACTTACACAGGAGTGTGATTATTTTCAGCCTATCTCATCCCAAAACTGAGATATGAGGACTAACGTAACTGGGATTTTCTCTCAATAGGTTTATTGGTATTGAATATATTGGAGTTAAATTTATGAGCTTGTTATACATCCAATAAAGCAAAATACAGATGCAATGTAGGATATAATGGACTGACTAGGCTTTTCTGATGGCACCCTTCTACTCATGTGTTTACCTAGCATCCCTGGAAGTAGGAATCCCATCATGAAATTTACAGTTATACATTTTATGCAGCACAACATGTCCCTACATCTCAGCTTTGGGATGTGGTAGAGCAAAAAGTACCACACCACCGTCTTCGTCGGGACCTCCCTGACACACTGTGTGGGTTTGAAGAAGATCTGAGGAGGTCACATTTTTCACCCAAAAAAAAAACACTAAGGGGTACCCCTTTGTGTTTTTTTAGACTACATTTTTGACCATCTCAGATTCCTTCCAAACTCATGATGTTGATTGGACAGGTCCTGACTTACACAGGAGTGTGATTATTTTCAGCCTATCTCATCCCAAAACTGAGATATGAGGACTAACGTAACTGGGATTTTCTCTCAATAGGTTTATTGGTATTGAATATATTGGAGTTAAATTTATGAGCTTGTTATACATCCAATAAAGCAAAATACAGATGCAATGTAGGATATAATGGACTGACTAGGCTTTTCTGATGGCACCCTTCTACTCATGTGTTTACCTAGCATCCCTGGAAGTAGGAATCCCATCATGAAATTTACAGTTATACATTTTATGCAGCACAACATGTCCCTATATCTCAGTTTTGGGATGTGGTAGGGCAACAATTACTACACCACTGTCTTTGTCAGGACCTCCCTGACACACGGTGTGGGTTTGAAGAAGATCTGAGGAGGTCACATAGTTCACCCAAAAAAACACTAAGGGGTACCCCTTTGTGTTTTTTTAGACTAAATTTTTGACCGTCTCAGATTTCTTCCAAACTCACGATGTTCATTAGGCAGGTCCTGACTTACACAAAGGTGTAATTATTTTCAGCCTATCTCATCCCAAAGCTGAGATATGAGGACAAACTTAACTGCGATTTTCTCTCAATAGGTTTATTGGTGTTGAATATATTGGAATTAAATTTATGAGCTTTTTATACGTCCAATAAAGCAAAATACAGATGCAATGTAGGATATATTGGACTGACTAGGCTTTTCTGATCGCACCCTTCTACTCTTGTGTTTACCTAGCTTCACTGGAAGTAGGAATCCCATCATGAAATTTACAGTTTTACATTCTATGCAGCACAACATGTCCCTATATCTCAGCTTTGGGATGTGGTAGGGCAACAATTACCACACCACTGTCTTTTTTCAGGACCTCCCTGACACACGATGTGGGTTTGAAGAAGATCTGAGGAGGTCACATATTTCACCCAAAAAAACACTAAGGGGTACCCCTTTGTGTTTTTTTAGACTAAATTTTTGACCGTCTCAGATTTCTTCCAAACTCACGATGTTGATTAAGCAGGTCCTGACTTACACAAAGGTGTAATTATTTTCAGCCTATCTCATCCCAAAGCTGACATATGAGGACAAACTTAACTGGGATTATCTCTCAATAGGTTTATTGGTGTTGAATATATTGGAATTAAATTTATGAGCTTTTTATACGTCAAATGAAGCAAAATACAGATGCAATGTAGGATATATTGGACTGACTAGGCTTTTCTGATCGCACCCTTCTACTCTTGTGTTTACCTAGCTTCACTGGAAGTAGGAATCCCATCATGAAATTTACAGTTATACATCTTATGCAGCACAACATGTCCCTACATCTCAGCTTTGGGATGTGGTAGAGCAAGAAGTACCACACCACCGTCTTCGTCGGGACCTCCCTGACACACTGTGTGGGTTTGAAGAAGATCTGAGGAGGTCACATTTTTCACCCAAAAAAACACTAAGGGGTACCCCTTTGTGTTTTTTTAGACTACATTGTTGACCATCTCAGATTCCTTCCAAACTCATGATGTTGATTGGGCAGGTCCTGACTTACACAGGAGTGTGATTATTTTCAGCCTATCTCATCCCAAATCTGAGATATGTGGACTAACGTAACTGGGATTTTCTCTCAATAGGTTTATTGGTATTGAATATATTGGAGTTAAATTTATGAGCTTGTTATACATCCAATAAAGCAAAATACAGATGCAATGTAGGATATAATGGACTGACTAGGCTTTTCTGATGGCACCCTTCTACTCATGTGTTTACCTAGCTTCCCTGGAAGTAGGAATCCCATCATGAAATTTACAGTTATACATCTTATGCAGCACAACATGTCCCTACATCTCAGCTTTGGGATGTGGTAGAGCAAAAAGTACCACACCACTGTCTTCGTCGGGACCTCCCTGACACACTGTGTGGGTTTGAAAAAGATCTGAGGAGGTCACATTTTTCACCCAAAAAAACACTAAGGGGTACCCCTTTGTGTTTTTTTAGACTAAATTTTTGACCGTCTCAGATTTCTTCCAAACTCACGATGTTCATTAGGCAGGTCCTGACTTACACAAAGGTGTAATTATTTTCAGCCTATCTCATCCCAAAGCTGAGATATGAGGACAAACTTAACTGGGATTTTCTCTCAATAGGTTTATTGGTGTTGAATATATTGGAATTAAATTTATGAGCTTTTTATACGTCCAATAAAGCAAAATACAGATGCAATGTAGGATATATTGGACTGACTAGGCTTTTCTGATCGCACCCTTCTACTCTTGTGTTTACCTAGCTTCACTGGAAGTAGGAATCCCATCATGAAATTTACAGTTTTACATTCTATGCAGCACAACATGTCCCTATATCTCAGCTTTGGGATGTGGTAGGGCAACAATTACCACACCACTGTCTTTTTTCAGGACCTCCCTGACACACGATGTGGGTTTGAAGAAGATCTGAGGAGGTCACATATTTCACCCAAAAAAACACTAAGGGGTATCCCTTTGTGTTTTTTTAGACTAAATTTTTGACCATCTCAGATTCCTTCCAAACTCATGATGTTGATTGGGCAGGTCCTGACTTACACAGGAGTGTGATTATTTTCAGCCTATCTCATCCCAAAACTGAGATATGAGGACTAACGTAACTGGGATTTTCTCTCAATAGGTTTATTGGTATTGAATATATTGGAGTTAAATTTATGAGCTTGTTATACATCCAATAAAGCAAAATACAGATGCAATGTAGGATATAATGGACTGACTAGGCTTTTCTGATGGCACCCTTCTACTCATGTGTTTACCTAGCATCCCTGGAAGTAGGAATCCCATCATTAAATTTACAGTTATACATTTTATGCAGCACAACATGCCCCTACATCTCAGCTTTGGGATGTGGTAGAGCAAAAAGTACCACACCACTGTCTTCGTCGGGACCTCCCCGACACACTGTGTGGGTTTGAAGAAGATCTGAGGAGGTCACATTTTTCACCCAAAAAAAAACTAAGGGGTACCCTTTTGTGTTTTTTTAGACTACATTTTTGACCATCTCAGATTCCTTCCAAACTCATGATGTTGATTGGGCAGGTCCTGACTTACATAGGAGTGTGATTATTTTCAGCCTATCTCATCCCAAATCTGAGATATGTGGACTAACGTAACTGGGATTTTCTCTCAATAGGTTTATTGGTATTGAATATATTGGAGTTAAATTTATGAGCTTGTTATACATCCAATAAAGCAAAATACAGATGCAATGTAGGATATAATGGACTGACTAGGCTTTTCTGATCGCACCCTTCTACTCTTGTGTTTACCTAGCTTCACTGGAAGTAGGAATCCCATCATGAAATTTACAGTTATACATCTTATGCAGCACAACATGTCCCTACATCTCAGCTTTGGGATGTGGTAGAGCAAGAAGTACCACACCACCGTCTTCGTCGGGACCTCCCTGACACACTGTGTGGGTTTGAAGAAGATCTGAGGAGGTCACATTTTTCACCCAAAAAAACACTAAGGGGTACCCCTTTGTGTTTTTTTAGACTACATTGTTGACCATCTCAGATTCCTTCCAAACTCATGATGTTGATTGGGCAGGTCCTGACTTACACAGGAGTGTGATTATTTTCAGCCTATCTCATCCCAAATCTGAGATATGTGGACTAACGTAACTGGGATTTTCTCTCAATAGGTTTATTGGTATTGAATATATTGGAGTTAAATTTATGAGCTTGTTATACATCCAATAAAGCAAAATACAGATGCAATGTAGGATATAATGGACTGACTAGGCTTTTCTGATCGCACCCTTCTACTCTTGTGTTTACCTAGCTTCACTGGAAGTAGGAATCCCATCATGAAATTTACAGTTATACATCTTATGCAGCACAACATGTCCCTACATCTCAGCTTTGGGATGTGGTAGAGCAAGAAGTACCACACCACCGTCTTCGTCGGGACCTCCCTGACACACTGTGTGGGTTTGAAGAAGATCTGAGGAGGTCACATTTTTCACCCAAAAAAACACTAAGGGGTACCCCTTTGTGTTTTTTTAGACTACATTGTTGACCATCTCAGATTCCTTCCAAACTCATGATGTTGATTGGGCAGGTCCTGACTTACACAGGAGTGTGATTATTTTCAGCCTATCTCATCCCAAAACTGAGATATGAGGACTAACGTAACTGGGATTTTCTCTCAATAGGTTTATTGGTATTGAATATATTGGAGTTAAATTTATGAGTTTGTTATACATCCAATAAAGTAAAATACAGATGCAATGTAGGATATATTGGACTGACTAGGCTTTTCTGATCGCACCCTTCTACTCTTGTGTTTACCTACCTTCACTGGAAGTAGGAATCCCATCATGAAATTTACAGTTATACATCTTATGCAGGGGTACCCCTCTGTGTTTTTTTAGACTACATTTTTGACCATCTCAGATTCCTTCCAAACTCATGATGTTAATTGGGCAGGTCCTGACTTACACAGGAGTGTGATTATTTTCAGCCTATCTCATCCCAAAACTGAGATATGAGGACTAACGTAACTGGGATTTTCTCTCAATAGGTTTATTGGTATTGAATATATTGGAGTTAAATTTATGAGCTTGTTATACATCCAATAAAGCAAAATACAGATGCAATGTAGGATATAATGGACTGACTAGGCTTTTCTGATGGCACCCTTCTACTCATGTGTTTACCTAGCTTCACTGGAAGTAGGAATCCCATCATGAAATTTACAGTTATACATCTTATGCAGCACAACATGTCCCTACATCTCAGCTTTGGGATGTGGTAGAGCAAAAAGTACCACACCACTGTCTTCGTCAGGACCTCCCTGACACACTGTGTGGGTTTGAAAAAGATCTGAGGAGGTCACATTTTTCACCCAAAAGAACACTAACGGGTACCCCTTTGTGTTTTTTTAGACTACATTTTTGACCATCTCAGATTCCTTCCAAACTCATGATGTTGATTGGACAGGTCCTGACTTACACAGGAGTGTGATTATTTTCAGCCTATCTCATCCCAAATCTGAGATATGTGGACTAACGTAACTGGGATTTTCTCTCAATAGGTTTATTGGTATTGAATATATTGGAGTTAAATTTATGAGCTTGTTATACATCCAATAAAGCAAAATACAGATGCAATGTAGGATATAATGGACTGACTAGGCTTTTCTGATGGCACCCTTCTACTCATGTGTTTACCTAGCTTCCCTGGAAGTAGGAATCCCATCATGAAATTTACAGTTATACATCTTATGCAGCACAACATGTCCCTACATCTCAGCTTTGGGATGTGGTAGAGCAAAAAGTACCACACCACTGTCTTCGTCGGGACCTCCCTGACACACTGTGTGGGTTTGAAAAAGATCTGAGGAGGTCACATTTTTCACCCAAAAAAACACTAAGGGGTACCCCTTTGTGTTTTTTTAGACTAAATTTTTGACCGTCTCAGATTTCTTCCAAACTCACGATGTTCATTAGGCAGGTCCTGACTTACACAAAGGTGTAATTATTTTCAGCCTATCTCATCCCAAAGCTGAGATATGAGGACAAACTTAACTGGGATTTTCTCTCAATAGGTTTATTGGTGTTGAATATATTGGAATTAAATTTATGAGCTTTTTATACGTCCAATAAAGCAAAATACAGATGCAATGTAGGATATATTGGACTGACTAGGCTTTTCTGATCGCACCCTTCTACTCTTGTGTTTACCTAGCTTCACTGGAAGTAGGAATCCCATCATGAAATTTACAGTTTTACATTCTATGCAGCACAACATGTCCCTATATCTCAGCTTTGGGATGTGGTAGGGCAACAATTACCACACCACTGTCTTTTTTCAGGACCTCCCTGACACACGATGTGGGTTTGAAGAAGATCTGAGGAGGTCACATATTTCACCCAAAAAAACACTAAGGGGTACCCCTTTGTGTTTTTTTAGACTAAATTTTTGACCATCTCAGATTCCTTCCAAACTCATGATGTTGATTGGGCAGGTCCTGACTTACACAGGAGTGTGATTATTTTCAGCCTATCTCATCCCAAAACTGAGATATGAGGACTAACGTAACTGGGATTTTCTCTCAATAGGTTTATTGGTATTGAATATATTGGAGTTAAATTTATGAGCTTGTTATACATCCAATAAAGCAAAATACAGATGCAATGTAGGATATAATGGACTGACTAGGCTTTTCTGATCGCACCCTTCTACTCTTGTGTTTACCTAGCTTCACTGGAAGTAGGAATCCCATCATGAAATTTACAGTTATACATCTTATGCAGCACAACATGTCCCTACATCTCAGCTTTGGGATGTGGTAGAGCAAGAAGTACCACACCACCGTCTTCGTCGGGACCTCCCTGACACACTGTGTGGGTTTGAAGAAGATCTGAGGAGGTCACATTTTTCACCCAAAAAAACACTAAGGGGTACCCCTTTGTGTTTTTTTAGACTACATTGTTGACCATCTCAGATTCCTTCCAAACTCATGATGTTGATTGGGCAGGTCCTGACTTACACAGGAGTGTGATTATTTTCAGCCTATCTCATCCCAAAACTGAGATATGAGGACTAACGTAACTGGGATTTTCTCTCAATAGGTTTATTGGTATTGAATATATTGGAGTTAAATTTATGAGTTTGTTATACATCCAATAAAGTAAAATACAGATGCAATGTAGGATATATTGGACTGACTAGGCTTTTCTGATCGCACCCTTCTACTCTTGTGTTTACCTACCTTCACTGGAAGTAGGAATCCCATCATGAAATTTACAGTTATACATCTTATGCAGGGGTACCCCTCTGTGTTTTTTTAGACTACATTTTTGACCATCTCAGATTCCTTCCAAACTCATGATGTTAATTGGGCAGGTCCTGACTTACACAGGAGTGTGATTATTTTCAGCCTATCTCATCCCAAAACTGAGATATGAGGACTAACGTAACTGGGATTTTCTCTCAATAGGTTTATTGGTATTGAATATATTGGAGTTAAATTTATGAGCTTGTTATACATCCAATAAAGCAAAATACAGATGCAATGTAGGATATAATGGACTGACTAGGCTTTTCTGATGGCACCCTTCTACTCATGTGTTTACCTAGCTTCACTGGAAGTAGGAATCCCATCATGAAATTTACAGTTATACATCTTATGCAGCACAACATGTCCCTACATCTCAGCTTTGGGATGTGGTAGAGCAAAAAGTACCACACCACTGTCTTCGTCAGGACCTCCCTGACACACTGTGTGGGTTTGAAAAAGATCTGAGGAGGTCACATTTTTCACCCAAAAGAACACTAACGGGTACCCCTTTGTGTTTTTTTAGACTACATTTTTGACCATCTCAGATTCCTTCCAAACTCATGATGTTGATTGGACAGGTCCTGACTTACACAGGAGTGTGATTATTTTCAGCCTATCTCATCCCAAAACTGAGATATGAGGACTAACGTAACTGGGATTTTCTCTCAATAGGTTTATTGGTATTGAATATATTGGAGTTAAATTTATGAGCTTGTTATACATCCAATAAAGCAAAATACAGATGCAATGTAGGATATAATGGACTGACTAGGCTTTTCTGATGGCACCCTTCTACTCATGTGTTTACCTAGCATCCCTGGAAGTAGGAATCCCATCATGAAATTTACAGTTATACATTTTATGCAGCACAACATGTCCCTACATCTCAGCTTTGGGATGTGGTAGAGCAAAAAGTACCACACCACTGTCTTCGTCAGGACCTCCCTGACACACTGTGTGGGTTTGAAAAAGATCTGAGGAGGTCACATTTTTCACCCAAAAAAACACTAAGGGGTACCCCTTTGTGTTTTTTTAGACTACATTTTTGACCATCTCAGATTCCTTCCAAACTCATGATGTTGATTGGACAGGTCCTGACTTACACAGGAGTGTGATTATTTTCAGCCTATCTCATCCCAAAACTGAGATATGAGGACTAACGTAACTGGGATTTTCTCTCAATAGGTTTATTGGTATTGAATATATTGGAGTTAAATTTATGAGCTTGTTATACATCCAATAAAGCAAAATACAGATGCAATGTAGGATATAATGGACTGACTAGGCTTTTCTGATGGCACCCTTCTACTCATGTGTTTACCTAGCATCCCTGGAAGTAGGAATCCCATCATGAAATTTACAGTTATACATTTTATGCAGCACAACATGTCCCTACATCTCAGCTTTGGGATGTGGTAGAGCAAAAAGTACCACACCACCGTCTTCGTCGGGACCTCCCTGACACACTGTGTGGGTTTGAAGAAGATCTGAGGAGGTCACATTTTTCACCCAAAAAAAAAACACTAAGGGGTACCCCTTTGTGTTTTTTTAGACTACATTTTTGACCATCTCAGATTCCTTCCAAACTCATGATGTTGATTGGACAGGTCCTGACTTACACAGGAGTGTGATTATTTTCAGCCTATCTCATCCCAAAACTGAGATATGAGGACTAACGTAACTGGGATTTTCTCTCAATAGGTTTATTGGTATTGAATATATTGGAGTTAAATTTATGAGCTTGTTATACATCCAATAAAGCAAAATACAGATGCAATGTAGGATATAATGGACTGACTAGGCTTTTCTGATGGCACCCTTCTACTCATGTGTTTACCTAGCATCCCTGGAAGTAGGAATCCCATCATGAAATTTACAGTTATACATTTTATGCAGCACAACATGTCCCTATATCTCAGTTTTGGGATGTGGTAGGGCAACAATTACTACACCACTGTCTTTGTCAGGACCTCCCTGACACACGGTGTGGGTTTGAAGAAGATCTGAGGAGGTCACATAGTTCACCCAAAAAAACACTAAGGGGTACCCCTTTGTGTTTTTTTAGACTAAATTTTTGACCGTCTCAGATTTCTTCCAAACTCACGATGTTCATTAGGCAGGTCCTGACTTACACAAAGGTGTAATTATTTTCAGCCTATCTCATCCCAAAGCTGAGATATGAGGACAAACTTAACTGCGATTTTCTCTCAATAGGTTTATTGGTGTTGAATATATTGGAATTAAATTTATGAGCTTTTTATACGTCCAATAAAGCAAAATACAGATGCAATGTAGGATATATTGGACTGACTAGGCTTTTCTGATCGCACCCTTCTACTCTTGTGTTTACCTAGCTTCACTGGAAGTAGGAATCCCATCATGAAATTTACAGTTTTACATTCTATGCAGCACAACATGTCCCTATATCTCAGCTTTGGGATGTGGTAGGGCAACAATTACCACACCACTGTCTTTTTTCAGGACCTCCCTGACACACGATGTGGGTTTGAAGAAGATCTGAGGAGGTCACATATTTCACCCAAAAAAACACTAAGGGGTACCCCTTTGTGTTTTTTTAGACTAAATTTTTGACCGTCTCAGATTTCTTCCAAACTCACGATGTTGATTAAGCAGGTCCTGACTTACACAAAGGTGTAATTATTTTCAGCCTATCTCATCCCAAAGCTGACATATGAGGACAAACTTAACTGGGATTATCTCTCAATAGGTTTATTGGTGTTGAATATATTGGAATTAAATTTATGAGCTTTTTATACGTCAAATGAAGCAAAATACAGATGCAATGTAGGATATATTGGACTGACTAGGCTTTTCTGATCGCACCCTTCTACTCTTGTGTTTACCTAGCTTCACTGGAAGTAGGAATCCCATCATGAAATTTACAGTTATACATCTTATGCAGCACAACATGTCCCTACATCTCAGCTTTGGGATGTGGTAGAGCAAGAAGTACCACACCACCGTCTTCGTCGGGACCTCCCTGACACACTGTGTGGGTTTGAAGAAGATCTGAGGAGGTCACATTTTTCACCCAAAAAAACACTAAGGGGTACCCCTTTGTGTTTTTTTAGACTACATTGTTGACCATCTCAGATTCCTTCCAAACTCATGATGTTGATTGGGCAGGTCCTGACTTACACAGGAGTGTGATTATTTTCAGCCTATCTCATCCCAAATCTGAGATATGTGGACTAACGTAACTGGGATTTTCTCTCAATAGGTTTATTGGTATTGAATATATTGGAGTTAAATTTATGAGCTTGTTATACATCCAATAAAGCAAAATACAGATGCAATGTAGGATATAATGGACTGACTAGGCTTTTCTGATGGCACCCTTCTACTCATGTGTTTACCTAGCTTCCCTGGAAGTAGGAATCCCATCATGAAATTTACAGTTATACATCTTATGCAGCACAACATGTCCCTACATCTCAGCTTTGGGATGTGGTAGAGCAAAAAGTACCACACCACTGTCTTCGTCGGGACCTCCCTGACACACTGTGTGGGTTTGAAAAAGATCTGAGGAGGTCACATTTTTCACCCAAAAAAACACTAAGGGGTACCCCTTTGTGTTTTTTTAGACTAAATTTTTGACCGTCTCAGATTTCTTCCAAACTCACGATGTTCATTAGGCAGGTCCTGACTTACACAAAGGTGTAATTATTTTCAGCCTATCTCATCCCAAAGCTGAGATATGAGGACAAACTTAACTGGGATTTTCTCTCAATAGGTTTATTGGTGTTGAATATATTGGAATTAAATTTATGAGCTTTTTATACGTCCAATAAAGCAAAATACAGATGCAATGTAGGATATATTGGACTGACTAGGCTTTTCTGATCGCACCCTTCTACTCTTGTGTTTACCTAGCTTCACTGGAAGTAGGAATCCCATCATGAAATTTACAGTTTTACATTCTATGCAGCACAACATGTCCCTATATCTCAGCTTTGGGATGTGGTAGGGCAACAATTACCACACCACTGTCTTTTTTCAGGACCTCCCTGACACACGATGTGGGTTTGAAGAAGATCTGAGGAGGTCACATATTTCACCCAAAAAAACACTAAGGGGTACCCCTTTGTGTTTTTTTAGACTAAATTTTTGACCATCTCAGATTCCTTCCAAACTCATGATGTTGATTGGGCAGGTCCTGACTTACACAGGAGTGTGATTATTTTCAGCCTATCTCATCCCAAAACTGAGATATGAGGACTAACGTAACTGGGATTTTCTCTCAATAGGTTTATTGGTATTGAATATATTGGAGTTAAATTTATGAGCTTGTTATACATCCAATAAAGCAAAATACAGATGCAATGTAGGATATAATGGACTGACTAGGCTTTTCTGATGGCACCCTTCTACTCATGTGTTTACCTAGCATCCCTGGAAGTAGGAATCCCATCATGAAATTTACAGTTATACATTTTATGCAGCACAACATGCCCCTACATCTCAGCTTTGGGATGTGGTAGAGCAAAAAGTACCACACCACTGTCTTCGTCGGGACCTCCCCGACACACTGTGTGGGTTTGAAGAAGATCTGAGGAGGTCACATTTTTCACCCAAAAAAAAACTAAGGGGTACCCTTTTGTGTTTTTTTAGACTACATTTTTGACCATCTCAGATTCCTTCCAAACTCATGATGTTGACTGGGCAGGTCCTGACTTACATAGGAGTGTGATTATTTTCAGCCTATCTCATCCCAAATCTGAGATATGTGGACTAACGTAACTGGGATTTTCTCTCAATAGGTTTATTGGTATTGAATATATTGGAGTTAAATTTATGAGCTTGTTATACATCCAATAAAGCAAAATACAGATGCAATGTAGGATATAATGGACTGACTAGGCTTTTCTGATCGCACCCTTCTACTCTTGTGTTTACCTAGCTTCACTGGAAGTAGGAATCCCATCATGAAATTTACAGTTATACATCTTATGCAGCACAACATGTCCCTACATCTCAGCTTTGGGATGTGGTAGAGCAAGAAGTACCACACCACCGTCTTCGTCGGGACCTCCCTGACACACTGTGTGGGTTTGAAGAAGATCTGAGGAGGTCACATTTTTCACCCAAAAAAACACTAAGGGGTACCCCTTTGTGTTTTTTTAGACTACATTGTTGACCATCTCAGATTCCTTCCAAACTCATGATGTTGATTGGGCAGGTCCTGACTTACACAGGAGTGTGATTATTTTCAGCCTATCTCATCCCAAAACTGAGATATGAGGACTAACGTAACTGGGATTTTCTCTCAATAGGTTTATTGGTATTGAATATATTGGAGTTAAATTTATGAGTTTGTTATACATCCAATAAAGTAAAATACAGATGCAATGTAGGATATATTGGACTGACTAGGCTTTTCTGATCGCACCCTTCTACTCTTGTGTTTACCTACCTTCACTGGAAGTAGGAATCCCATCATGAAATTTACAGTTATACATCTTATGCAGGGGTACCCCTCTGTGTTTTTTTAGACTACATTTTTGACCATCTCAGATTCCTTCCAAACTCATGATGTTAATTGGGCAGGTCCTGACTTACACAGGAGTGTGATTATTTTCAGCCTATCTCATCCCAAAACTGAGATATGAGGACTAACGTAACTGGGATTTTCTCTCAATAGGTTTATTGGTATTGAATATATTGGAGTTAAATTTATGAGCTTGTTATACATCCAATAAAGCAAAATACAGATGCAATGTAGGATATAATGGACTGACTAGGCTTTTCTGATGGCACCCTTCTACTCATGTGTTTACCTAGCTTCACTGGAAGTAGGAATCCCATCATGAAATTTACAGTTATACATCTTATGCAGCACAACATGTCCCTACATCTCAGCTTTGGGATGTGGTAGAGCAAAAAGTACCACACCACTGTCTTCGTCAGGACCTCCCTGACACACTGTGTGGGTTTGAAAAAGATCTGAGGAGGTCACATTTTTCACCCAAAAGAACACTAACGGGTACCCCTTTGTGTTTTTTTAGACTACATTTTTGACCATCTCAGATTCCTTCCAAACTCATGATGTTGATTGGACAGGTCCTGACTTACACAGGAGTGTGATTATTTTCAGCCTATCTCATCCCAAAACTGAGATATGAGGACTAACGTAACTGGGATTTTCTCTCAATAGGTTTATTGGTATTGAATATATTGGAGTTAAATTTATGAGCTTGTTATACATCCAATAAAGCAAAATACAGATGCAATGTAGGATATAATGGACTGACTAGGCTTTTCTGATGGCACCCTTCTACTCATGTGTTTACCTAGCATCCCTGGAAGTAGGAATCCCATCATGAAATTTACAGTTATACATTTTATGCAGCACAACATGTCCCTACATCTCAGCTTTGGGATGTGGTAGAGCAAAAAGTACCACACCACCGTCTTCGTCGGGACCTCCCTGACACACTGTGTGGGTTTGAAGAAGATCTGAGGAGGTCACATTTTTCACCCAAAAAAAAAACACTAAGGGGTACCCCTTTGTGTTTTTTTAGACTACATTTTTGACCATCTCAGATTCCTTCCAAACTCATGATGTTGATTGGACAGGTCCTGACTTACACAGGAGTGTGATTATTTTCAGCCTATCTCATCCCAAAACTGAGATATGAGGACTAACGTAACTGGGATTTTCTCTCAATAGGTTTATTGGTATTGAATATATTGGAGTTAAATTTATGAGCTTGTTATACATCCAATAAAGCAAAATACAGATGCAATGTAGGATATAATGGACTGACTAGGCTTTTCTGATGGCACCCTTCTACTCATGTGTTTACCTAGCATCCCTGGAAGTAGGAATCCCATCATGAAATTTACAGTTATACATTTTATGCAGCACAACATGTCCCTATATCTCAGTTTTGGGATGTGGTAGGGCAACAATTACTACACCACTGTCTTTGTCAGGACCTCCCTGACACACGGTGTGGGTTTGAAGAAGATCTGAGGAGGTCACATAGTTCACCCAAAAAAACACTAAGGGGTACCCCTTTGTGTTTTTTTAGACTAAATTTTTGACCGTCTCAGATTTCTTCCAAACTCACGATGTTCATTAGGCAGGTCCTGACTTACACAAAGGTGTAATTATTTTCAGCCTATCTCATCCCAAAGCTGAGATATGAGGACAAACTTAACTGCGATTTTCTCTCAATAGGTTTATTGGTGTTGAATATATTGGAATTAAATTTATGAGCTTTTTATACGTCCAATAAAGCAAAATACAGATGCAATGTAGGATATATTGGACTGACTAGGCTTTTCTGATCGCACCCTTCTACTCTTGTGTTTACCTAGCTTCACTGGAAGTAGGAATCCCATCATGAAATTTACAGTTTTACATTCTATGCAGCACAACATGTCCCTATATCTCAGCTTTGGGATGTGGTAGGGCAACAATTACCACACCACTGTCTTTTTTCAGGACCTCCCTGACACACGATGTGGGTTTGAAGAAGATCTGAGGAGGTCACATATTTCACCCAAAAAAACACTAAGGGGTACCCCTTTGTGTTTTTTTAGACTAAATTTTTGACCGTCTCAGATTTCTTCCAAACTCACGATGTTGATTAAGCAGGTCCTGACTTACACAAAGGTGTAATTATTTTCAGCCTATCTCATCCCAAAGCTGACATATGAGGACAAACTTAACTGGGATTATCTCTCAATAGGTTTATTGGTGTTGAATATATTGGAATTAAATTTATGAGCTTTTTATACGTCAAATGAAGCAAAATACAGATGCAATGTAGGATATATTGGACTGACTAGGCTTTTCTGATCGCACCCTTCTACTCTTGTGTTTACCTAGCTTCACTGGAAGTAGGAATCCCATCATGAAATTTACAGTTATACATCTTATGCAGCACAACATGTCCCTACATCTCAGCTTTGGGATGTGGTAGAGCAAGAAGTACCACACCACCGTCTTCGTCGGGACCTCCCTGACACACTGTGTGGGTTTGAAGAAGATCTGAGGAGGTCACATTTTTCACCCAAAAAAACACTAAGGGGTACCCCTTTGTGTTTTTTTAGACTACATTGTTGACCATCTCAGATTCCTTCCAAACTCATGATGTTGATTGGGCAGGTCCTGACTTACACAGGAGTGTGATTATTTTCAGCCTATCTCATCCCAAATCTGAGATATGTGGACTAACGTAACTGGGATTTTCTCTCAATAGGTTTATTGGTATTGAATATATTGGAGTTAAATTTATGAGCTTGTTATACATCCAATAAAGCAAAATACAGATGCAATGTAGGATATAATGGACTGACTAGGCTTTTCTGATGGCACCCTTCTACTCATGTGTTTACCTAGCTTCCCTGGAAGTAGGAATCCCATCATGAAATTTACAGTTATACATCTTATGCAGCACAACATGTCCCTACATCTCAGCTTTGGGATGTGGTAGAGCAAAAAGTACCACACCACTGTCTTCGTCGGGACCTCCCTGACACACTGTGTGGGTTTGAAAAAGATCTGAGGAGGTCACATTTTTCACCCAAAAAAACACTAAGGGGTACCCCTTTGTGTTTTTTTAGACTAAATTTTTGACCGTCTCAGATTTCTTCCAAACTCACGATGTTCATTAGGCAGGTCCTGACTTACACAAAGGTGTAATTATTTTCAGCCTATCTCATCCCAAAGCTGAGATATGAGGACAAACTTAACTGGGATTTTCTCTCAATAGGTTTATTGGTGTTGAATATATTGGAATTAAATTTATGAGCTTTTTATACGTCCAATAAAGCAAAATACAGATGCAATGTAGGATATATTGGACTGACTAGGCTTTTCTGATCGCACCCTTCTACTCTTGTGTTTACCTAGCTTCACTGGAAGTAGGAATCCCATCATGAAATTTACAGTTTTACATTCTATGCAGCACAACATGTCCCTATATCTCAGCTTTGGGATGTGGTAGGGCAACAATTACCACACCACTGTCTTTTTTCAGGACCTCCCTGACACACGATGTGGGTTTGAAGAAGATCTGAGGAGGTCACATATTTCACCCAAAAAAACACTAAGGGGTACCCCTTTGTGTTTTTTTAGACTAAATTTTTGACCATCTCAGATTCCTTCCAAACTCATGATGTTGATTGGGCAGGTCCTGACTTACACAGGAGTGTGATTATTTTCAGCCTATCTCATCCCAAAACTGAGATATGAGGACTAACGTAACTGGGATTTTCTCTCAATAGGTTTATTGGTATTGAATATATTGGAGTTAAATTTATGAGCTTGTTATACATCCAATAAAGCAAAATACAGATGCAATGTAGGATATAATGGACTGACTAGGCTTTTCTGATGGCACCCTTCTACTCATGTGTTTACCTAGCATCCCTGGAAGTAGGAATCCCATCATGAAATTTACAGTTATACATTTTATGCAGCACAACATGCCCCTACATCTCAGCTTTGGGATGTGGTAGAGCAAAAAGTACCACACCACTGTCTTCGTCGGGACCTCCCCGACACACTGTGTGGGTTTGAAGAAGATCTGAGGAGGTCACATTTTTCACCCAAAAAAAAACTAAGGGGTACCCTTTTGTGTTTTTTTAGACTACATTTTTGACCATCTCAGATTCCTTCCAAACTCATGATGTTGATTGGGCAGGTCCTGACTTACATAGGAGTGTGATTATTTTCAGCCTATCTCATCCCAAATCTGAGATATGTGGACTAACGTAACTGGGATTTTCTCTCAATAGGTTTATTGGTATTGAATATATTGGAGTTAAATTTATGAGCTTGTTATACATCCAATAAAGCAAAATACAGATGCAATGTAGGATATAATGGACTGACTAGGCTTTTCTGATGGCACCCTTCTTCTCATGTGTTTACCTAGCTTCACTGGAAGTAGGAATCCCATCATGAAATTTACAGTTATACATCTTATGCAGCACAACATGTCCCTACATCTCAGCTTTGGGATGTGGTAGAGCAAAAAGTACCACACCACTGTCTTCGTCGGGACCTCCCTGACACACTGTGTGGGTTTGAAGAAGATCTGAGGAGGTCACATTTTTCACCCAAAAAAACACTAAGGGGTACCCTTTTGTGTTTTTTTAGACTACATGTTTGACCATCTCAGATTCCTTCCAAACTCACGATGTTGATTGAGCAGATCCTGATTTATACAGGGGTGTGATTATTTTCAGCCTATCTCATCCCAAAGCTGAGATATGAGGACTAACATAACTGGGATTTTCTCTCAATAGGTTTATTGATGTTGAATATATTGGAATTAAATTTATGAGCTTGTTATACATCCAATAAAGCAAAATACAGATGCAATGTAGGATATAATGGACTGACTAGGCTTTTCTGATGGCACCCTTCTACTCATGTGTTTACCTACCTTCACTGGAAGTAGGAATCCCATCATGAAATTTACAGTTATACATCTTATGCAGGGGTACCCCTCTGTGTTTTTTTAGACTACATTTTTGACCATCTCAGATTCCTTCCAAACTCATGATGTTAATTGGGCAGGTCCTGACTTACACAGGAGTGTGATTATTTTCAGCCTATCTCATCCCAAAACTGAGATATGAGGACTAACGTAACTGGGATTTTCTCTCAATAGGTTTATTGGTATTGAATATATTGGAGTTAAATTTATGAGCTTGTTATACATCCAATAAAGCAAAATACAGATGCAATGTAGGATATAATGGACTGACTAGGCTTTTCTGATGGCACCCTTCTACTCATGTGTTTACCTAGCATCCCTGGAAGTAGGAATCCCATCATGAAATTTACAGTTATACATTTTATGCAGCACAACATGTCCCTACATCTCAGCTTTGGGATGTGGTAGAGCAAAAAGTACCACACCACTGTCTTCGTCGGGACCTCCCTGACACACTGTGTGGGTTTGAAGAAGATCTGAGGAGGTCACATTTTTCACCCAAAAAAAAACTAAGGGGTACCCTTTTGTGTTTTTTTAGACTACATTTTTGACCATCTCAGATTCCTTCCAAACTCATGATGTTGATTGGGCAGGTCCTGACTTACATAGGAGTGTGATTATTTTCAGCCTATCTCATCCCAAATCTGAGATATGTGGACTAACGTAACTGGGATTTTCTCTCAATAGGTTTATTGGTATTGAATATATTGGAGTTAAATTTATGAGCTTGTTATACATCCAATAAAGCAAAATACAGATGCAATGTAGGATATAATAGACTGACTAGGCTTTTCTGATGGCACCCTTCTACTCATGTGTTTACCTAGCTTCACTGGAAGTAGGAATCCCATCATGAAATTTACAGTTATACATCTTATGCAGCACAACATGTCCCTACATCTCAGCTTTGGGATGTGGTAGAGCAAAAAGTACCACACCACTGTCTTCGTCGGGACCTCCCTGACACACTGTGTGGGTTTGAAGAAGATCTGAGGAGGTCACATTTTTCACCCAAAAAACACTAAGGGGTACCCCTTTGTGTTTTTTAGACTACATTTTTGACCATCTCAGATTCCTTCCAAACTCATGATGTTGATTGGGCAGGTCCTGACTTACACAGGAGTGTGATTATTTTCAGCCTATCTCATCCCAAAACTGAGATATGAGGACTAACGTAACTGGGATTTTCTCTCAATAGGTTTATTGGTATTGAATATATTGGAGTTAAATTTATGAGCTTGTTATACATCCAATAAAGCAAAATACAGATGCAATGTAGGATATAATGGACTGACTAGGCTTTTCTGATGGCACCCTTCTACTCATGTGTTTACCTAGCATCCCTGGAAGTAGGAATCCCATCATGAAATTTACAGTTATACATTTTATGCAGCACAACATGCCCCTACATCTCAGCTTTGGGATGTGGTAGAGCAAAAAGTACCACACCACTGTCTTCGTCGGGACCTCCCTGACACACTGTGTGGGTTTGAAGAAGATCTGAGGAGGTCACATTTTTCACCCAAAAAAAAACTAAGGGGTACCCTTTTGTGTTTTTTTAGACTACATTTTTGACCATCTCAGATTCCTTCCAAACTCATGATGTTGATTGGGCAGGTCCTGACTTACATAGGAGTGTGATTATTTTCAGCCTATCTCATCCCAAATCTGAGATATGTGGACTAACGTAACTGGGATTTTCTCTCAATAGGTTTATTGGTATTGAATATATTGGAGTTAAATTTATGAGCTTGTTATACATCCAATAAAGCAAAATACAGATGCAATGTAGGATAGAATGGACTGACTAGGCTTTTCTGATGGCACCCTTCTACTCATGTGTTTACCTAGCATCCCTGGAAGTAGGAATCCCATCATGAAATTTACAGTTATACATTTTATGCAGCACAACATGCCCCTACATCTCAGCTTTGGGATGTGGTAGAGCAAAAAGTACCACACCACTGTCTTCGTCGGGACCTCCCTGACACACTGTGTGGGTTTGAAGAAGATCTGAGGAGGTCACATTTTTCACCCAAAAAAAAACTAAGGGGTACCCTTTTGTGTTTTTTTAGACTACATTTTTGACCATCTCAGATTCCTTCCAAACTCATGATGTTGATTGGGCAGGTCCTGACTTACATAGGAGTGTGATTATTTTCAGCCTATCTCATCCCAAATCTGAGATATGTGGACTAACGTAACTGGGATTTTCTCTCAATAGGTTTATTGGTATTGAATATATTGGAGTTAAATTTATGAGCTTGTTATACATCCAATAAAGCAAAATACAGATGCAATGTAGGATATAATAGACTGACTAGGCTTTTCTGATGGCACCCTTTTACTCATGTGTTTACCTAGCTTCACTGGAAGTAGGAATCCCATCATGAAATTTACAGTTATACATCTTATGCAGCACAACATGTCCCTACATCTCAGCTTTGGGATGTGGTAGAGCAAAAAGTACCACACTACTGTCTTCGTCGGGACCTCCCTGACACACTGTGTGGGTTTGAAGAAGATCTGAGGAGGTCACATTTTTCACCCAAAAAAACACTAAGGGGTACCCTTTTGTGTTTTTTTAGACTACATGTTTGACCATCTCAGATTACTTCCAAACTCACGATGTTGATTGAGCAGATCCTGATTTACACAGGGGTGTGATTATTTTCAGCCTATCTCATCCCAAAGCTGAGATATGAGGACTAACATAACTGGGATTTTCTCTCAATAGGTTTATTGATGTTGAATATATTGGAATTAAATTTATGAGCTTGTTATACATCCAATAAAGCAAAATACAGATGCAATGTAGGATATAATGGACTGACTAGGCTTTTCTGATGGCACCCTTCTACTCATGTGTTTACCTAGCTTCACTGGAAGTAGGAATCCCATCATGAAATTTACAGTTATACATTTTATGCAGCACAACATGTCCCTACATCTCAGCTTTGGGATGTGGTAGAGCAAAAATTACCACACCACTGTCTTCGTCGGGACCTCCCTGACATACTGTGTGGGTTTGAAGAAGATCTGAGGAGGTCACATTTTTCACCCAAAAAAACACTAAGGGGTACCTCTTTGTGTTTTTTTAGACTACATGTTTGACCATCTCAGATTCCTTCCAAACTCACGATGTTGATTGAGCAGGTCCTGATTTACACAGGGGTGTGATTATTTTCAACCTATCTCATCCCAAAGCTGAGATATGAGGACTAACGTAACTGGGATTTTCTCTCAATAGGTTTATTGGTGTTGAATATATTGGAATTAAATTTATGAGCTTGTTATACATCCAATAAAGCAAAATACAGATGCAGTGTAGGATATAATGGACTGACTAGGCTTTTCTGATGGCACCCTTCTACTCATGTGTTTACCTAGCTTCACTGGAAGTAGGAATCCCATCATGAAATTTACAGTTATACATCTTATGCAGCACAACATGTCCGTACATTGCAGCTTTGGGATGTGGTAGAGCAAAAATTACCACACCACTGTCTTCGTCGGGACCTCCCTGACACACTGTGTGGGTTTGAAGAAGATCTGAGGAGGTCACATTTTTCACCCAAAAAAAAACTAAGGGGTACCCCTTTGTGTTTTTTTAGACTACATTTTTGACCATCTCAGATTCCTTCCAAACTCACGATGTTGATTGAGCAGGTCCTGACTTACACAGGAGTGTGATTATTTTCAGCCTACAATCCCAAAGCTGAGATATGAGGACTAACGTAACTGGGATTTTCTCTCAATAGGTTTATTGGTATTGAATATATTGGAGTTAAATTTATGAGCTTGTTTTACATCCAATAAAGCAAAATACAGATGCAATGTAGGATATAATGGACTGACTAGGCTTTTCTGATGGCACCCTTCTACTCATGTGTTTACCTAGCTTCACTGGAAGTAGGAATCCCATCATGAAATTTACAGTTATACATCTTATGGAGCACAACATGTCCGTACATCTCAGCTTTGGGATGTGGTAGAGCAAAAATTACCACACCACTGTCTTCGTCGGGACCTCCCTGACATACTGTGTGGGTTTGAAGAAGATCTGAGGAGGTCACATTTTTCACCCAAAAAAACACTAAGGGGTACCCCTTTGTGTTTTTTTAGACTACATTTTTGACCATCTCAGATTCCTTCCAAACTCACGATGTTGATTGAGCAGATCCTGATTTACACAGGGGTGTGATTATTTTCAGCCTATCTCATCCCAAAGCTGAGATATGAGGACTAACATAACTGGGATTTTCTCTCAATAGGTTTAATGGTGTTGAATATATTGGAATTAAATTTATGAGCTTGTTATACATCCAATAAAGCAAAATACAGATGCAGTGTAGGATATAATGGACTGACTAGGCTTTTCTGATGGCACCCTTCTACTCATGTGTTTACCTAGCTTCACTGGAAGTAGGAATCCCATCATGAAATTTACAGTTATACATCTTATGCAGCACAACATGTCCGTACATCTCAGCTTTGGGATGTGGTAGAGCAAAAATTACAACACCACTGTCTTCGTCGGGACCTCCCTGACACACTGTGTGGGTTTGAAGAAGATCTGAGGAGGTCACATTTTTCACCCAAAAAAACACTAAGGGGTACCCCTTTGTGTTTTTTTAGACTACATTTTTGACCATCTCAGATTCCTTCCAAACTCACGATGTTGATTGAGCAGGTCCTGACTTACACAGGAGTGTGATTATTTTCAGCCTATCTCATCCCAAAGCTGAGATATGAGGACTAACGTAACTGGGATTTTCTCTCATTAGGTTTATTGGTGTTGAATATATTGGAATTAAATTTATGAGCTTGTTATACAGCCAATAAAGCAAAATACAGATGCAGTGTAGGATATAATGGACTGACTAGGCTTTTCTGATGGCACCCTTCTACTCATGTGTTTACCTAGCTTCACTGGAAGTAGGAATCCAATCATGAAATTTACAGTTATACATCTTATGCAGCACAACATGTCCGTACATCTCAGCTTTGGGATGTGGTAGAGCAAAAATTACAACACCACTGTCTTCGTCGGGACCTCCCTGACACACTGTGTGGGTTTGAAGAAGATCTGAGGAGGTCACATTTTTCACCCAAAAAACACTAAGGGGTACCTCTTTGTGTTTTTTTAGACTACATGTTTGACCATCTCAGATTCCTTCCAAACTCACGATGTTGATTGAGCAGGTCCTGATTTACACAGGGGTGTGATTATTTTCAACCTATCTCATCCCAAAGCTGAGATATGAGGACTAACGTAACTGGGATTTTCTCTCATTAGGTTTATTGGTGTTGAATATATTGGAATTAAATTTATGAGCTTGTTATACAGCCAATAAAGCAAAATACAGATGCAGTGTAGGATATAATGGACTGACTAGGCTTTTCTGATGGCACCCTTCTACTCATGTGTTTACCTAGCTTCACTGGAAGTAGGAATCCCATCATGAAATTTACAGTTATACATCTTATGCAGCACAACATGTCCGTACATCTCAGCTTTGGGATGTGGTAGAGCAAAAATTACAACACCACTGTCTTCGTCGGGACCTCCCTGACACACTGTGTGGGTTTGAAGAAGATCTGAGGAGGTCACATTTTTCACCCAAAAAAACACTAAGGGGTACCCCTTTTTTTTTTTTAGACTACATTTTTGACCATCTCAGATTCCTTCCAAACTCACGATGTTGATTGAGCAGGTCATGATTTACACAGGGGTGTGATTATTTTCAACCTATCTCATCCCAAAGCTGAGATATGAGGACTAACGTAACTGGGATTTTCTCTCAATAGGTTTATTGGTGTTGAATATATTGGAATTAAATTTATGAGCTTGTTATACAGCCAATAAAGCAAAATACAGATGCAGTGTAGGATATAATGGACTGACTAGGCTTTTCTGATGGCACCCTTCTACTGATGTGTTTACCTAGCTTCACTGGAAGTAGGAATCCCATCATGAAATTTACAGTTATACATCTTATGCAGCACAACATGTCCGTACATCTCAGCTTTGGGATGTGGTAGAGCAAAAATTACCACACCACTGTCTTCGTCGGGACCTCCCTGACATACTGTGTGGGTTTGAAGAAGATCTGAGGAGGTCACATTTTTCACCCAAAAAAACACTAAGTGGTACCCCTTTTTGTTTTTTTAGACTACATTTTTGACCATCTCAGATTCCTTCCAAACTCACGATGTTGATTGAGCAGGTCCTGATTTACACAGGGGTGTGATTATTTTCAACCTATCTCATCCCAAAGCTGAGATATGAGGACTAACGTAACGTAACTGGGATTTTCTCTCAATAGGTTTATTGGTGTTGAATATATTGGAATTAAATTTATGAGCTTGTTATACAGCCAATAAAGCAAAATACAGATGCAGTGTAGGATAGAATGGACTGACTAGGCTTTTCTGATGGCACCCTTCTACTCATGTGTTTACCTAGCTTCACTGGAAGTAGGAATCCCATCATGAAATTTACAGTTATACATCTTATGCAGCACAACATGTCCGTACATCTCAGCTTTGGGATGTGGTAGAGCAAAAATTACCACACCACTGTCTTCGTCGGGACCTCCCTGACATACTGTGTGGGTTTGAAGAAGATCTGAGGAGGTCACATTTTTCACCCAAAAAAACACTAAGGGGTACCCCTTTGTGTTTTTTTAGACTACATTTTTGACCATCTCAGATTCCTTCCAAACTCACGATGTTGATTGAGCAGATCCTGATTTACACAGGGGTGTGATTATTTTCAGCCTATCTCATCCCAAAGCTGAGATATGAGGACTAACATAACTGGGATTTTCTCTCAATAGGTTTAATGGTGTTGAATATATTGGAATTAAATTTATGAGCTTGTTATACATCCAATAAAGCAAAATACAGATGCAGTGTAGGATATAATGGACTGACTAGGCTTTTCTGATGGCACCCTTCTACTCATGTGTTTACCTAGCTTCACTGGAAGTAGGAATCCCATCATGAAATTTACAGTTATACATCTTATGCAGCACAACATGTCCGTACATCTCAGCTTTGGGATGTGGTAGAGCAAAAATTACCACACCACTGTCTTCGTCGGGACCTCCCTGACACACTGTGTGGGTTTGAAGAAGATCTGAGGAGGTCACATTTTTCACCCAAAAAAACACTAAGGGGTACCCCTTTGTGTTTTTTTAGACTACATTTTTGACCATCTCAGATTCCTTCCAAACTCACGATGTTGATTGAGCAGGTCCTGACTTACACAGGAGTGTGATTATTTTCAGCCTATCTCATCCCAAAGCTGAGATATGAGGACTAACGTAACTGGGATTTTCTCTCATTAGGTTTATTGGTGTTGAATATATTGGAATTAAATTTATGAGCTTGTTATACAGCCAATAAAGCAAAATACAGATGCAGTGTAGGATATAATGGACTGACTAGGCTTTTCTGATGGCACCCTTCTACTCATGTGTTTACCTAGCTTCACTGGAAGTAGGAATCCAATCATGAAATTTACAGTTATACATCTTATGCAGCACAACATGTCCGTACATCTCAGCTTTGGGATGTGGTAGAGCAAAAATTACAACACCACTGTCTTCGTCGGGACCTCCCTGACACACTGTGTGGGTTTGAAGAAGATCTGAGGAGGTCACATTTTTCACCCAAAAAGCACTAAGGGGTACCTCTTTGTGTTTTTTTAGACTACATGTTTGACCATCTCAGATTCCTTCCAAACTCACGATGTTGATTGAGCAGGTCCTGATTTACACAGGGGTGTGATTATTTTCAACCTATCTCATCCCAAAGCTGAGATATGAGGACTAACGTAACTGGGATTTTCTCTCAATAGGTTTATTGGTATTGAATATATTGGAGTTAAATTTATGAGCTTGTTTTACATCCAATAAAGCAAAATACAGATGCAATGTAGGATATAATGGACTGACTAGGCTTTTCTGATGGCACCCTTCTACTGATGTGTTTACCTAGCTTCACTGGAAGTAGGAATCCCATCATGAAATTTACAGTTATACATCTTATGCAGCACAACATGTCCGTACATCTCAGCTTTGGGATGTGGTAGAGCAAAAATTACCACACCACTGTCTTCGTCGGGACCTCCCTGACATACTGTGTGGGTTTGAAGAAGATCTGAGGAGGTCACATTTTTCACCCAAAAAAACACTAAGGGGTACCCCTTTTTGTTTTTTTAGACTACATGTTTGACCATCTCAGATTCCTTCCAAACTCACGATGTTGATTGAGCAGGTCCTGATTTACACAGGGGTGTGATTATTTTCAACCTATCTCATCCCAAAGCTGAGATATGAGGACTAACGTAACGTAACTGGGATTTTCTCTCAATAGGTTTATTGGTATTGAATATATTGGAGTTAAATTTATGAGCTTGTTTTACATCCAATAAAGCAAAATACAGATGCAATGTAGGATATAATGGACTGACTAGGCTTTTCTGATGGCACCCTTCTACTCATGTGTTTACCTAGCTTCACTGGAAGTAGGAATCCCATCATGAAATTTACAGTTATACATCTTATGGAGCACAACATGTCCGTACATCTCAGCTTTGGGATGTGGTAGAGCAAAAATTACCACACCACTGTCTTCGTCGGGACCTCCCTGACATACTGTGTGGGTTTGAAGAAGATCTGAGGAGGTCACATTTTTCACCCAAAAAAACACTAAGGGGTACCCCTTTTTGTTTTTTTAGACTACATTTTTGACCATCTCAGATTCCTTCCAAACTCACGATGTTGATTGAGCAGGTCCTGACTTACACAGGAGTGTGATTATTTTCAGCCTATCTCATCCCAAAGCTGAGATATGAGGACTAACGTAACGTAACTGGGATTTTCTCTCATTAGGTTTATTGGTGTTGAATATATTGGAATTAAATTTATGAGCTTGTTATACAGCCAATAAAGCAAAATACAGATGCAGTGTAGGATATAATGGACTGACTAGGCTTTTCTGATGGCACCCTTCTACTCATGTGTTTACCTAGCTTCACTGGAAGTAGGAATCCCATCATGAAATTTACAGTTATACATCTTATGCAGCACAACATGTCCGTACATCTCAGCTTTGGGATGTGGTAGAGCAAAAATTACAACACCACTGTCTTCGTCGGGACCTCCCTGACACACTGTGTGGGTTTGAAGAAGATCTGAGGAGGTCACATTTTTCACCCAAAAAAACACTAAGGGGTACCCCTTTGTGTTTTTTTAGACTACATTTTTGACCATCTCAGATTCCTTACAAACTCACTATGTTGATTGAGCAGGTCCTGATTTACACAGGGGTGTGATTATTTTCAACCTATCTCATCCCAAAGCTGAGATATGAGGACTAACGTAACTGGGATTTTCTCTCAATAGGTTTATTGGTGTTGAATATATTGGAATTAAATTTATGAGCTTGTTATACAGCCAATAAAGCAAAATACAGATGCAGTGTAGGATAGAATGGACTGACTAGGCTTTTCTGATGGCACCCTTCTACTGATGTGTTTACCTAGCTTCACTGGAAGTAGGAATCCCATCATGAAATTTACAGTTATACATCTTATGCAGCACAACATGTCCGTACATCTCAGCTTTGGGATGTGGTAGAGCAAAAATTACCACACCACTGTCTTCGTCGGGACCTCCCTGACACACTGTGTGGGTTTGAAGAAGATCTGAGGAGGTCATATTTTTCACCCAAAAAAACACTAAGGGGTACCCCTTTTTTTTTTTTAGACTACATTTTTGACCATCTCAGATTCCTTCCAAACTCACGATGTTGATTGAGCAGGTCATGATTTACACAGGGGTGTGATTATTTTCAACCTATCTCATCCCAAAGCTGAGATATGAGGACTAACGTAACTGGGATTTTCTCTCAATAGGTTTATTGGTGTTGAATATATTGGAATTAAATTTATGAGCTTGTTATACAGCCAATAAAGCAAAATACAGATGCAGTGTAGGATATAATGGACTGACTAGGCTTTTCTGATGGCACCCTTCTACTGATGTGTTTACCTAGCTTCACTGGAAGTAGGAATCCCATCATGAAATTTACAGTTATACATCTTATGCAGCACAACATGTCCGTACATCTCAGCTTTGGGATGTGGTAGAGCAAAAATTACCACACCACTGTCTTCGTCGGGACCTCCCTGACATACTGTGTGGGTTTGAAGAAGATCTGAGGAGGTCACATTTTTCACCCAAAAAAACACTAAGGGGTACCCCTTTGTGTTTTTTTAGACTACATTTTTGACCATCTCAGATTCCTTCCAAACTCAATGTTGATTGAGCAGGTCCTGATTTACACAGGGGTGTGATTATTTTCAACCTATCTCATCCCAAAGCTGAGATATGAGGACTAACGTAACTGGGATTTTCTCTCAATAGGTTTATTGGTGTTGAATATATTGGAATTAAATTTATGAGCTTGTTATACAGCCAATAAAGCAAAATACAGATGCAGTGTAGGATATAATGGACTGACTAGGCTTTTCTGATGGCACCCTTCTACTGATGTGTTTACCTAGCTTCACTGGAAGTAGGAATCCCATCATGAAATTTACAGTTATACATCTTATGCAGCACAACATGTCCGTACATCTCAGCTTTGGGATGTGGTAGAGCAAAAATTACCACACCACTGTCTTCGTCGGGACCTCCCTGACATACTGTGTGGGTTTGAAGAAGATCTGAGGAGGTCACATTTTTCACCCAAAAAAACACTAAGGGGTACCCCTTTGTGTTTTTTTAGACTACATGTTTGACCATCTCAGATTCCTTCCAAACTCAGGATGTTGATTGAGCAGGTCCTGATTTACACAGGGGTGTGATTATTTTCAACCTATCTCATCCCAAAGCTGAGATATGAGGACTAACGTAACTGGGATTTTCTCTCAATAGGTTTATTGGTGTTGAATATATTGGAATTAAATTTATGAGCTTGTTATACAGCCAATAAAGCAAAATACAGATGCAGTGTAGGATATAATGGACTGACTAGGCTTTTCTGATAGCACCCTTCTACTGATGTGTTTACCTAGCTTCACTGGAAGTAGGAATCCCATCATGAAATTTACAGTTATACATCTTATGCAGCACAACATATCCGTACATCTCAGCTTTGGGATGTCGTAGAGCAAAAATTACCACACCACTGTCTTCGTCGGGACCTCCCTGACATACTGTGTGGGTTTGAAGAAGATCTGAGGAGGTCACATTTTTCACCCAAAAAAACACTAAGGGGTACCCCTTTGTGTTTTTTTAGACTATATGTTTGACCATCTCAGATTCCTTCCAAGCTCACGATGTTGATTGAGCAGGTCCTGATTTACACAGGGGTGTGATTATTTTCAACCTATCTCATCCCAAAGCTGAGATATAAGGACTAACGTAACTGGGATTTTCTCTCAATAGGTTTATTGGTATTGAATATATTGGAGTTAAATTTATGAGCTTGTTATACATCCAATAAAGCAAAATACAGATGCAATGTAGGATATAATGGACTGACTAGGCTTTTCTGATGGCACCCTTCTACTCATGTGTTTACCTAGCTTCACTGGAAGTAGGAATCCCATCATGAAATTTACAGTTATACATCTTATGCAGCACAACATGTCTGTACATCGCAGCTTTGGGATGTGGTAGAGCAAAAATTACCACACCACTGTCTTCGTCGGGACCTCCCCGACACACTGTGTGGGTTTGAAGAAGATCTGAGGAGGTCACATTTTTCACCCAAAAAAACACTAAGGGGTACCCCTTTGTGTTTTTTTAGACTACATTTTTGACCATCTCAGATTCCTTCCAAACTCAATGTTGATTGAGCAGATCCTGATTTACACAGGGGTGTGATTATTTTCAACCTATCTCATCCCAAAGCTGAGATATAAGGACTAACGTAACTGGGATTTTCTCTCAATAGGTTTATTGGTATTGAATATATTGGAGTTAAATTTATGAGCTTGTTATACATCCAATAAAGCAAAATACAGATGCAATGTAGGATATAATGGACTGACTAGGCTTTTCTGATGGCACCCTTCTACTCATGTGTTTACCTAGCTTCACTGGAAGTAGGAATCCCATCATGAAATTTACAGTTATACATCTTATGCAGCACAACATGTCTGTACATCGCAGCTTTGGGATGTGGTAGAGCAAAAATTACCACACCACTGTCTTCGTCGGGACCTCCCCGACACACTGTGTGGGTTTGAAGAAGATCTGAAGAGGTCACATTTTTCACCCAAAAAAACACTAAGGGGTACCCCTTTGTGTTTTTTTAGACTACATTTTTGACCATCTCAGATTCCTTCCAAACTCAATGTTGATTGAGCAGATCCTGATTTACACAGGGGTGTGATTATTTTCAGCCTATCTCATCCCAAAGCTGAGATATGAGGACTAACATAACTGGGATTTTCTCTCAATAGGTTTATTGGTGTTGAATATATTGGAATTAAATTTATGAGCTTGTTATACATCCAATAAAGCAAAATACAGGTGCAATGTAGGATATAATGGACTGACTAGGCTTTTCTGATGGCACCCTTCTACTCATGTGTTTACCTAGCTTCACTGGAAGTAGGAATCCCATCATGAAATTTACAGTTATACATCTTATGCAGCACAACATATCCGTACATCTCAGCTTTGGGATGTGGTAGAACAAAAATTACCACACCACTGTCTTCGTCGGGACCTCCCTGACATACTGTGTGGGTTTGAAGAAGATCTGAGGAGGTCACATTTTTCACCCAAAAAAGCACTAAGGGGTACCCCTTTGTGTTTTTTTAGACTACATTTTTGACCATCTCAGATTCCTTCCAAACTCACGATGTTGATTGAGCAGGTCCTGATTTACACAGGGGTGTGATTATTTTCAACCTATCTCATCCCAAAGCTGAGATATAAGGACTAACGTAACTGGGATTTTCTCTCAATAGGTTTATTGGTATTGAATATATTGGAGTTAAATTTATGAGCTTGTTATACATCCAATAAAGCAAAATACAGATGCAATGTAGGATATAATGGACTGACTAGGCTTTTCTGATGGCACCCTTCTACTCATGTGTTTACCTAGCTTCACTGGAAGTAGGAATCCCATCATGAAATTTACAGTTATACATCTTATGCAGCACAACATGTCTGTACATCGCAGCTTTGGGATGTGGTAGAGCAAAAATTACCACACCACTGTCTTCGTCGGGACCTCCCCGACACACTGTGTGGGTTTGAAGAAGATCTGAGGAGGTCACATTTTTCACCCAAAAAAACACTAAGGGGTACCCCTTTGTGTTTTTTTAGACTACATTTTTGACCATCTCAGATTCCTTCCAAACTCAATGTTGATTGAGCAGATCCTGATTTACACAGGGGTGTGATTATTTTCAGCCTATCTCATCCCAAAGCTGAGATATGAGGACTAACATAACTGGGATTTTCTCTCAATAGGTTTATTGGTGTTGAATATATTGGAATTAAATTTATGAGCTTGTTATACATCCAATAAAGCAAAATACAGATGCAATGTAGGATATAATGGACTGACTAGGCTTTTCTGATGGCACCCTTCTACTCATGTGTTTACCTAGCTTCACTGGAAGTAGGAATCCCATCATGAAATTTACAGTTATACATCTTATGCAGCACAACATATCCGTACATCTCAGCTTTGGGATGTGGTAGAACAAAAATTACCACACCACTGTCTTCGTCGGGACCTCCCTGACATACTGTGTGGGTTTGAAGAAGATCTGAGGAGGTCACATTTTTCACCCAAAAAAGCACTAAGGGGTACCCCTTTGTGTTTTTTTAGACTACATGTTTGACCATCTCAGATTCCTTCCAAACTCACGATGTTGATTGAGCAGGTCCTGATTTACACAGGGGTGTGATTATTTTCAACCTATCTCATCCCAAAGCTGAGATATGAGGACTAACGTAACTGGGATTTTCTCTCAATAGGTTTATTGGTGTTGAATATATTGGAATTAAATTTATGAGCTTGTTATACAGCCAATAAAGCAAAATACAGATGCAGTGTAGGATATAATGGACTGACTAGGCTTTTCTGATGGCACCCTTCTACTGATGTGTTTACCTAGCTTCACTTTAAGTAGGAATCCCATCATGAAATTTACAGTTATACATCTTATGCAGCACAACATGTCCGTACATCTCAGCTTTGGGATGTGGTAGAGCAAAAATTACCACACCACTGTCTTCGTCGGGACCTCCCTGACATACTGTGTGGGTTTGAAGAAGATCTGAGGAGGTCACATTTTTCACCCAAAAAAGCACTAAGGGGTACCCCTTTGTGTTTTTTTAGACTACATGTTTGACCATCTCAGATTCCTTCCAAACTCACGATGTTGATTGAGCAGATCCTGATTTACACAGGGGTGTGATTATTTTCAGCCTATCTCATCCCAAAGCTGAGATATGAGGACTAACGTAACTGGGATTTTCTCTCAATAGGTTTATTGGTGTTGAATATATTGGAATTAAATTTATGAGCTTGTTATACATCCAATAAAGCAAAATACAGATGCAATGTAGGATATAATGGACTGACTAGGCTTTTCTGATGGCACCCTTCTACTCATGTGTTTACCTAGCTTTACTGGAAGTAGGAATCCCATCATGAAATTTACAGTTATACATTTTATGCAGCACAACATGTCCCTACATCTCAGCTTTGGGATGTGGTAGAGCAAAAAGTACCACCCCACTGTCTTCGTCGGGACCTCCCTGACACACTGTGTGGGTTTGAAGAAGATCTGAGGAGGTCACATTTTTCACCCAAAAAAACACTAAGGGGTACCCCTTTGTGTTTTTTTAGACTACATGTTTGACCATCTCAGATTCCTTCCAAACTCACGATGTTGATTGAGCAGGTCCTGATTTACACATGGGTGTGATTATTTTCAACCTATCTCATCCCAAAGCTGAGATATGAGGACTAACGTAACTGGGATTTTCTCTCAATAGGTTTATTGGTGTTGAATATATTGGAATTAAATTTATGAGCTTGTTATACAGCCAATAAAGCAAAATACAGATGCAGTGTAGGATATAATGGACTGACTAGGCTTTTCTGATGGCACCCTTCTACTCATGTGTTTACCTAGCTTCACTGGAAGTAGGAATCCAATCATGAAATTTACAGTTATACATCTTATGCAGCACAACATGTCCGTACATCTCAGCTTTGGGATGTGGTAGAGCAAAAATTACAACACCACTGTCTTCGTCGGGACCTCCCTGACACACTGTGTGGGTTTGAAGAAGATCTGAGGAGGTCACATTTTTCACCCAAAAAACACTAAGGGGTACCTCTTTGTGTTTTTTTAGACTACATGTTTGACCATCTCAGATTCCTTCCAAACTCACGATGTTGATTGAGCAGGTCCTGATTTACACATGGGTGTGATTATTTTCAACCTATCTCATCCCAAAGCTGAGATATGAGGACTAACGTAACTGGGATTTTCTCTCAATAGGTTTATTGGTATTGAATATATTGGAGTTAAATTTATGAGCTTATTTTACATCCAATAAAGCAAAATACAGATGCAATGTAGGATATAATGGACTGACTAGGCTTTTCTGATGGCACCCTTCTACTCATGTGTTTACCTAGCTTCACTGGAAGTAGGAATCCCATCATGAAATTTACAGTTATACATCTTATGGAGCACAACATGTCCGTACATCTCAGCTTTGGGATGTGGTAGAGCAAAAATTACCACACCACTGTCTTCGTCGGGACCTCCCTGACATACTGTGTGGGTTTGAAGAAGATCTGAGGAGGTCACATTTTTCACCCAAAAAAACACTAAGGGGTACCCCTTTGTGTTTTTTTAGACTACATTTTTGACCATCTCAGATTCCTTCCAAACTCACGATGTTGATTGAGCAGGTCCTGACTTACACAGGAGTGTGATTATTTTCAGCCTATCTCATCCCAAAGCTGAGATATGAGGACTAACGTAACTGGGATTTTCTCTCATTAGGTTTATTGGTGTTGAATATATTGGAATTAAATTTATGAGCTTGTTATACAGCCAATAAAGCAAAATACAGATGCAGTGTAGGATATAATGGACTGACTAGGCTTTTCTGATGGCACCCTTCTACTCATGTGTTTACCTAGCTTCACTGGAAGTAGGAATCCCATCATGAAATTTACAGTTATACATCTTATGCAGCACAACATGTCCGTACATCTCAGCTTTGGGATGTGGTAGAGCAAAAATTACAACACCACTGTCTTCGTCGGGACCTCCCTGACACACTGTGTGGGTTTGAAGAAGATCTGAGGAGGTCACATTTTTCACCCAAAAAAACACTAAGGGGTACCCCTTTGTGTTTTTTTAGACTACATTTTTGACCATCTCAGATTCCTTACAAACTCACTATGTTGATTGAGCAGGTCCTGATTTACACAGGGGTGTGATTATTTTCAACCTATCTCATCCCAAAGCTGAGATATGAGGACTAACGTAACTGGGATTTTCTCTCAATAGGTTTATTGGTGTTGAATATATTGGAATTAAATTTATGAGCTTGTTATACAGCCAATAAAGCAAAATACAGATGCAGTGTAGGATAGAATGGACTGACTAGGCTTTTCTGATGGCACCCTTCTACTGATGTGTTTACCTAGCTTCACTGGAAGTAGGAATCCCATCATGAAATTTACAGTTATACATCTTATGCAGCACAACATGTCCGTACATCTCAGCTTTGGGATGTGGTAGAGCAAAAATTACCACACCACTGTCTTCGTCGGGACCTCCCTGACACACTGTGTGGGTTTGAAGAAGATCTGAGGAGGTCACATTTTTCACCCAAAAAAACACTAAGGGGTACCCCTTTTTTTTTTTTAGACTACATTTTTGACCATCTCAGATTCCTTCCAAACTCACGATGTTGATTGAGCAGGTCATGATTTACACAGGGGTGTGATTATTTTCAACCTATCTCATCCCAAAGCTGAGATATGAGGACTAACGTAACTGGGATTTTCTCTCAATAGGTTTATTGGTGTTGAATATATTGGAATTAAATTTATGAGCTTGTTATACAGCCAATAAAGCAAAATACAGATGCAGTGTAGGATATAATGGACTGACTAGGCTTTTCTGATGGCACCCTTCTACTGATGTGTTTACCTAGCTTCACTGGAAGTAGGAATCCCATCATGAAATTTACAGTTATACATCTTATGCAGCACAACATGTCCGTACATCTCAGCTTTGGGATGTGGTAGAGCAAAAATTACCACACCACTGTCTTCGTCGGGACCTCCCTGACATACTGTGTGGGTTTGAAGAAGATCTGAGGAGTTCACATTTTTCACCCAAAAAAACACTAAGGGGTACCCCTTTGTGTTTTTTTAGACTACATTTTTGACCATCTCAGATTCCTTCCAAACTCAATGTTGATTGAGCAGGTCCTGATTTACACAAGGGTGTGATTATTTTCAACCTATCTCATCCCAAAGCTGAGATATGAGGACTAACGTAACTGGGATTTTCTCTCAATAGGTTTATTGGTGTTGAATATATTGGAATTAAATTTATGAGCTTGTTATACAGCCAATAAAGCAAAATACAGATGCAGTGTAGGATATAATGGACTGACTAGGCTTTTCTGATGGCACCCTTCTACTGATGTGTTTACCTAGCTTCACTGGAAGTAGGAATCCCATCATGAAATTTACAGTTATACATCTTATGCAGCACAACATGTCCGTACATCTCAGCTTTGGGATGTGGTAGAGCAAAAATTACCACACCACTGTCTTCGTCGGGACCTCCCTGACATACTGTGTGGGTTTGAAGAAGATCTGAGGAGGTCACATTTTTCACCCAAAAAAACACTAAGGGGTACCCCTTTGTGTTTTTTAGACTACATGTTTGACCATCTCAGATTCCTTCCAAACTCACGATGTTGATTGAGCAGGTCCTGATTTACACAGGGGTGTGATTATTTTCAACCTATCTCATCCCAAAGCTGAGATATGAGGACTAACGTAACTGGGATTTTCTCTCAATAGGTTTATTGGTGTTGAATATATTGGAATTAAATTTATGAGCTTGTTATACAGCCAATAAAGCAAAATACAGATGCAGTGTAGGATATAATGGACTGACTAGGCTTTTCTGATGGCACCCTTCTACTGATGTGTTTACCTAGCTTCACTGGAAGTAGGAATCCCATCATGAAATTTACAGTTATACATCTTATGCAGCACAACATATCCGTACATCTCAGCTTTGGGATGTCGTAGAGCAAAAATTACCACACCACTGTCTTCGTCGGGACCTCCCTGACATACTGTGTGGGTTTGAAGAAGATCTGAGGAGGTCACATTTTTCACCCAAAAAAACACTAAGGGGTACCCCTTTGTGTTTTTTTAGACTACATGTTTGACCATCTCAGATTCCTTCCAAACTCACGATGTTGATTGAGCAGGTCCTGATTTACACAGGGGTGTGATTATTTTCAACCTATCTCATCCCAAAGCTGAGATATAAGGACTAACGTAACTGGGATTTTCTCTCAATAGGTTTATTGGTATTGAATATATTGGAGTTAAAATTATGAGCTTGTTATACATCCAATAAAGCAAAATACAGATGCAATGTAGGATATAATGGACTGACTAGGCTTTTCTGATGGCACCCTTCTACTCATGTGTTTACCTAGCTTCACTGGAAGTAGGAATCCCATCATGAAATTTACAGTTATACATCTTATGCAGCACAACATGTCTGTACATCGCAGCTTTGGGATGTGGTAGAGCAAAAATTACCACACCACTGTCTTCGTCGGGACCTCCCCGACACACTGTGTGGGTTTGAAGAAGATCTGAGGAGGTCACATTTTTCACCCAAAAAAACACTAAGGGGTACCCCTTTGTGTTTTTTTAGACTACATTTTTGACCATCTCAGATTCCTTCCAAACTCAATGTTGATTGAGCAGATCCTGATTTACACAGGGGTGTGATTATTTTCAGCCTATCTCATCCCAAAGCTGAGATATGAGGACTAACATAACTGGGATTTTCTCTCAATAGGTTTATTGGTGTTGAATATATTGGAATTAAATTTATGAGCTTGTTATACATCCAATAAAGCAAAATACAGATGCAATGTAGGATATAATGGACTGACTAGGCTTTTCTGATGGCACCCTTCTACTCATGTGTTTACCTAGCTTCACTGGAAGTAGGAATCCCATCATGAAATTTACAGTTATACATCTTATGCAACACAACATATCCGTACATCTCAGCTTTGGGATGTGGTAGAACAAAAATTACCACACCACTGTCTTCGTCGGGACCTCCCTGACATACTGTGTGGGTTTGAAGAAGATCTGAGGAGGTCACATTTTTCACCCAAAAAAGCACTAAGGGGTACCCCTTTGTGTTTTTTTAGACTACATTTTTGACCATCTCAGATTCCTTCCAAACTCACGATGTTGATTGAGCAGGTCCTGATTTACACAGGGGTGTGATTATTTTCAACCTATCTCATCCCAAAGCTGAGATATGAGGACTAACGTAACTGGGATTTTCTCTCAATAGGTTTATTGGTGTTGAATATATTGGAATTAAATTTATGAGCTTGTTATACAGCCAATAAAGCAAAATACAGATGCAGTGTAGGATATAATGGACTGACTAGGCTTTTCTGATGGCACCCTTCTACTGATGTGTTTACCTAGCTTCACTTTAAGTAGGAATCCCATCATGAAATTTACAGTTATACATCTTATGCAGCACAACATGTCCGTACATCTCAGCTTTGGGATGTGGTAGAGCAAAAATTACCACACCACTGTCTTCGTCGGGACCTCCCTGACACACTGTGTGGGTTTGAAGAAGATCTGAGGAGGTCACATTTTTCACCCAAAAAAACACTAAGGGGTACCCCTTTGTGTTTTTTTAGACTACATGTTTGACCATCTCAGATTCCTTCCAAACTCACGATGTTGATTGAGCAGATCCTGATTTACACAGGGGTGTGATTATTTTCAGCCTATCTCATCCCAAAGCTGAGATATGAGGACTAACGTAACTGGGATTTTCTCTCAATAGGTTTATTGGTGTTGAATATATTGGAATTAAATTTATGAGCTTGTTATACATCCAATAAAGCAAAATACAGATGCAATGTAGGATATAATGGACTGACTAGGCTTTTCTGATGGCACCCTTCTACTCATGTGTTTACCTAGCTTTACTGGAAGTAGGAATCCCATCATGAAATTTACAGTTATACATTTTATGCAGCACAACATGTCCCTACATCTCAGCTTTGGGATGTGGTAGAGCAAAAAGTACCACCCCACTGTCTTCGTCGGGACCTCCCTGACACACTGTGTGGGTTTGAAGAAGATCTGAGGAGGTCACATTTTTCACCCAAAAAAACACTAAGGGGTACCCCTTTGTGTTTTTTTAGACTACATGTTTGACCATCTCAGATTCCTTCCAAACTCACGATGTTGATTGAGCAGGTCCTGATTTACACAGGGGTGTGATTATTTTCAACCTATCTCATCCCAAAGCTGAGATATAAGGACTAACGTAACTGGGATTTTCTCTCAATAGGTTTATTGGTATTGAATATATTGGAGTTAAATTTATGAGCTTGTTATACATCCAATAAAGCAAAATACAGATGCAATGTAGGATATAATGGACTGACTAGGCTTTTCTGATGGCACCCTTCTACTCATGTGTTTACCTAGCTTCACTGGAAGTAGGAATCCCATCATGAAATTTACAGTTATACATCTTATGCAGCACAACATGTCTGTACATCGCAGCTTTGGGATGTGGTAGAGCAAAAGTTACCACACCACTGTCTTCGTCGGGACCTCCCTGACACACTGTGTGGGTTTGAAGAAGATCTGAGGAGGTCACATTTTTCACCCAAAAAAACACTAAGGGGTACCCCTTTGTGTTTTTTTAGACTACATTTTTGACCATCTCAGATTCCTTCCAAACTCAATGTTGATTGAGCAGGTCCTGATTTACACAGGGGTGTGATTATTTTCAACCTATCTCATCCCAAAGCTGAGATATGAGGACTAACGTAACTGGGATTTTCTCTCAATAGGTTTATTGGTGTTGAATATATTGGAATTAAATTTATGAGCTTGTTATACAGCCAATAAAGCAAAATACAGATGCAGTGTAGGATATAATGGACTGACTAGGCTTTTCTGATGGCACCCTTCTACTGACGTGTTTACCTAGCTTCACTGGAAGTAGGAATCCCATCATGAAATTTACAGTTATACATCTTATGCAGCACAACATGTCCGTACATCTCAGCTTTGGGATGTGGTAGAGCAAAAATTACCACACCACTGTCTTCGTCGGGACCTCCCTGACACACTGTGTGGGTTTGAAGAAGATCTGAGGAGGTCACATTTTTCACCTAAAAAAACACTAAGGGGTACCCCTTTGTGTTTTTTTAGACTACATGTTTGACCATCTCAGATTTCTTCCAAACTCACGATGTTGATTGAGCAGGTCCTGATTTACACAGGGGTGTGATTATTTTCAACCTATCTCATCCCAAAGCTGAGATATGAGGACTAACGTAACTGGGATTTTCTCTCAATAGGTTTATTGGTGTTGAATATATTGGAATTAAATTTATGAGCTTGTTATACAGCCAATAAAGCAAAATACAGATGCAGTGTAGGATATAATGGACTGACTAGGCTTTTCTGATGGCACCCTTCTACTGATGTCTTTACCTAGCTTCACTGGAAGTAGGAATCCCATCATGAAATTTACAGTTTTACATTTTATGCAGCACAACATGTCCGTACATCTCAGCTTTGGGATGTGGTAGAGCAAAAATTACCACACCACTGTCTTCGTCGGGACCTCCCTGACATACTGTGTGGGTTTGAAGAAGATCTGAGGAGGTCACATTTTTCACCCAAAAAAACACTAAGGGGTACCCCTTTGTGTTTTTTTAGACTACATGTTTGACCATCTCAGATTCCTTCCAAACTCACGGTGTTGATTGAGCAGATCCTGATTTACACAGGGGTGTGATTATTTTCAGCCTATCTCATCCCAAAGCTGAGATATGAGGACTAACGTAACTGGGATTTTCTCTCAATAGGTTTATTGGTGTTGAATATATTGGAATTAAATTTATGAGCTTGTTATACATCCAATAAAGCAAAATACAGATGCAATGTAGGATATAATGGACTGACTAGGCTTTTCTGATGGCACCCTTCTACTCATGTGTTTACCTAGCTTCACTGGAAGTAGGAATCCCATCATGAAATTTACAGTTATACATCTTATGCAGCACAACATATCCGTACATCTCAGCTTTGGGATGTCGTAGAGCAAAAATTACCACACCACTGTCTTCGTCGGGACCTCCCTGACATACTGTGTGGGTTTGAAGAAGATCTGAGGAGGTCACATTTTTCACCCAAAAAAACACTAAGGGGTACCCCTTTGTGTTTTTTTAGACTACATTTTTGACCATCTCAGATTCCTTCCAAACTCACGATGTTGATTGAGCAGGTCCTGATTTACACAGGGGTGTGATTATTTTCAACCTATCTCATCCCAAAGCTGAGATATGAGGACTAACGTAACTGGGATTTTCTCTCAATAGGTTTATTGGTGTTGAATATATTGGAATTAAATTTATGAGCTTGTTATACAGCCAATAAAGCAAAATACAGATGCAGTGTAGGATATAATGGACTGACTAGGCTTTTCTGATGGCACCCTTCTACTCATGTGTTTACCTAGCTTCACTGGAAGTAGGAATCCCATCATGAAATTTACAGTTATACATCTTTTGCAGCACAACATGTCCGTACATCTCAGCTTTGGGATGTGGTAGAGCAAAAATTACCACACCACTGTCTTCGTCGGGACCTCCCTGACATACTGTGTGGGTTTGAAGAAGATCTGAGGAGGTCACATTTTTCACCCAAAAAAACACTAAGGGGTACCCCTTTGTGTTTTTTTAGACTACATTTTTGACCATCTCAGATTCCTTCCAAACTCACGATGTTGATTGAGCAGGTCCTGATTTACACAGGGGTGTGATTATTTTCAACCTATCTCATCCCAAAGCTGAGATATAAGGACTAACGTAACTGGGATTTTCTCTCAATAGGTTTATTGGTATTGAATATATTGGAGTTAAATTTATGAGCTTGTTATACATCCAATAAAGCAAAATACAGATGCAATGTAGGATATAATGGACTGACTAGGCTTTTCTGATGGCACCCTTCTACTCATGTGTTTACCTAGCTTCACTGGAAGTAGGAATCCCATCATGAAATTTACAGTTATACATCTTATGCAGCACAACATGTCTGTACATCGCAGCTTTGGGATGTGGTAGAGCAAAAATTACCACACCACTGTCTTCGTCGGGACCTCCCTGACACACTGTGTGGGTTTGAAGAAGATCTGAGGAGGTCACATTTTTCACCCAAAAAAACACTAAGGGGTACCCCTTTGTGTTTTTTTAGACTACATTTTTGACCATCTCAGATTCCTTCCAAACTCAATGTTGATTGAGCAGGTCCTGATTTACACAGGGGTGTGATTATTTTCAACCTATCTCATCCCAAAGCTGAGATATGAGGACTAACGTAACTGGGATTTTCTCTCAATAGGTTTATTGGTGTTGAATATATTGGAATTAAATTTATGAGCTTGTTATACAGCCAATAAAGCAAAATACAGATGCAGTGTAGGATATAATGGACTGACTAGGCTTTTCTGATGGCACCCTTCTACTGACGTGTTTACCTAGCTTCACTGGAAGTAGGAATCCCATCATGAAATTTACAGTTTTACATTTTATGCAGCACAACATGTCCGTACATCTCAGCTTTGGGATGTGGTAGAGCAAAAATTACCACACCACTGTCTTCGTCGGGACCTCCCTGACATACTGTGTGGGTTTGAAGAAGATCTGAGGAGGTCACATTTTTCACCCAAAAAAACACTAAGGGGTACCCCTTTGTGTTTTTTTAGACTACATGTTTGACCATCTCAGATTCCTTCCAAACTCACGGTGTTGATTGAGCAGATCCTGATTTACACAGGGGTGTGATTATTTTCAGCCTATCTCATCCCAAAGCTGAGATATGAGGACTAACGTAACTGGGATTTTCTCTCAATAGGTTTATTGGTGTTGAATATATTGGAATTAAATTTATGAGCTTGTTATACATCCAATAAAGCAAAATACAGATGCAATGTAGGATATAATGGACTGACTAGGCTTTTCTGATGGCACCCTTCTACTCATGTGTTTACCTAGCTTCACTGGAAGTAGGAATCCCATCATGAAATTTACAGTTATACATCTTATGCAGCACAACATATCCGTACATCTCAGCTTTGGGATGTCGTAGAGCAAAAATTACCACACCACTGTCTTCGTCGGGACCTCCCTGACATACTGTGTGGGTTTGAAGAAGATCTGAGGAGGTCACATTTTTCACCCAAAAAAACACTAAGGGGTACCCCTTTGTGTTTTTTTAGACTACATTTTTGACCATCTCAGATTCCTTCCAAACTCACGATGTTGATTGAGCAGGTCCTGATTTACACAGGGGTGTGATTATTTTCAACCTATCTCATCCCAAAGCTGAGATATGAGGACTAACGTAACTGGGATTTTCTCTCAATAGGTTTATTGGTGTTGAATATATTGGAATTAAATTTATGAGCTTGTTATACAGCCAATAAAGCAAAATACAGATGCAGTGTAGGATATAATGGACTGACTAGGCTTTTCTGATGGCACCCTTCTACTCATGTGTTTACCTAGCTTCACTGGAAGTAGGAATCCCATCATGAAATTTACAGTTATACATCTTTTGCAGCACAACATGTCCGTACATCTCAGCTTTGGGATGTGGTAGAGCAAAAATTACCACACCACTGTCTTCGTCGGGACCTCCCTGACATACTGTGTGGGTTTGAAGAAGATCTGAGGAGGTCACATTTTTCACCCAAAAAAACACTAAGGGGTACCCCTTTGTGTTTTTTTAGACTACATTTTTGACCATCTCAGATTCCTTCCAAACTCACGATGTTGATTGAGCAGGTCCTGATTTACACAGGGGTGTGATTATTTTCAACCTATCTCATCCCAAAGCTGAGATATGAGGACTAACGTAACTGGGATTTTCTCTCAATAGGTTTATTGGTGTTGAATATATTGGAATTAAATTTATGAGCTTGTTATACAGCCAATAAAGCAAAATACAGATGCAGTGTAGGATATAATGGACTGACTAGGCCTTCTGATGGCACCCTTCTACTCATGTGTTTACCTAGCTTCACTGGAAGTAGGAATCCCATCATGAAATTTACAGTTATACATCTTTTGCAGCACAACATGTCCGTACATCTCAGCTTTGGGATGTGGTAGAGCAAAAATTACCACACCACTGTCTTCGTCGGGACCTCCCTGACATACTGTGTGGGTTTGAAGAAGATCTGAGGAGGTCACATTTTTCACCCAAAAAAACACTAAGGGGTACCCCTTTGTGTTTTTTTAGACTACATTTTTGACCATCTCAGATTCCTTCCAAACTCAATGTTGATTGAGCAGATCCTGATTTACACAGGGGTGTGATTATTTTCAGCCTATCTCATCCCAAAGCTGAGATATGAGGACTAACATAACTGGGATTTTCTCTCAATAGGTTTATTGGTGTTGAATATATTGGAATTAAATTTATGAGCTTGTTATACATCCAATAAAGCAAAATACAGATGCAATGTAGGATATAATGGACTGACTAGGCTTTTCTGATGGCACCCTTCTACTCATGTGTTTACCTAGCTTCACTGGAAGTAGGAATCCCATCATGAAATTTACAGTTATACATCTTATGCAGCACAACATATCCGTACATCTCAGCTTTGGGATGTGGTAGAGCAAAAATTACCACACCACTGTCTTCGTCGGGACCTCCCTGACATACTGTGTGGGTTTGAAGAAGATCTGAGGAGGTCACATTTTTCACCCAAAAAAACACTAAGGGGTACCCCTTTGTGTTTTTTTAGACTACATTTTTGACCATCTCAGATTCCTTCCAAACTCACGATGTTGATTGAGCAGGTCCTGATTTACACAGGGGTGTGATTATTTTCAACCTATCTCATCCCAAAGCTGAGATATGAGGACTAACGTAACTGGGATTTTCTCTCAATAGGTTTATTGGTGTTGAATATATTGGAATTAAATTTATGAGCTTGTTATACAGCCAATAAAGCAAAATACAGATGCAGTGTAGGATATAATGGACTGACTAGGCTTTTCTGATGGCACCCTTCTACTCATGTGTTTACCTAGCTTCACTGGAAGTAGGAATCCCATCATGAAATTTACAGTTATACATTTTATGCAGCACAACATGTCCCTACATCTCAGCTTTGGGATGTGGTAGAGCAAAAAGTACCACACCACTGTCTTCGTCGGGACCTCCCTGACACACTGTGTGGGTTTGAAGAAGATCTGAGGAGGTCACATTTTTCACCCAAAAAAACACTAAGGGGTACCCCTTTGTGTTTTTTTAGACTACATGTTTGACCATCTCAGATTCCTTCCAAACTCACGATGTTGATTGAGCAGGTCCTGATTTACACAGGGGTGTGATTATTTTCAACCTATCTCATCCCAAAGCTGAGATATAAGGACTAACGTAACTGGGATTTTCTCTCAATAGGTTTATTGGTATTGAATATATTGGAGTTAAATTTATGAGCTTGTTATACATCCAATAAAGCAAAATACAGATGCAATGTAGGATATAATGGACTGACTAGGCTTTTCTGATGGCACCCTTCTACTCATGTGTTTACCTAGCTTCACTGGAAGTAGGAATCCCATCATGAAATTTACAGTTATACATCTTATGCAGCACAACATGTCTGTACATCGCAGCTTTGGGATGTGGTAGAGCAAAAGTTACCACACCACTGTCTTCGTCGGGACCTCCCTGACACACTGTGTGGGTTTGAAGAAGATCTGAGGAGGTCACATTTTTCACCCAAAAAAACACTAAGGGGTACCCCTTTGTGTTTTTTTAGACTACATTTTTGACCATCTCAGATTTCTTCCAAACTCAATGTTGATTGAGCAGGTCCTGATTTACACAGGGGTGTGATTATTTTCAACCTATCTCATCCCAAAGCTGAGATATGAGGACTAACGTAACTGGGATTTTCTCTCAATAGGTTTATTGGTGTTGAATATATTGGAATTAAATTTATGAGCTTGTTATACAGCCAATAAAGCAAAATACAGATGCAGTGTAGGATATAATGGACTGACTAGGCTTTTCTGATGGCACCCTTCTACTGACGTGTTTACCTAGCTTCACTGGAAGTAGGAATCCCATCATGAAATTTACAGTTATACATCTTATGCAGCACAACATGTCCGTACATCTCAGCTTTGGGATGTGGTAGAGCAAAAATTACCACACCACTGTCTTCGTCGGGACCTCCCTGACACACTGTGTGGGTTTGAAGAAGATCTGAGGAGGTCACATTTTTCACCCAAAAAAACACTAAGGGGTACCCCTTTGTGTTTTTTTAGACTACATGTTTGACCATCTCAGATTCCTTCCAAACTCACGATGTTGATTGAGCAGGTCCTGATTTACACAGGGGTGTGATTATTTTCAACCTATCTCATCCCAAAGCTGAGATATAAGGACTAACGTAACTGGGATTTTCTCTCAATAGGTTTATTGGTATTGAATATATTGGAGTTAAATTTATGAGCTTGTTATACATCCAATAAAGCAAAATACAGATGCAATGTAGGATATAATGGACTGACTAGGCTTTTCTGATGGCACCCTTCTACTCATGTGTTTACCTAGCTTCACTGGAAGTAGGAATCCCATCATGAAATTTACAGTTATACATCTTATGCAGCACAACATGTCTGTACATCGCAGCTTTGGGATGTGGTAGAGCAAAAGTTACCACACCACTGTCTTCGTCGGGACCTCCCTGACACACTGTGTGGGTTTGAAGAAGATCTGAGGAGGTCACATTTTTCACCCAAAAAAACACTAAGGGGTACCCCTTTGTGTTTTTTTAGACTACATTTTTGACCATCTCAGATTCCTTCCAAACTCAATGTTGATTGAGCAGGTCCTGATTTACACAGGGGTGTGATTATTTTCAACCTATCTCATCCCAAAGCTGAGATATGAGGACTAACGTAACTGGGATTTTCTCTCAATAGGTTTATTGGTGTTGAATATATTGGAATTAAATTTATGAGCTTGTTATACAGCCAATAAAGCAAAATACAGATGCAGTGTAGGATATAATGGACTGACTAGGCTTTTCTGATGGCACCCTTCTACTGACGTGTTTACCTAGCTTCACTGGAAGTAGGAATCCCATCATGAAATTTACAGTTATACATCTTATGCAGCACAACATGTCCGTACATCTCAGCTTTGGGATGTGGTAGAGCAAAAATTACCACACCACTGTCTTCGTCGGGACCTCCCTGACACACTGTGTGGGTTTGAAGAAGATCTGAGGAGGTCACATTTTTCACCCAAAAAAACACTAAGGGGTACCCCTTTGTGTTTTTTTAGACTACATGTTTGACCATCTCAGATTTCTTCCAAACTCACGATGTTGATTGAGCAGGTCCTGATTTACACAGGGGTGTGATTATTTTCAACCTATCTCATCCCAAAGCTGAGATATGAGGACTAACGTAACTGGGATTTTCTCTCAATAGGTTTATTGGTGTTGAATATATTGGAATTAAATTTATGAGCTTGTTATACAGCCAATAAAGCAAAATACAGATGCAGTGTAGGATATAATGGACTGACTAGGCTTTTCTGATGGCACCCTTCTACTGATGTCTTTACCTAGCTTCACTGGAAGTAGGAATCCCATCATGAAATTTACAGTTTTACATTTTATGCAGCACAACATGTCCGTACATCTCAGCTTTGGGATGTGGTAGAGCAAAAATTACCACACCACTGTCTTCGTCGGGACCTCCCTGACATACTGTGTGGGTTTGAAGAAGATCTGAGGAGGTCACATTTTTCACCCAAAAAAACACTAAGGGGTACCCCTTTGTGTTTTTTTAGACTACATGTTTGACCATCTCAGATTCCTTCCAAACTCACGGTGTTGATTGAGCAGATCCTGATTTACACAGGGGTGTGATTATTTTCAGCCTATCTCATCCCAAAGCTGAGATATGAGGACTAACGTAACTGGGATTTTCTCTCAATAGGTTTATTGGTGTTGAATATATTGGAATTAAATTTATGAGCTTGTTATACATCCAATAAAGCAAAATACAGATGCAATGTAGGATATAATGGACTGACTAGGCTTTTCTGATGGCACCCTTCTACTCATGTGTTTACCTAGCTTCACTGGAAGTAGGAATCCCATCATGAAATTTACAGTTATACATCTTATGCAGCACAACATATCCGTACATCTCAGCTTTGGGATGTCGTAGAGCAAAAATTACCACACCACTGTCTTCGTCGGGACCTCCCTGACATACTGTGTGGGTTTGAAGAAGATCTGAGGAGGTCACATTTTTCACCCAAAAAAACACTAAGGGGTACCCCTTTGTGTTTTTTTAGACTACATGTTTGACCATCTCAGATTCCTTCCAAACTCACGGTGTTGATTGAGCAGATCCTGATTTACACAGGGGTGTGATTATTTTCAGCCTATCTCATCCCAAAGCTGAGATATGAGGACTAACGTAACTGGGATTTTCTCTCAATAGGTTTATTGGTGTTGAATATATTGGAATTAAATTTATGAGCTTGTTATACAGCCAATAAAGCAAAATACAGATGCAGTGTAGGATATAATGGACTGACTAGGCCTTCTGATGGCACCCTTCTACTCATGTGTTTACCTAGCTTCACTGGAAGTAGGAATCCCATCATGAAATTTACAGTTATACATCTTTTGCAGCACAACATGTCCGTACATCTCAGCTTTGGGATGTGGTAGAGCAAAAATTACCACACCACTGTCTTCGTCGGGACCTCCCTGACATACTGTGTGGGTTTGAAGAAGATCTGAGGAGGTCACATTTTTCACCCAAAAAAACACTAAGGGGTACCCCTTTGTGTTTTTTTAGACTACATTTTTGACCATCTCAGATTCCTTCCAAACTCAATGTTGATTGAGCAGATCCTGATTTACACAGGGGTGTGATTATTTTCAGCCTATCTCATCCCAAAGCTGAGATATGAGGACTAACATAACTGGGATTTTCTCTCAATAGGTTTATTGGTGTTGAATATATTGGAATTAAATTTATGAGCTTGTTATACATCCAATAAAGCAAAATACAGATGCAATGTAGGATATAATGGACTGACTAGGCTTTTCTGATGGCACCCTTCTACTCATGTGTTTACCTAGCTTCACTGGAAGTAGGAATCCCATCATGAAATTTACAGTTATACATCTTATGCAGCACAACATATCCGTACATCTCAGCTTTGGGATGTGGTAGAGCAAAAATTACCACACCACTGTCTTCGTCGGGACCTCCCTGACATACTGTGTGGGTTTGAAGAAGATCTGAGGAGGTCACATTTTTCACCCAAAAAAACACTAAGGCGTACCCCTTTGTGTTTTTTTAGACTACATTTTTGACCATCTCAGATTCCTTCCAAACTCACGATGTTGATTGAGCAGGTCCTGATTTACACAGGGGTGTGATTATTTTCAACCTATCTCATCCCAAAGCTGAGATATGAGGACTAACGTAACTGGGATTTTCTCTCAATAGGTTTATTGGTATTGAATATATTGGAGTTAAATTTATGAGCTTGTTATACATCCAATAAAGCAAAATACAGATGCAATGTAGGATATAATGGACTGACTAGGCTTTTCTGATGGCACCCTTCTACTCATGTGTTTACCTAGCTTCACTGGAAGTAGGAATCCCATCATGAAATTTACAGTTATACATCTTATGCAGCACAACATGTCTGTACATCGCAGCTTTGGGATGTGGTAGAGCAAAAATTACCACACCACTGTCTTCGTCGGGACCTCCCTGACACACTGTGTGGGTTTGAAGAAGATCTGAGGAGGTCACATTTTTCACCCAAAAAAACACTAAGGGGTACCCCTTTGTGTTTTTTTAGACTACATTTTTGACCATCTCAGATTCCTTCCAAACTCAATGTTGATTGAGCAGATCCTGATTTACACAGGGGTGTGATTATTTTCAGCCTATCTCATCCCAAAGCTGAGATATGAGGACTAACATAACTGGGATTTTCTCTCAATAGGTTTATTGGTGTTGAATATATTGGAATTAAATTTATGAGCTTGTTATACATCCAATACAGCAAAATATAGATGCAATGTAGGATATAATGGACTGACTAGGCTTTTCTGATGTCGGGACCTCCCTGACACACTGTGTGGGTTTGAAGAAGATCTGAGGAGGTCACATTTTTCACCCAAAAAAACACTAAGGGGTACCCCTTTGTGTTTTTTTAGACTACATGTTTGACCATCTCAGATTCCTTCCAAACTCACGATGTTGATTGAGCAGGTCCTGATTTACACAGGGGTGTGATTATTTTCAACCTATCTCATCCCAAAGCTGAGATATGAGGACTAACATAACTGGGATTTTCTCTCAATAGGTTTATTGGTGTTGAATATATTGGAATTAAATTTATGAGCTTGTTATACATCCAATACAGCAAAATACAGATGCAATGTAGGATATAATGGACTGACTAGGCTTTTCTGATGGCACCCTTCTACTCATGTGTTTACCTAGCTTCACTGGAAGTAGGAATCCCATCATGAAATTTACAGTTATACATCTTATGCAGCACAACATATCCGTACATCTCAGCTTTGGGATGTCGTAGAGCAAAAATTAACACACCACTGTCTTCGTCGGGACCTCCCTGACATACTGTGTGGGTTTGAAGAAGATCTGAGGAGGTCACATTTTTCACCCAAAAAAACACTAAGGGGTACCCCTTTGTGTTTTTTTAGACTACATTTTTGACCATCTCAGATTCCTTCCAAACTCACGATGTTGATTGAGCAGGTCCTGATTTACACAGGGGTGTGATTATTTTCAACCTATCTCATCCCAAAGCTGAGATATGAGGACTAACGTAACTGGGATTTTCTCTCAATAGGTTTATTGGTGTTGAATATATTGGAATTAAATTTATGAGCTTGTTATACAGCCAATAAAGCAAAATACAGATGCAGTGTAGGATATAATGGACTGACTAGGCCTTCTGATGGCACCCTTCTACTCATGTGTTTACCTAGCTTCACTGGAAGTAGGAATCCCATCATGAAATTTACAGTTATACATCTTTTGCAGCACAACATGTCCGTACATCTCAGCTTTGGGATGTGGTAGAGCAAAAATTACCACACCACTGTCTTCGTCGGGACCTCCCTGACATACTGTGTGGGTTTGAAGAAGATCTGAGGAGGTCACATTTTTCCCCCAAAAAAACACTAAGGGGTACCCCTTTGTGTTTTTTTAGACTACATTTTTGACCATCTCAGATTCCTTCCAAACTCAATGTTGATTGAGCAGATCCTGATTTACACAGGGGTGTGATTATTTTCAGCCTATCTCATCCCAAAGCTGAGATATGAGGACTAACATAACTGGGATTTTCTCTCAATAGGTTTATTGGTGTTGAATATATTGGAATTAAATTTATGAGCTTGTTATACATCCAATAAAGCAAAATACAGATGCAATGTAGGATATAATGGACTGACTAGGCTTTTCTGATGGCACCCTTCTACTCATGTGTTTACCTAGCTTCACTGGAAGTAGGAATCCCATCATGAAATTTACAGTTATACATCTTATGCAGCACAACATATCCGTACATCTCAGCTTTGGGATGTGGTAGAGCAAAAATTACCACACCACTGTCTTTGTCGGGACCTCCCTGACACACTGTGTGGGTTTGAAGAAGATCTGAGGAGGTCACATTTTTCACCCAAAAAAACACTAAGGGGTACCCCTTTGTGTTTTTTTAGACTACATGTTTGACCATCTCAGATTCCTTCCAAACTCACGATGTTGATTGAGCAGGTCCTGATTTACACAGGGGTGTGATTATTTTCAACCTATCTCATCCCAAAGCTGAGATATAAGGACTAACGTAACTGGGATTTTCTCTCAATAGGTTTATTGGTATTGAATATATTGGAGTTAAATTTATGAGCTTGTTATACATCCAATAAAGCAAAATACAGATGCAATGTAGGATATAATGGACTGACTAGGCTTTTCTGATGGCACCCTTCTACTCATGTGTTTACCTAGCTTCACTGGAAGTAGGAATCCCATCATGAAATTTACAGTTATACATCTTATGCAGCACAACATGTCTGTACATCGCAGCTTTGGGATGTGGTAGAGCAAAAATTACCACACCACTGTCTTCGTCGGGACCTCCCTGACACACTGTGTGGGTTTGAAGAAGATCTGAGGAGGTCACATTTTTCACCCAAAAAAACACTAAGGGGTACCCCTTTGTGTTTTTTTAGACTACATTTTTGACCATCTCAGATTCCTTCCAAACTCAATGTTGATTGAGCAGATCCTGATTTACACAGGGGTGTGATTATTTTCAGCCTATCTCATCCCAAAGCTGAGATATGAGGACTAACATAACTGGGATTTTCTCTCAATAGGTTTATTGGTGTTGAATATATTGGAATTAAATTTATGAGCTTGTTATACATCCAATACAGCAAAATACAGATGCAATGTAGGATATAATGGACTGACTAGGCTTTTCTGATGGCACCCTTCTACTCATGTGTTTACCTAGCTTCACTGGAAGTAGGAATCCCATCATGAAATTTACAGTTATACATCTTATGCAGCACAACATATCCGTACATCTCAGCTTTGGGATGTGGTAGAGCAAAAATTACCACACCACTGTCTTCGTCGGGACCTCCCTGACACACTGTGTGGGTTTGAAGAAGATCTGAGGAGGTCACATTTTTCACCCAAAAAAACACTAAGGGGTACCCCTTTGTGTTTTTTTAGACTACATTTTTGACCATCTCAGATTCCTTCCAAACTCAATGTTGATTGAGCAGATCCTGATTTACACAGGGGTGTGATTATTTTCAGCCTATCTCATCCCAAAGCTGAGATATGAGGACTAACATAACTGGGATTTTCTCTCAATAGGTTTATTGGTGTTGAATATATTGGAATTAAATTTATGAGCTTGTTATACAGCCAATAAAGCAAAATACAGATGCAGTGTAGGATATAATGGACTGACTAGGCTTTTCTGATGGCACCCTTCTACTCATGTGTTTACCTAGCTTCACTGGAAGTAGGAATCCCATCATGAAATTTACAGTTATACATTTTATGCAGCACAACATGTCCCTACATCTCAGCTTTGGGATGTGGTAGAGCAAAAAGTACCACACCACTGTCTTCGTCGGGACCTCCCTGACACACTGTGTGGGTTTGAAGAAGATCTGAGGAGGTCACATTTTTCACCCAAAAAAACACTAAGGGGTACCCCTTTGTGTTTTTTTAGACTACATGTTTGACCATCTCAGATTCCTTCCAAACTCACGATGTTGATTGAGCAGGTCCTGATTTACACAGGGGTGTGATTATTTTCAACCTATCTCATCCCAAAGCTGAGATATAAGGACTAACGTAACTGGGATTTTCTCTCAATAGGTTTATTGGTATTGAATATATTGGAGTTAAATTTATGAGCTTGTTATACATCCAATAAAGCAAAATACAGATGCAATGTAGGATATAATGGACTGACTAGGCTTTTCTGATGGCACCCTTCTACTCATGTGTTTACCTAGCTTCACTGGAAGTAGGAATCCCATCATGAAATTTACAGTTATACATCTTATGCAGCACAACATGTCTGTACATCGCAGCTTTGGGATGTGGTAGAGCAAAAATTACCACACCACTGTCTTCGTCGGGACCTCCCTGACACACTGTGTGGGTTTGAAGAAGATCTGAGGAGGTCACATTTTTCACCCAAAAAAACACTAAGGGGTACCCCTTTGTGTTTTTTTAGACTACATTTTTGACCATCTCAGATTCCTTCCAAACTCAATGTTGATTGAGCAGATCCTGATTTACACAGGGGTGTGATTATTTTCAGCCTATCTCATCCCAAAGCTGAGATATGAGGACTAACATAACTGGGATTTTCTCTCAATAGGTTTATTGGTGTTGAATATATTGGAATTAAATTTATGAGCTTGTTATACATCCAATAAAGCAAAATACAGATGCAATGTAGGATATAATGGATTTACTAGGCTTTTCTGATGGCCCCCTTCTACTCATGTGTTTACCTAACTTCACTGGAAGTAGGAATCTCATCATGAAATTTACAGTTATACATCTTTTGCAGCACAACATGTCCGTACATCGCAGCTTTGGGATGTGGTAGAGCAAAAATTACCACACCACTGTCTTCGTCGGGACCTCCCTGACACACTGTGTGGGTTTGAAGAAGATCTGAGGAGGTCACATTTTTCACCCAAAAAAACACTAAGGGGTACCCCTTTGTGTTTTTTTAGACTACATTTTTGACCGTCTCAGATTTCTTCCAAACTCACGATGTTGATTGAGCAGGTCCTGACTTACACAGGGGTGTGAATATTTTCAGCCTATCTCATCCCAAAGCTGAGACATGAGGACTAACATAACTGGGATTTTCTCTCAATAGGTTCATTGGTGTTGAATATATTGGAATTAAATTTATGAGCTTGTTATACATCCAATAAAGCAAAATACAGATGCAATGTAGGATATAATGGACTGACTAGGCTTTTCTGATGACACCCTTCTACTCATGTGTTTACCTAGCTTCACTGGAAGTAGGAATCCCATCATGAAATTTACAGTTATACATTTTATGCAGCACAACATGTCCGTACATTGCAGCTTTGGGATGCGGTAGAGCAAAAATGACCACACCACTGTCTTCGTCGGGACCTCCCTGACACATTCAAACTCAGAGAGCGCGCAGCGCGCACGAAAAACTCAGAGAGAGCGCGTAGCTCGCACAAGACGCTCAGAGAGAGCGCGAAGCTCAAACAAAACACTCAGAGAGAGCGCGAAGCTCACACGAAACACTCAGAGAGAGCGCGCAGCGCGCACAAAACGCTCAGAAATAGCGCACAACGCGCAAGACAAACTCAGAGACCGCGCAGCGCGCACAAAACACTCAGAGAGAGCGTGAAGCTCGCACAAAACGCTCAGAGAGAGCGCGAAGCTCACACGAAACACTCAGAGAGAGCGCGCAGTGCGCACAAAAGGCTCATGGGGAGCGCGAAGCTCGCACAAAACGCTCAGAGAGAGCGCGAAGCTCGCACAAAACGCTCAGAGAGACCACGCAGCGCGCACAAAACGCTCAGAGAGACCGCGAAAATCGCAAAAAAAGCTCAGAGAGAGCGCAAAGCTCGCACAAAACGCTCAGAGAGACCGCGAAGCTCGCAAAAAAAGCTCAGAGAGAGCGCGAAGCTCGCACAAAACGCTCAGAGAAAGCGCGAAGCTTGCACAAAACACTCAGAGAGACCGCGCAGCGCACACAAAACACTCAGAGAGACCGCGAAGCTCGCAAAAAAAGCTCAGAGAGAGCGCGAGGCTCGCACAAAACGCTCAGAGAAAGCGTGAAGCTCGCACAAAACACTCAGAGAGACCGCGCAGCGCGCACAAAACACTCAGAGAGAGCGCACAGGACGCAAAAAGCGCTCAGAGAAAGCGCACAGGACACACAAAATGCACAAAGAAAGCGCGAAGCTCGCACAAAACACTCAGAGGGAGCGCAAAGCTCGCACAAAACGCTCAGAGAGAGCGCGAAGCTCGCACAAAACGCTCAGAGAGACCGCGAAGCTCGCAAAAAAAGCTCAGAGAGAGCGCAAAGCTCGCACAAAACGCTCAGAGAGAGCGCGAAGCTCGCACAAAACGCTCAGAGAAAGCGCGAAGCTCGCACAAAACACTCAGTGAGACCGTGCAGCGCGCACAAAACGCTCAGAGAGACCACGCAGCGCGCACAAAACGCTCAGAGAGACCGCGAAGCTCGCAAAAAAAGCTCAGAGAGAGCGCAAAGCTCGCACAAAACGCTCAGAGAGAGCGCGAAGCTCGCACAAAACACTCATAGAGAGCGCGATGCTCGCACAACACGCCCAGAGAGAGCGCGAAGCTCATACAAAACACTCAGAGACCGCGCAGCGCACACAAAACACTCAGAGAGAGCGCACAGGACGCACAAAACGCTCAGAGAGAGCGCGAAGCTCGCACAAAACGCTCAGAGAGAGCGCGAAGCTCGCACAACACGCCCAGAGAGAGCGCGAAGCTCACACAAAACATTCAGAGGGAGCGCGAAGCTCGCACAAAACACTCAGAGAGAGCACACAGGACGCACAAACCGCTCAAAGAAAGCGCACAGGACACATAAAACGCACAGAGAAAGCGCGAAGCTCGCACAAAACACTCAGAGGGAGCGCGAAGCTCGCACAAAGCGCTCAGAGAGAGCGCAAAGCTCGCACAAAACGCTCAAAGAGAGCGCGAAGCTCGCACAAAACGCTCAGAGAGAGCGCGAAGCTCGCACAACACGCCCAGAGAGAGCGCGAAGCTCACACAAAACACTCAGAGACCGCGCAGCGCGCACAAAACACTCAGAGAGAGCGCACAGGACGCACAAAACGCTCAGAGAAAGCGCACAGGACACACAAAACGCACAGAGAAAGCGCAAAGCTCGCACAAAACGCTCAGAGAGAGCGCGAAGCTCACACAAAACGCTCAGAGACCGCGCAGCACGCACAAAACGCTCAGAGAAAGCGCGAAGCTCGCACAAAACACTCAGAGAGACCGCGCAGCACGCACAAAACGCTCAGAGAGAGCGCGAAGCTCACACAAAACACTCAGAGAGACCGCGCAGCACGCACAAAACGCTCAGAGAAAGCGCGAAGCTCACACAAAACACTCAGAGGGAGCGCGAAGCTCACACAAAACACTCAGAGGGAGCGCGAAGCTCGCACAAAACGCTCAGAGAGAGCGCGAAGCTCACACAAAACACTCAGAGAGAGCGCGAAGCTCACACAAAACGCTCAGAGAGAGCGCACAGGACGCACAAAACGCTAAGAGAAAGCGCGAAGCTCACACAAAACGCTCGGAGAAAGCGCGAAGCTCGCACGAAATACTCAGAGAGAGCGCGAAGCTCACACGAAATGCTCAGAGAGCGCGCGAAGCTCGCACAAAGCGCACAGAGAGAGCGCAAAGCTCGCACAAAACACTCAGAGAGAGCGCGAAGCTCGCACGAAATACTCAGAAAGCGGGCGCAGCTCACACAAAACGCTCAGAGAGAGCGCGAAGCTCGCACAAAACGCTCAGAGAAAGCGCGAAGCTCACACAAAATGCTCAGAGAGAGCGCGAAGCTCGCACAAAATGCACAGAGAGCGCGAAGCTCACACAAAACGCTCAGAGAGAGCGCGAAGCTCGCACAAAATGCACAGAGAGAGCGCGAAGCTCGCACAAAACACTCAGAGACAGCGCGAAGCTCGCACAAAGCGCACAGAGAGAGCGCGAAGCTCGCACAAAACACTCAGAGAGACCGCGAAGCTCGCACAAAACGCTCAGAGTAAGCGCGAAGCTCACACAAAACGCTCAGAGAGAGCGCGAAGCTCGCACAAAATGCACAGAGAGAGCGAAGCTCGCACAAAACACTCAGAGAGAGCGCGAAGCTCGCACAAAACGCACAGAGAGAGCGCGAAGCTCGCACAAAACACTCAGAGAGACCGCGAAGCTCGCACGAAATACTCAGAGAGCGCCGCAGCTCGCACAAAACACTCAGAGAGAGCGCGCAGCGCGCATGAAAAACTCAAAGAGAGCGCACAGCACGCACAAAACGCTCAGAGAGAGCGCAAAGCTCGCACAAAACGCTCAGAGAAAGCGCGCAGCTCGCACAAAACACTCAGAGAGAGCGCGCAGCTCACACAAAACGCTCAGAGAGAGCGCGAAGCTCGCACAAAACGCTCAGAGAAAGCGCGAAGCTCACACAAAACGCTCAGAGAGAGCGCGAAGCTCGCACAAAATGCACAGAGAGAGCGCGAAGCTCGCACAAAACACTCAGAGACAGCGCGAAGCTCGCACAAAACGCACAGAGAGAGCGCGAAGCTCGCACAAAACACTCAGAGAGACCGCGAAGCTTGCACAAAATACTCAGAGAGCGCGCGCAGCTCGCACAAAACACTCAGAGAGAGCGCGCAGCGCGCATGAAAAACTCAGAGAGAGCGCGAAGCTCGCACGAAATACTCAGAAAGCGCGCGCAGCTCACACAAAACGCTCAGAGAGAGCGCGAAGCTCGCACAAAACGCTCAGAGAAAGCGCGAAGCTCACACAAAACGCTCAGAGAGAGCGCGAAGCTCGCACAAAATGCACAGAGAGAGCGCGAAGCTCGCACAAAACACTCAGAGAGAGCGCGAAGCTCGCACAAAGCGCTCAGAGAGAGCGCAAAGCTCGCACAAAACGCTCAAAGAGAGCGCGAAGCTCGCACAAAACGCTCAGAGAGAGCGCGAAGCTCGCACAACACGCCCAGAGAGAGCGCGAAGCTCACACAAAACACTCAGAGACCGCGCAGCGCGCACAAAACACTCAGAGAGAGCGCACAGGACGCACAAAACGCTCAGAGAAAGCGCACAGGACACACAAAACGCACAGAGAAAGCGCAAAGCTCGCACAAAACGCTCAGAGAGAGCGCGAAGCTCACACAAAACGCTCAGAGACCGCGCAGCACGCACAAAACGCTCAGAGAAAGCGCGAAGCTCGCACAAAACACTCAGAGAGACCGCGCAGCACGCACAAAACGCTCAGAGAGAGCGCGAAGCTCACACAAAACACTCAGAGAGACCGCGCAGCACGCACAAAACGCTCAGAGAAAGCGCGAAGCTCACACAAAACACTCAGAGGGAGCGCGAAGCTCACACAAAACACTCAGAGGGAGCGCGAAGCTCGCACAAAACGCTCAGAGAGAGCGCGAAGCTCACACAAAACACTCAGAGAGAGCGCGAAGCTCACACAAAACGCTCAGAGAGAGCGCACAGGACGCACAAAACGCTAAGAGAAAGCGCGAAGCTCACACAAAACGCTCAGAGAAAGCGCGAAGCTCGCACGAAATACTCAGAGAGAGCGCGAAGCTCACACGAAATGCTCAGAGAGCGCGCGAAGCTCGCACAAAGCGCACAGAGAGAGCGCAAAGCTCGCACAAAACACTCAGAGAGAGCGCGAAGCTCGCACGAAATACTCAGAAAGCGGGCGCAGCTCACACAAAACGCTCAGAGAGAGCGCGAAGCTCGCACAAAACGCTCAGAGAAAGCGCGAAGCTCACACAAAACGCTCAGAGAGAGCGCGAAGCTCGCACAAAATGCACAGAGAGCGCGAAGCTCACACAAAACGCTCAGAGAGAGCGCGAAGCTCGCACAAAATGCACAGAGAGAGCGCGAAGCTCGCACAAAACACTCAGAGACAGCGCGAAGCTCGCACAAAACGCACAGAGAGAGCGCGAAGCTCGCACAAAACACTCAGAGAGACCGCGAAGCTCGCACAAAACGCTCAGAGAAAGCGCGAAGCTTACACAAAACGCTCAGAGAGAGCGCGAAGCTCGCACAAAATGCACAGAGAGAGCGAAGCTCGCACAAAACACTCAGAGAGAGCGCGAAGCTCGCACAAAACGCACAGAGAGAGCGCGAAGCTCGCACAAAACACTCAGAGAGACCGCGAAGCTCGCACGAAATACTCAGAGAGCGCCGCAGCTCGCACAAAACACTCAGAGAGAGCGCGCAGCGCGCATGAAAAACTCAAAGAGAGCGCACAGCACGCACAAAACGCTCAGAGAGAGCGCAAAGCTCGCACAAAACGCTCAGAGAAAGCGCGCAGCTCGCACAAAACACTCAGAGAGAGCGCGCAGCTCGCACAAAACACTCAGAGAGAGCGCGCAGCGCGCATGAAAAACTCAGAGAGAGCGCGAAGCTCGCACGAAATACTCAGAAAGCGCGCGCAGCTCACACAAAACGCTCAGAGAGAGCGCGAAGCTCGCACAAAACGCTCAGAGAAAGCGCGAAGCTCACACAAAACGCTCAGAGAGAGCGCGAAGCTCGCACAAAATGCACAGAGAGAGCGCGAAGCTCGCACAAAACACTCAGAGAGAGCGCGAAGCTCGCACAAAACGCACAGAGAGAGCGCGAAGCTCGCACAAAACACTCAGAGAGACCGCGAAGCTCGCACGAAATACTCAGAGAGCGCCGCAGCTCGCACAAAACACTCAGAGAGAGCGCGCAGCGCGCATGAAAAACTCAGAGAGAGCGCACAGCACGCACAAAACGCTCAGAGAGAGCGCGCAGCTCGCACAAAACACTCAGAGAGAGCGCGCAGCTTGCACAAAACACTCAGAGAGAGCGCGAAGCTCGCACAAAACGCTCAGAGAGAGCGCGAAGCTCGCACAAAACACTCAGAGAGAGCGCGAAGCTCGCACAAAACGCTCAGAGAGAGCGCGAAGCTCGCACAAAATGCTCAGAGAGAGCGCGAAGTTCGCACAAAACGCTCAGAGAGAGCGCGAAGCTCACACAAAACACTCAGAGACCGCGCAGCGCGCACAAAATGCTCAGAGAAAGCGCGAAGCTCGCACAAAACACTCAGAGGGAGCGCGAAGCTCGCACAAAACACTCAGAGAGAGCGCTCAGCTCGCACAAAACACTCAGAGAGAGCGCGAAGCTCGCACAAAACGCTCAGAGAGAGCGCGAAGCTCGCACAAAATGCTCAGAGAGAGCGCGAAGTTCGCACAAAACGCTCAGAGAGAGCGCGCAGCGCGCACAAAACGCTCAGAGAAAGCGCGAAGCTCGCACAAAACACTCAGAGGGAGCGCGAAGCTCGCACAAAACACTCAGAGAGACCGCGCAGCACGCACAAAACGCTCAGAGGGAGCGCGAAGCTAGCACAAAACGCTCAGAGAGAGCGCAAAGCTCGCACAAAACGCTCAAAGAGAGCGCGAAGCTCGCACAAAACGCTCAGAGAGAGCGCGAAGCTCGCACAACACGCCCAGAGAGAGCGCGAAGCTCACACAAAACACTCAGAGACCGCGCAGCGCGCACAAAACACTCAGAGAGAGCGCACAGGACGCACAAAACGCTCAGAGAAAGCGCACAGGACACACAAAACGCACAGAGAAAGCGCAAAGCTCGCACAAAACGCTCAGAGAGAGCGCGAAGCTCACACAAAACGCTCAGAGACCGCGCAGCACGCACAAAACGCTCAGAGAAAGCGCGAAGCTCGCACAAAACACTCAGAGAGAGCGCGAAGCTCACACAAAACACTCAGAGAGACCGCGCAGCACGCACAAAACGCTCAGAGAAAGCGCGAAGCTCACACAAAACACTCAGAGGGAGCGCGAAGCTCACACAAAACACTCAGAGGGAGCGCGAAGCTCGCACAAAACGCTCAGAGAGAGCGCGAAGCTCACACAAAACACTCAGAGAGAGCGCGAAGCTCACACAAAACGCTCAGAGAGAGCGCACAGGACGCACAAAACGCTAAGAGAAAGCGCGAAGCTCACACAAAACGCTCAGAGAAAGCGCGAAGCTCGCACGAAATACTCAGAGAGAGCGCGAAGCTCACACGAAATGCTCAGAGAGCGCGCGAAGCTCGCACAAAGCGCACAGAGAGAGCGCAAAGCTCGCACAAAACACTCAGAGAGAGCGCGAAGCTCGCACGAAATACTCAGAAAGCGGGCGCAGCTCACACAAAACGCTCAGAGAGAGCGCGAAGCTCGCACAAAACGCTCAGAGAAAGCGCGAAGCTCACACAAAACGCTCAGAGAGAGCGCGAAGCTCGCACAAAATGCACAGAGAGCGCGAAGCTCACACAAAACGCTCAGAGAGAGCGCGAAGCTCGCACAAAATGCACAGAGAGAGCGCGAAGCTCGCACAAAACACTCAGAGACAGCGCGAAGCTCGCACAAAACGCACAGAGAGAGCGCGAAGCTCGCACAAAACACTCAGAGAGACCGCGAAGCTCGCACAAAACGCTCAGAGAAAGCGCGAAGCTTACACAAAACGCTCAGAGAGAGCGCGAAGCTCGCACAAAATGCACAGAGAGAGCGAAGCTCGCACAAAACACTCAGAGAGAGCGCGAAGCTCGCACAAAACGCACAGAGAGAGCGCGAAGCTCGCACAAAACACTCAGAGAGACCGCGAAGCTCGCACGAAATACTCAGAGAGCGCCGCAGCTCGCACAAAACACTCAGAGAGAGCGCGCAGCGCGCATGAAAAACTCAAAGAGAGCGCACAGCACGCACAAAACGCTCAGAGAGAGCGCAAAGCTCGCACAAAACGCTCAGAGAAAGCGCGCAGCTCGCACAAAACACTCAGAGAGAGCGCGCAGCTCGCACAAAACACTCAGAGAGAGCGCGCAGCGCGCATGAAAAACTCAGAGAGAGCGCGAAGCTCGCACGAAATACTCAGAAAGCGCGCGCAGCTCACACAAAACGCTCAGAGAGAGCGCGAAGCTCGCACAAAACGCTCAGAGAAAGCGCGAAGCTCACACAAAACGCTCAGAGAGAGCGCGAAGCTCGCACAAAATGCACAGAGAGAGCGCGAAGCTCGCACAAAACACTCAGAGAGAGCGCGAAGCTCGCACAAAACGCACAGAGAGAGCGCGAAGCTCGCACAAAACACTCAGAGAGACCGCGAAGCTCGCACGAAATACTCAGAGAGCGCCGCAGCTCGCACAAAACACTCAGAGAGAGCGCGCAGCGCGCATGAAAAACTCAGAGAGAGCGCACAGCACGCACAAAACGCTCAGAGAGAGCGCGCAGCTCGCACAAAACACTCAGAGAGAGCGCGCAGCTTGCACAAAACACTCAGAGAGAGCGCGAAGCTCGCACAAAACGCTCAGAGAGAGCGCGAAGCTCGCACAAAACACTCAGAGAGAGCGCGAAGCTCGCACAAAACGCTCAGAGAGAGCGCGAAGCTCGCACAAAATGCTCAGAGAGAGCGCGAAGTTCGCACAAAACGCTCAGAGAGAGCGCGAAGCTCACACAAAACACTCAGAGACCGCGCAGCGCGCACAAAACGCTCAGAGAAAGCGCGAAGCTCGCACAATACACTCAGAGGGAGCGCGAAGCTCGCACAAAACACTCAGAGAGAGCGCTCAGCTCGCACAAAACACTCAGAGAGAGCGCGAAGCTCGCACAAAACGCTCAGAGAGAGCGCGAAGCTCGCACAAAATGCTCAGAGAGAGCGCGAAGTTCGCACAAAACGCTCAGAGAGAGCGCGAAGCTCACACAAAACACTCAGAGACCGCGCAGCGCGCACAAAACGCTCAGAGAAAGCGCGAAGCTCGCACAAAACACTCAGAGGGAGCGCGAAGCTCGCACAAAACACTCAGAGAGACCGCGCAGCACGCACAAAACGCTCAGAGGGAGCGCGAAGCTAGCACAAAACGCTCAGAGAGAGCGCGAAGCTCGCACAAAACGCTCAGAGAGAGCGCGCAGCGCGCATGAAAAACTCAGAGAGAGCGCAAAGCTCGCACGAAATACTCAGAAAGCGCGCGCAGCTCACACAAAACGCTCAGAGAGAGCGCGAAGCTCGCACAAAACGCTCAGAGAGAGCGCGAAGCTCACACAAAACGCTCAGAGAGAGCGCGAAGCTCGCACAAAATGCACAGAGAGAGCGCGAAGCTCGCACAAAACACTCAGAGAGAGCGCGAAGCTCGCACAAAACGCACAGAGAGAGCGCGAAGCTCGCACAAAACACTCAGAGAGACCGCGAAGCTCGCACGAAATACTCAGAGAGCGCCGCAGCTCGCACAAAACACTCAGAGAGAGCGCGCAGCGCGCATGAAAAACTCAGAGAGAGCGCACAGCAAGCACAAAACGCTCAGAGAGAGCGCGAAGCTCGCACAAAACGCTCAGAGAAAGCGCGAAGCTCACACAAAACGCTCAGAGAGAGCGCGCAGCTCGCACAAAATGCACAGAGAGAGCGCGAAGCTCGCACAAAACACTCAGAGAGAGCGCGAAGCTCGCACAAAACGCACAGAGAGAGCGCGAAGCTCGCACAAAATACACAGAGAGAGCGCGAAGCTCGCACAAAACGCTCAGAGAGAGCGCGAAGCTCGCACAAAACGCTCAGAGAAAGCGCGAAGCTCACACAAAACGCTCAGAGAGAGCGCGAAGCTCGCACAAAATGCACAGAGAGAGCGCGAAGCTCGCACAAAACACTCAGAGACAGCGCGAAGCTCGCACAAATCGCACAGAGAGAGCGCGAAGCTCGCACAAAACACTCAGAGAGACCGCGAAGCTCGCACAAAATACTCAGAGAGCGCGCGCAGCACGCACAAAACACTCAGAGAGAGCGCGCAGCGCGCATGAAAAACTCAGAGAGAGCGCGAAGCTCGCACGAAATACTCAGAAAGCGCGCGCAGCTCACACAAAACGCTCAGAGAGAGCGCGAAGCTCGCACAAAACGCTCAGAGAAAGCGCGAAGCTCACACAAAACGCTCAGAGAGAGCGCGAAGCTCGCACAAAATGCACAGAGAGAGCGCGAAGCTCGCACAAAACACTCAGAGAGAGCGCGAAGCTCGCACAAAACGCACAGAGAGAGCGCGAAGCTCGCACAAAACACTCAGAGAGACCGCGAAGCTCGCACGAAATACTCAGAGAGCGCCGCAGCTCGCACAAAACACTCAGAGAGAGCGCGCAGCGCGCATGAAAAACTCAGAGAGAGCGCACAGCACGCACAAAACGCTCAGAGAGAGCGCAAAGCTCGCACAAAACGCTCAGAGAAAGCGCGCAGCTCGCACAAAACACTCAGAGAGAGCGCGCAGCTCGCACAAAACACTCAGAGAGAGCGCGAAGCTCGCATAAAACGCTCAGAGAGAGCGCGAAGCTCGCACAAAATGCTCAGAGAGAGCGCGAAGTTCGCACAAAACGCTCAGAGAGAGCGCGAAGCTCACACAAAACACTCAGAGACCGCGCAGCGCGCACAAAACGCTCAGAGAAAGCGCGAAGCTCGCACAAAACACTCAGAGGGAGCGCGAAGCTCGCACAAAACACTCAGAGAGAGCGCGCAGCTCGCACAAAACACTCAGAGAGAGCGCGAAGCTCGCACAAAACGCTCAGAGAGAGCGCGAAGCTCGCACAAAATGCTCAGAGAGAGCGCGAAGTTCGCACAAAACGCTCAGAGAGAGCGCGAAGCTCACACAAAACACTCAGAGACCGCGCAGCGCGCACAAAACGCTCAGAGAAAGCGCGAAGCTCGCACAAAACACTCAGAGGGAGCGCGAAGCTCGCACAAAACACTCAGAGAGACCGCGCAGCACGCACAAAACGCTCAGAGGGAGCGCGAAGCTAGCACAAAACGCTCAGAGAGAGCGCGAAGCTCGCACAAAACGCTCAGAGAGAGCGCGCATGAAAAACTCAGAGAGAGCGCGAAGCTCGCACGAAATACTCAGAAAGCGCGCGCAGCTCACACAAAACGCTCAGAGAAAGCGCGAAGCTCACACAAAACGCTCAGAGAGAGCGCGAAGCTCGCACAAAACGCTCAGAGAAAGCGCGAAGCTCACACAAAACGCTCAGAGAGAGCGCGAAGCTCGCACAAAACGCACAGAGAGAGCGCGAAGCTCGCACAAAACACTCAGAGAGACCGCGAAGCTCGCACGAAATACTCAGAGAGCGCCGCAGCTCGCACAAAACACTCAGAGAGAGCGCGCAGCGCGCATGAAAAACTCAGAGAGAGCGCACAGCACGCACAAAACGCTCAGAGAGAGCGCAAAGCTCGCACAAAACGCTCAGAGAAAGCGCGCAGGTCGCACAAAACACTCAGAGAGAGCGCGCAGCTCGCACAAAACACTCAGAGAGAGCGCGAAGCTCGCACAAAACGCTCAGAGAGAGCGCGAAGCTCGCACAAAATGCTCAGAGAGAGCGCGAAGTTCGCACAAAACGCTCAGAGAGAGCGCGAAGCTCACACAAAACACTCAGAGACCGCGCAGCGCGCACAAAACGCTCAGAGAAAGCGCGAAGCTCGCACAAAACACTCAGAGGGAGCGCGAAGCTCGCACAAGACACTCAGAGAGACCGCGCAGCACGCATAAAACGCTCAGAGAGAGCGCGAAGCTCGCACAAAATGCTCAGAGAGAGCGCGAAGTTCGCACAAAACGCTCAGAGAGAGCGCACAGGACGCACAAAACGCTAAGAGAAAGCGCGAAGCTCACACAAAACGCTCAGAGAAAGCGCGAAGCTCGCACGAAATACTCAGAGAGAGCGCGAAGTTCGCACAAAACGCTCAGAGAGAGCGCACAGGACGCACAAAACGCTAAGAGAAAGCGCGAAGCTCACACAAAACGCTCAGAGAAAGCGCGAAGCTCGCACGAAATACTCAGAGAGAGCGCGAAGCTCACACGAAATGCTCAGAGAGCGCGCGAAGCTCGCACAAAGCGCACAGAGAGAGCGCGAAGCTCGCACAAAACACTCAGAGAGAGCGCGAAGCTCGCACGAAATAATCAGAAAGCGCGCGCAGCTCACACAAAACGCTCAGAGAGAGCGCGAAGCTCGCACAAAACACTCAGAGAGACCGCGCAGCACGCACAAAACGCTCAGAGAGAGCGCGAAGCTCGCACAAAATGCTCAGAGAGAGCGCGAAGTTCGCACAAAACGCTCAGAGAGAGCGCACAGGACGCACAAAACGCTAAGAGAAAGCGCGAAGCTCACACAAAACGCTCAGAGAAAGCGCGAAGCTCGCACGAAATACTCAGAGAGAGCGCGAAGCTCACACGAAATGCTCAGAGAGCGCGCGAAGCTCGCACAAAGCGCACAGAGAGAGCGCGAAGCTCGCACAAAACACTCAGAGAGAGCGCGAAGCTCGCACGAAATACTCAGAAAGCGCGCGCAGCTCACACAAAACGCTCAGAGAGAGCGCGAAGCTCGCACAAAATGCTCAGAGAGAGCGCGAAGTTCGCACAAAACGCTCAGAGAGAGCGCGAAGCTCACACAAAACACTCAGAGACCGCGCAGCGCGCACAAAACGCTCAGAGAAAGCGCGAAGCTCGCACAAAACACTCAGAGGGAGCGCGAAGCTCGCACAAAACACTCAGAGAGACCGCGCAGCACGCACAAAACGCTCAGAGGGAGCGCGAAGCTAGCACAAAACGCTCAGAGAGAGCGCGAAGCTCGCACAAAACGCTCAGAGAGAGCGCACAGGACGCACAAAACGCTAAGAGAAAGCGCGAAGCTCACACAAAACGCTCAGAGAGAGCGCGAAGCTCGCACGAAATACTCAGAGAGCGCGCGCAGCTCGCACAAATCACTCAGAGAGACCGCGCAGCGTGCACGAAACGCTCAGAGGGAGCGCGAAGCTCGCACAAAACGCACAGAGAGCGCGCGTAGCTCGCACAAAACACTCAGAGAGAGCGCGAAGCTCACACGAAATACTCAGAGAGCGCGCGCAGATCGCACAAAACACTCAGAGACCGCGCAGCGCGCACGAAAAACTCAGAGAGAGCGCGAAACTCGCACAAAACGCTCAGAGAAAGCGCGAAGCTCACACAAAACGCTCAGAGAGCGCGAAGCTCGCACAAAACGCTCAGAGAGAGCGCACAAAACGCTCAGAGAGACCGCGAAGCTCACACAAAACGCTCAGAGAGAGCGCGAAGCTCGCACAAAATGCACAGAGAGAGCGCGAAGCTCGCACAAAACACTCAGAGACAGCGCGAAGCTCGCACAAAACGCACAGAGAGAGCGCGAAGCTCGCACAAAACACTCGGAGAGAGCGCGCAGCGCGCATGAAGAACTCAGAGAGAGCGCGAAGCTCGCACGAAATACTCAGAAAGCGCGCGCAGCTCACACAAAACGCTCAGAGAGAGCGCGAAGCTCGCACAAAACGCTCAGAGAAAGCGCGAAGCTCACACAAAACGCTCAGAGAGAGCGCGAAGCTCGCACAAAATGCACAGAGAGAGCGCGAAGCTCGCACAAAACACTCAGAGAGAGCGCGAAGCTCGCACAAAGCGCACAGAGAGAGCGCGAAGCTCGCACAAAACACTCAGAGAGACCGCGAAGCTCGCACGAAATACTCAGAGAGCGCCGCAGCTCGCACAAAACACTCGGAGAGAGCGCGCAGCGCGCATGAAAAACTCAAAGAGAGCGCACAGCACGCACAAAACGCTCAGAGAGAGCGCAAAGCTCGCACAAAACGCTCAGAGAAAGCGCGCAGCTCGCACAAAACGCTCAGAGAAAGCGCGAAGTTCGCACAAAACGCTCAGAGAGAGCGCACAGGACGCACAAAACGCTAAGAGAAAGCGCGAAGCTCACACAAAACGCTCAGAGAAAGCGCGAAGCTCGCACGAAATACTCAGAGAGAGCGCGAAGCTCACACGAAATGCTCAGAGAGCGCGCGAAGCTCGCACAAAGCGCACAGAGAGAGCGCGAAGCTCGCACAAAACACTCAGAGAGAGCGCGAAGCTCGCACGAAATACTCAGAAAGCGCGCGAAGCTCACACAAAACGCTCAGAGAGAGCGCGAAGCTCGCACAAAACGCTCAGAGAAAGCGCGAAGCTCACACAAAACGCTCAGAGAGAGCGCGAAGCTCGCACAAAACACTCAGAGAGAGCGCGAAGCTCGCACAAAACGCTCAGAGAAAGCGCGAAGCTCACACAAAACGCTCAGAGAGAGCGCGAAGCTCGCACAAAATGCACAGAGAGAGCGCGAAGCTCGCACAAAACACTCAGAGAGAGCGCGAAGCTCGCACGAAATACTCAGAAAGCGCGCGCAGCTCACACAAAACGCTCAGAGAGAGCGCGAAGCTCGCACAAAACGCTCAGAGAAAGCGCGAAGCTCACACAAAACGCTCAGAGAGAGCGCGAAGCTCGCACAAAACACTCAGAGAAAGCGCGCAGCTCGCACAAAACACTCAGTGAGAGCGCGCAGCTCACACAAAACGCTCAGAGAGAGCGCGAAGCTCGCACAAAACGCTCTGAGAAAGCGCGAAGCTCACACAAAACGCTCAGAGAGAGCGCGAAGCTCGCACAAAATGCACAGAGAGAGCGCGAAGCTCGCACAAAACACTCAGAGACAGCGCGAAGCTCGCACAAAACGCACAGAGAGAGCGCGAAGCTCGCACAAAACACTCAGAGAGACCGCGAAGCTTGCACAAAATACTCAGAGAGCACGCGCAGCTCGCACAAAACACTCAGAGAGAGCGCGCAGCGCGCATGAAAAACTCAGAGAGAGCGCGAAGCTCGCACGAAATACTCAGAAAGCGCGCGCAGCTCACACAAAACGCTCAGAGAGAGCGCGAAGCTCGCACAAAACGCTCAGAGAAAGCGCGAAGCTCACACAAAACGCTCAGAGAGAGCGCGAAGCTCGCACAAAATGCACAGAGAGACCGCGAAGCTCACACAAAACGCTCAGAGAGAGCGCGAAGCTCGCACAAAATGCACAGAGAGAGCACGAAGCTCGCACAAAACACTCAGAGACAGCGCGAAGCTCGCACAAAACGCACAGAGAGAGCGCGAAGCTCGCACAAAACACTCAGAGAGAGCGCGCAGCGCGCATGAAAAACTCAGAGAGAGCGCGAAGCTCGCACGAAATACTCAGAAAGCACACGCAGCTCACACAAAACGCTCAGAGAGAGCGCGAAGCTCGCACAAAACGCTCAGAGAAAGCGCGAAGCTCGCACAAAACGCACAGAGAGAGCGCGAAGCTCGCACAAAACACTCAGAGAGACCGCGAAGCTCGCACGAAATACTCAGAGAGCGCCGCAGCTCGCACAAAACACTCAGAGAGAGCGCGCAGCGCGCATGAAAAACTCAAAGAGAGCGCACAGCACGCACAAAACGCTCAGAGAGAGCGCAAAGCTCGCACAAAACGCTCAGAGAAAGCGCGCAGCTCGCACAAAACACTCAGAGAGAGCGCGCAGCTCACACAAAACGCTCAGAGAGAGCGCGAAGCTCGCACAAAACGCTCAGAGAAAGCGCGAAGCTCACACAAAACGCTCAGAGAGAGCGCGAAGCTCGCACAAAATGCACAGAGAGAGCGCGAAGCTCGCACAAAACACTCAGAGAGAGCGCGAAGCTCGCACAAAACGCACAGAGAGAGCGCGAAGCTCGCACAAAACACTCAGAGAGACCGCGAAGCTCGCACGAAATACTCAGAGAGCGCCGCAGCTCGCACAAAACACTCAGAGAGAGCGCGCAGCTCACACAAAACGCTCAGAGAGAGCGCGAAGCTCGCACAAAACGCTCAGAGAGACCGCGCAGCGTGCACGAAACGCTCAGAGGGAGCGCGAAGCTCGCACAAAACGCACAGAGAGCGCGCGTAGCTCGCACAAAACACTCAGAGAGAGCGCGAAGCTCACACGAAATACTCAGAGAGCGCGCGAAGCTCACACAAAACACTCAGAGAGAGCGCGCAGCTCGCACAAAACACTCAGAGAGAGCGCAAAGCTCCCACAAAACACTCAGAGAGAGCGCGAAGCTCACACAAAACACTCAGAGAGAGCGTGAAGCTCCCACAAAACACTCAGAGAGAGCGCGAAGCTCGCACAGAAAACTCAGAGACACTGCGCAGCGCGCATGAAAAACTCAGAGAGAGCGCACAGCACGCACAAAACGCTCAGAGAGAGCGCAAAGCTCGCACAAAACGCTCAGAGAAAGCGCGCAGCTCGCACAAAACGCACAGAGAGCGCGAAGCTCGCACAAAACACTCAGAGAAAGCGCGCAGCTCGCACAAAACACTCAGAGAGAGCGCGCAGCTCACACAAAACGCTCAGAGAGAGCGCGAAGCTCGCACAAAACGCTCAGAGAAAGCGCGAAGCTCACACAAAACGCTCAGAGAGAGCGCGAAGCTCGCACAAAATGCACAGAGAGAGCGCGAAGCTCGCACAAAACACTCAGAGACAGCGCGAAGCTCGCACAAAACGCACAGAGAGAGCGCGAAGCTCGCACAAAACGCACAGAGAGAGCGCGAAGCTCGCACAAAACACTCAGAGAGACCGCGAAGCTTGCACAAAATACTCAGAGAGCACGCGCAGCTCGCACAAAACACTCAGAGAGAGCGCGCAGCGCGCATGAAAAACTCAGAGAGAGCGCGAAGCTCGCACGAAATACTCAGAAAGCGCGCGCAGCTCACACAAAACGCTCAGAGAGAGCGCGAAGCTCGCACAAAACGCTCAGAGAAAGCGCGAAGCTCACACAAAACGCTCAGAGAGAGCGCGAAGCTCGCACAAAATGCACAGAGAGAGCGCGAAGCTCGCACAAAACACTCAGAGAGAGCGCGAAGCTCGCACAAAACGCACAGAGAGAGCGCGAAGCTCGCACAAAACACTCAGAGAGACCGCGAAGCTCGCACGAAATACTCAGAGAGAGCGCGAAGTTCGCACAAAACACTCAGAGAGAGCGCGAAGCTTGCACAAAACGCTCAGAGAGAGCGCGCAGCGCGCATGAAAAACTCAGAGAGAGCGCACAGCACGCACAAAACGCTCAGAGAGAGCGCAAAGCTCGCACAAAACGCTCAGAGAAAGCGCGCAGCTCGCACAAAACACTCAGAGAGAGCGCGCAGCTCGCACAAAACACTCAGAGAGAGCGCGAAGCTCGCATAAAACGCTCAGAGAGAGCGCGAAGCTCGCACAAAATGCTCAGAGAGAGCGCGAAGTTCGCACAAAACGCTCAGAGAGAGCGCGAAGCTCACACAAAACACTCAGAGACCGCGCAGCGCGCACAAAACGCTCAGAGAAAGCGCGAAGCTCGCACAAAACACTCAGAGGGAGCGCGAAGCTCGCACAAAACACTCAGAGAGAGCGCGCAGCTCGCACAAAACACTCAGAGAGAGCGCGAAGCTCGCACAAAACGCTCAGAGAGAGCGCGAAGCTCGCACAAAATGCTCAGAGAGAGCGCGAAGTTCGCACAAAACGCTCAGAGAGAGCGCGAAGCTCACACAAAACACTCAGAGACCGCGCAGCGCGCACAAAACGCTCAGAGAAAGCGCGAAGCTCGCACAAAACACTCAGAGGGAGCGCGAAGCTCGCACAAAACACTCAGAGAGACCGCGCAGCACGCACAAAACGCTCAGAGGGAGCGCGAAGCTAGCACAAAACGCTCAGAGAGAGCGCGAAGCTCGCACAAAACGCTCAGAGAGACCGCGCAGCGTGCACGAAACGCTCAGAGGGAGCGCGAAGCTCGCACAAAACGCACAGAGAGCGCGCGTAGCTCGCACAAAACACTCAGAGAGAGCGCGAAGCTCACACGAAATACTCAGAGAGCGCGCGAAGCTCACACAAAACACTCAGAGAGAGCGCGCAGCTCGCACAAAACACTCAGAGAGAGCGCAAAGCTCCCACAAAACACTCAGAGAGAGCGCGAAGCTCACACAAAACACTCAGAGAGAGCGTGAAGCTCCCACAAAACACTCAGAGAGAGCGCGAAGCTCGCACAGAAAACTCAGAGACACTGCGCAGCGCGCATGAAAAACTCAGAGAGAGCGCACAGCACGCACAAAACGCTCAGAGAGAGCGCAAAGCTCGCACAAAACGCTCAGAGAAAGCGCGCAGCTCGCACAAAACGCACAGAGAGCGCGAAGCTCGCACAAAACACTCAGAGAAAGCGCGCAGCTCGCACAAAACACTCAGAGAGAGCGCGCAGCTCACACAAAACGCTCAGAGAGAGCGCGAAGCTCGCACAAAACGCTCAGAGAAAGCGCGAAGCTCACACAAAACGCTCAGAGAGAGCGCGAAGCTCGCACAAAATGCACAGAGAGAGCGCGAAGCTCGCACAAAACACTCAGAGACAGCGCGAAGCTCGCACAAAACGCACAGAGAGAGCGCGAAGCTCGCACAAAACGCACAGAGAGAGCGCGAAGCTCGCACAAAACACTCAGAGAGACCGCGAAGCTTGCACAAAATACTCAGAGAGCACGCGCAGCTCGCACAAAACACTCAGAGAGAGCGCGCAGCGCGCATGAAAAACTCAGAGAGAGCGCGAAGCTCGCACGAAATACTCAGAAAGCGCGCGCAGCTCACACAAAACGCTCAGAGAGAGCGCGAAGCTCGCACAAAACGCTCAGAGAAAGCGCGAAGCTCACACAAAACGCTCAGAGAGAGCGCGAAGCTCGCACAAAATGCACAGAGAGAGCGCGAAGCTCGCACAAAACACTCAGAGAGAGCGCGAAGCTCGCACAAAACGCACAGAGAGAGCGCGAAGCTCGCACAAAACACTCAGAGAGACCGCGAAGCTCGCACGAAATACTCAGAGAGAGCGCGAAGTTCGCACAAAACACTCAGAGAGAGCGCGAAGCTTGCACAAAACGCTCAGAGAGAGCGCGCAGCGCGCATGAAAAACTCAGAGAGAGCGCACAGCACGCACAAAACGCTCAGAGAGAGCGCAAAGCTCGCACAAAACGCTCAGAGAAAGCGCGCAGCTCGCACAAAACACTCAGAGAGAGCGCGCAGCTCGCACAAAACACTCAGAGAGAGCGCGAAGCTCGCATAAAACGCTCAGAGAGAGCGCGAAGCTCGCACAAAATGCTCAGAGAGAGCGCGAAGTTCGCACAAAACGCTCAGAGAGAGCGCGAAGCTCACACAAAACACTCAGAGACCGCGCAGCGCGCACAAAACGCTCAGAGAAAGCGCGAAGCTCGCACAAAACACTCAGAGGGAGCGCGAAGCTCGCACAAAACACTCAGAGAGAGCGCGCAGCTCGCACAAAACACTCAGAGAGAGCGCGAAGCTCGCACAAAACGCTCAGAGAGAGCGCGAAGCTCGCACAAAATGCTCAGAGAGAGCGCGAAGTTCGCACAAAACGCTCAGAGAGAGCGCGAAGCTCACACAAAACACTCAGAGACCGCGCAGCGCGCACAAAACGCTCAGAGAAAGCGCGAAGCTCGCACAAAACACTCAGAGGGAGCGCGAAGCTCGCACAAAACACTCAGAGAGACCGCGCAGCACGCACAAAACGCTCAGAGGGAGCGCGAAGCTAGCACAAAACGCTCAGAGAGAGCGCGAAGCTCGCACAAAACGCTCAGAGTGAGCGCGCATGAAAAACTCAGAGAGAGCGCGAAGCTCGCACGAAATACTCAGAAAGCGCGCGCAGCTCACACAAAACGCTCAGAGAAAGCGCGAAGCTCACACAAAACGCTCAGAGAGAGCGCGAAGCTCGCACAAAACGCTCAGAGAAAGCGCGAAGCTCACACAAAACGCTCAGAGAGAGCGCGAAGCTCGCACAAAACGCACAGAGAGAGCGCGAAGCTCGCACAAAACACTCAGAGAGACCGCGAAGCTCGCACGAAATACTCAGAGAGCGCCGCAGCTCGCACAAAACACTCAGAGAGAGCGCGCAGCGCGCATGAAAAACTCAGAGAGAGCGCACAGCACGCACAAAACGCTCAGAGAGAGCGCAAAGCTCGCACAAAACGCTCAGAGAAAGCGCGCAGGTCGCACAAAACACTCAGAGAGAGCGCGCAGCTCGCACAAAACACTCAGAGAGAGCGCGAAGCTCGCACAAAACGCTCAGAGAGAGCGCGAAGCTCGCACAAAATGCTCAGAGAGAGCGCGAAGTTCGCACAAAACGCTCAGAGAGAGCGCGAAGCTCACACAAAACACTCAGAGACCGCGCAGCGCGCACAAAACGCTCAGAGAAAGCGCGAAGCTCGCACAAAACACTCAGAGGGAGCGCGAAGCTCGCACAAGACACTCAGAGAGACCGCGCAGCACGCATAAAACGCTCAGAGAGAGCGCGAAGCTCGCACAAAATGCTCAGAGAGAGCGCGAAGTTCGCACAAAACGCTCAGAGAGAGCGCACAGGACGCACAAAACGCTAAGAGAAAGCGCGAAGCTCACACAAAACGCTCAGAGAAAGCGCGAAGCTCGCACGAAATACTCAGAGAGAGCGCGAAGTTCGCACAAAACGCTCAGAGAGAGCGCACAGGACGCACAAAACGCTAAGAGAAAGCGCGAAGCTCACACAAAACGCTCAGAGAAAGCGCGAAGCTCGCACGAAATACTCAGAGAGAGCGCGAAGCTCACACGAAATGCTCAGAGAGCGCGCGAAGCTCGCACAAAGCGCACAGAGAGAGCGCGAAGCTCGCACAAAACACTCAGAGAGAGCGCGAAGCTCGCACGAAATAATCAGAAAGCGCGCGCAGCTCACACAAAACGCTCAGAGAGAGCGCGAAGCTCGCACAAAACACTCAGAGAGACCGCGCAGCACGCACAAAACGCTCAGAGAGAGCGCGAAGCTCGCACAAAATGCTCAGAGAGAGCGCGAAGTTCGCACAAAACGCTCAGAGAGAGCGCACAGGACGCACAAAACGCTAAGAGAAAGCGCGAAGCTCACACAAAACGCTCAGAGAAAGCGCGAAGCTCGCACGAAATACTCAGAGAGAGCGCGAAGCTCACACGAAATGCTCAGAGAGCGCGCGAAGCTCGCACAAAGCGCACAGAGAGAGCGCGAAGCTCGCACAAAACACTCAGAGAGAGCGCGAAGCTCGCACGAAATACTCAGAAAGCGCGCGCAGCTCACACAAAACGCTCAGAGAGAGCGCGAAGCTCGCACAAAATGCTCAGAGAGAGCGCGAAGTTCGCACAAAACGCTCAGAGAGAGCGCGAAGCTCACACAAAACACTCAGAGACCGCGCAGCGCGCACAAAACGCTCAGAGAAAGCGCGAAGCTCGCACAAAACACTCAGAGGGAGCGCGAAGCTCGCACAAAACACTCAGAGAGACCGCGCAGCACGCACAAAACGCTCAGAGGGAGCGCGAAGCTAGCACAAAACGCTCAGAGAGAGCGCGAAGCTCGCACAAAACGCTCAGAGAGAGCGCACAGGACGCACAAAACGCTAAGAGAAAGCGCGAAGCTCACACAAAACGCTCAGAGAGAGCGCGAAGCTCGCACGAAATACTCAGAGAGCGCGCGCAGCTCGCACAAATCACTCAGAGAGACCGCGCAGCGTGCACGAAACGCTCAGAGGGAGCGCGAAGCTCGCACAAAACGCACAGAGAGCGCGCGTAGCTCGCACAAAACACTCAGAGAGAGCGCGAAGCTCACACGAAATACTCAGAGAGCGCGCGCAGATCGCACAAAACACTCAGAGACCGCGCAGCGCGCACGAAAAACTCAGAGAGAGCGCGAAACTCGCACAAAACGCTCAGAGAAAGCGCGAAGCTCACACAAAACGCTCAGAGAGCGCGAAGCTCGCACAAAACGCTCAGAGAGAGCGCACAAAACGCTCAGAGAGACCGCGAAGCTCACACAAAACGCTCAGAGAGAGCGCGAAGCTCGCACAAAATGCACAGAGAGAGCGCGAAGCTCGCACAAAACACTCAGAGACAGCGCGAAGCTCGCACAAAACGCACAGAGAGAGCGCGAAGCTCGCACAAAACACTCGGAGAGAGCGCGCAGCGCGCATGAAGAACTCAGAGAGAGCGCGAAGCTCGCACGAAATACTCAGAAAGCGCGCGCAGCTCACACAAAACGCTCAGAGAGAGCGCGAAGCTCGCACAAAACGCTCAGAGAAAGCGCGAAGCTCACACAAAACGCTCAGAGAGAGCGCGAAGCTCGCACAAAATGCACAGAGAGAGCGCGAAGCTCGCACAAAACACTCAGAGAGAGCGCGAAGCTCGCACAAAGCGCACAGAGAGAGCGCGAAGCTCGCACAAAACACTCAGAGAGACCGCGAAGCTCGCACGAAATACTCAGAGAGCGCCGCAGCTCGCACAAAACACTCGGAGAGAGCGCGCAGCGCGCATGAAAAACTCAAAGAGAGCGCACAGCACGCACAAAACGCTCAGAGAGAGCGCAAAGCTCGCACAAAACGCTCAGAGAAAGCGCGCAGCTCGCACAAAACGCTCAGAGAAAGCGCGAAGTTCGCACAAAACGCTCAGAGAGAGCGCACAGGACGCACAAAACGCTAAGAGAAAGCGCGAAGCTCACACAAAACGCTCAGAGAAAGCGCGAAGCTCGCACGAAATACTCAGAGAGAGCGCGAAGCTCACACGAAATGCTCAGAGAGCGCGCGAAGCTCGCACAAAGCGCACAGAGAGAGCGCGAAGCTCGCACAAAACACTCAGAGAGAGCGCGAAGCTCGCACGAAATACTCAGAAAGCGCGCGAAGCTCACACAAAACGCTCAGAGAGAGCGCGAAGCTCGCAAAAAACGCTCAGAGAAAGCGCGAAGCTCACACAAAACGCTCAGAGAGAGCGCGAAGCTCGCACAAAACACTCAGAGAGAGCGCGAAGCTCGCACAAAACGCTCAGAGAAAGCGCGAAGCTCACACAAAACGCTCAGAGAGAGCGCGAAGCTCGCACAAAATGCACAGAGAGAGCGCGAAGCTCGCACAAAACACTCAGAGAGAGCGCGAAGCTCGCACGAAATACTCAGAAAGCGCGCGCAGCTCACACAAAACGCTCAGAGAGAGCGCGAAGCTCGCACAAAACGCTCAGAGAAAGCGCGAAGCTCACACAAAACGCTCAGAGAGAGCGCGAAGCTCGCACAAAACACTCAGAGAAAGCGCGCAGCTCGCACAAAACACTCAGTGAGAGCGCGCAGCTCACACAAAACGCTCAGAGAGAGCGCGAAGCTCGCACAAAACGCTCTGAGAAAGCGCGAAGCTCACACAAAACGCTCAGAGAGAGCGCGAAGCTCGCACAAAATGCACAGAGAGAGCGCGAAGCTCGCACAAAACACTCAGAGACAGCGCGAAGCTCGCACAAAACGCACAGAGAGAGCGCGAAGCTCGCACAAAACACTCAGAGAGACCGCGAAGCTTGCACAAAATACTCAGAGAGCACGCGCAGCTCGCACAAAACACTCAGAGAGAGCGCGCAGCGCGCATGAAAAACTCAGAGAGAGCGCGAAGCTCGCACGAAATACTCAGAAAGCGCGCGCAGCTCACACAAAACGCTCAGAGAGAGCGCGAAGCTCGCACAAAACGCTCAGAGAAAGCGCGAAGCTCACACAAAACGCTCAGAGAGAGCGCGAAGCTCGCACAAAATGCACAGAGAGACCGCGAAGCTCACACAAAACGCTCAGAGAGAGCGCGAAGCTCGCACAAAATGCACAGAGAGAGCACGAAGCTCGCACAAAACACTCAGAGACAGCGCGAAGCTCGCACAAAACGCACAGAGAGAGCGCGAAGCTCGCACAAAACACTCAGAGAGAGCGCGCAGCGCGCATGAAAAACTCAGAGAGAGCGCGAAGCTCGCACGAAATACTCAGAAAGCACACGCAGCTCACACAAAACGCTCAGAGAGAGCGCGAAGCTCGCACAAAACGCTCAGAGAAAGCGCGAAGCTCGCACAAAACGCACAGAGAGAGCGCGAAGCTCGCACAAAACACTCAGAGAGACCGCGAAGCTCGCACGAAATACTCAGAGAGCGCCGCAGCTCGCACAAAACACTCAGAGAGAGCGCGCAGCGCGCATGAAAAACTCAAAGAGAGCGCACAGCACGCACAAAACGCTCAGAGAGAGCGCAAAGCTCGCACAAAACGCTCAGAGAAAGCGCGCAGCTCGCACAAAACACTCAGAGAGAGCGCGCAGCTCACACAAAACGCTCAGAGAGAGCGCGAAGCTCGCACAAAACGCTCAGAGAAAGCGCGAAGCTCACACAAAACGCTCAGAGAGAGCGCGAAGCTCGCACAAAATGCACAGAGAGAGCGCGAAGCTCGCACAAAACACTCAGAGAGAGCGCGAAGCTCGCACAAAACGCACAGAGAGAGCGCGAAGCTCGCACAAAACACTCAGAGAGACCGCGAAGCTCGCACGAAATACTCAGAGAGCGCCGCAGCTCGCACAAAACACTCAGAGAGAGCGCGCAGCTCACACAAAACGCTCAGAGAGAGCGCGAAGCTCGCACAAAACGCTCAGAGAGACCGCGCAGCGTGCACGAAACGCTCAGAGGGAGCGCGAAGCTCGCACAAAACGCACAGAGAGCGCGCGTAGCTCGCACAAAACACTCAGAGAGAGCGCGAAGCTCACACGAAATACTCAGAGAGCGCGCGAAGCTCACACAAAACACTCAGAGAGAGCGCGCAGCTCGCACAAAACACTCAGAGAGAGCGCAAAGCTCCCACAAAACACTCAGAGAGAGCGCGAAGCTCACACAAAACACTCAGAGAGAGCGTGAAGCTCCCACAAAACACTCAGAGAGAGCGCGAAGCTCGCACAGAAAACTCAGAGACACTGCGCAGCGCGCATGAAAAACTCAGAGAGAGCGCACAGCACGCACAAAACGCTCAGAGAGAGCGCAAAGCTCGCACAAAACGCTCAGAGAAAGCGCGCAGCTCGCACAAAACGCACAGAGAGCGCGAAGCTCGCACAAAACACTCAGAGAAAGCGCGCAGCTCGCACAAAACACTCAGAGAGAGCGCGCAGCTCACACAAAACGCTCAGAGAGAGCGCGAAGCTCGCACAAAACGCTCAGAGAAAGCGCGAAGCTCACACAAAACGCTCAGAGAGAGCGCGAAGCTCGCACAAAATGCACAGAGAGAGCGCGAAGCTCGCACAAAACACTCAGAGACAGCGCGAAGCTCGCACAAAACGCACAGAGAGAGCGCGAAGCTCGCACAAAACGCACAGAGAGAGCGCGAAGCTCGCACAAAACACTCAGAGAGACCGCGAAGCTTGCACAAAATACTCAGAGAGCACGCGCAGCTCGCACAAAACACTCAGAGAGAGCGCGCAGCGCGCATGAAAAACTCAGAGAGAGCGCGAAGCTCGCACGAAATACTCAGAAAGCGCGCGCAGCTCACACAAAACGCTCAGAGAGAGCGCGAAGCTCGCACAAAACGCTCAGAGAAAGCGCGAAGCTCACACAAAACGCTCAGAGAGAGCGCGAAGCTCGCACAAAATGCACAGAGAGAGCGCGAAGCTCGCACAAAACACTCAGAGAGAGCGCGAAGCTCGCACAAAACGCACAGAGAGAGCGCGAAGCTCGCACAAAACACTCAGAGACAGCGCGAAGCTCGCACAAAACGCACAGAGAGAGCGCGAAGCTCGCACAAAACACTCAGAGAGAGCGCGCAGCGCGCATGAAAAACTCAGAGAGAGCGCGAAGCTCGCACGAAATACTCAGAAAGCACACGCAGCTCACACAAAACGCTCAGAGAGAGCGCGAAGCTCGCACAAAACGCTCAGAGAAAGCGCGAAGCTCACACAAAACGCTCAGAGAGAGCGCGAAGCTCGCACAAAATGCACAGAGAGAGCGCGAAGCTCGCACAAAACACTCAGAGAGAGCGCGAAGCTCGCACAAAACGCACAGAGAGAGCGCGAAGCTCGCACAAAACACTCAGAGAGACCGCGAAGCTCGCACGAAATACTCAGAGAGCGCCGCAGCTCGCACAAAACACTCAGAGAGAGCGCGCAGCTCACACAAAACGCTCAGAGAGAGCGCGAAGCTCGCACAAAACGCTCAGAGAGACCGCGCAGCGTGCACGAAACGCTCAGAGGGAGCGCGAAGCTCGCACAAAACGCACAGAGAGCGCGCGTAGCTCGCACAAAACACTCAGAGAGAGCGCGAAGCTCACACGAAATACTCAGAGAGCGCGCGAAGCTCACACAAAACACTCAGAGAGAGCGCGCAGCTCGCACAAAACACTCAGAGAGAGCGCGAAGCTCGCACAAAACGCACAGAGAGAGAGCGAAGCTCGCACAAAACACTCAGAGAGACCGCGAAGCTCGCACGAAATACTCAGAGAGCGCCGCAGCTCGCACAAAACACTCAGAGAGAGCGCGCAGCGCGCATGAAAAGCTCAGAGAGAGCGCACAGCACGCACAAAACGCTCAGAGAGAGCGCAAAGCTCGCACAAAACGCTCAGAGAAAGCGCGCAGCTCGCACAAAACACTCAGAGAGAGCGCACAGCTCGCACAAAACACTCAGAGAGAGCGCGAAGCTCGCACAAAACGCTCAGAGAGAGCGCGAAGCTCGCACAAAATGCTCAGAGAGAGCGCGAAGTTCGCACAAAACGCTCAGAGAGAGCGCGAAGCTCACACAAAACACTCAGAGACCGCGCAGCGCGCACAAAACGCTCAGAGAAAGCGCGAAGCTCGCACAAAACACTCAGAGGGAGCGCGAAGCTCGCACAAAACACTCAGAGAAACCGCGCAGCACGCACAAAACGCTCAGAGGGAGCGCGAAGCTAGCACAAAACGCTCAGAGAGAGCGCGAAGCTCGCACAAAACGCTCAGAGAGAGCGCACAGGATGCACAAAACGCTAAGAGAAAGCGCGAAGCTCACACAAAACGCTCAGAGAGAGCGCGAAGCTCGCACGAAATACTCAGAGAGCGCGCGCAGCTCGCACAAATCACTCAGAGAGACCGCGCAGCGTGCACGAAACGCTCAGAGGGAGCGCGAAGCTCGCACAAAACGCACAGAGAGCGCGCGTAGCTCGCACAAAACACTCAGAGAGAGCGCGAAGCTCACACGAAATACTCAGAGAGAGCGCGAAACTCGCACAAAACGCTCAGAGAAAGCGCGAAGCTCACACAAAACGCTCAGAGAGCGCGAAGCTCGCACAAAATGCTCAGAGAGAGTGCGAAGCTCGCACGAAACACTCAGAGAGCGCACGAAGCTCGCACAAAACGCTCAGAGAGAGCGCAAAGCTCCCACAAAACACTCAGAGAGAGCGCGAAGCTCACACAAAACACTCAGAGAGAGCGCGCAGCTCGCACAAAACACTCAGAGAGAGCGCAAAGCTCCCACAAAACACTCAGAGAGAGCGCGAAGCTCGCACAGAAAACTCAGAGACACTGCGCAGCGCGCACAAAAAACTCAAAGAGAGCGCGAAGCTCGCACAAAACGCACAGAGAGAGCGCGCAGCACCGACAAAACGCTCAGAGAGCGCGAAGCTCGCACAAAACGCACAGAGACACCGCGCAGCGCGCACAAAAAACTCAGAGAGGGCGCGCAGCTCACACAAAACGCTCAGAGAGAGCGCGAAGCTTGCACAAAACGCTCAGAGAAAGCGCGAAGCTCGCACAAAACGCTCAGAGAGAGCGCACAAAACGCTCAGAGAGACCGCGAAGCTCACACAAAACACTCAGAGAGAGCGTGAAGCTCGCAAAAAACGCTCAGAGAGAGCGCGAAGCTCGCACAGAACACTCAGAGAGAGCGCGAAGCTCACACAAAACACTCAGAGAGAGCGCGCAGCTCGCACAAAACACTCAGAGAGAGCGCAAAGCTCCCACAAAACACTCAGAGAGAGCGCGAAGCTCACACAAAACACTCAGAGAGAGCGCAAAGCTCCCACAAAACACTCAGAGAGAGCGCGAAGCTCGCACAGAAAACTCAGAGACACTGCGCAGCGCGCACAAAAAACTCAAAGAAAGCGCGAAGCTCGCACAAAACGCACAGAGAGAGCGCGCAGCACGCACAAAACGCTCAGAAAGCGCGAAGCTCGCACAAAACGCACAGAGACACCGCGCAGCGCGCACAAAAAACTCAGAGAGGGCGCGCAGCTCACACAAAACACCCATCATAAGGGGAATCGTCACAGGTACGTCACTTCCGGCTGACTACTCGCGTACTTGATTTGAAATTGTTTGCTGTTTGTCGCTGTTTTAGTCCTCTAGACGTTTATTTACAATCTCTATTGCATATTCTTTGGCATTGCTTATCCTAGTGTGCTGTCTTCATCATTCCTAACCCACCGTGCTTCTTAACTTCATTTTTTTCGTACATATTATTTCTCATTGTTTATTTTTCTCTCTTCATGGCGCCTGCCGAGGAACGAGCCCTTTCTGAGCTCGGCGCGGAGCTCGAGCAGCTCGGTCGCCGGATTCAGCGTCTCTTGGAGAAGCAGACGGAGCTCCAGCGGGAGAAGACGAGACTCGAGGCAGCCCGCGACGCCTCCTACGTGGCCGTCGCCTCTCCGGCTCCTCTGCCGCGGCGGTTTGCGGGGGTACCCATCTACACGCCTGCACCGGGATGGGAGCGCCAGCGTGGGCGTGGGAAGCCGAGGCCGTCCCCCCCTCCACCGCAGCCAGTCTTCACTTCTGCCAACCGGTTTGAGGTGCTCAGCTCCTGGCCTTCACCTGCTCCAGCGCCGAAGACTAAACAGGACGGTGTTCTTATTATTGGTGATTCAATAGTTAGACATTTAAAAGTGCCGGGGATAAAGAGTAATGCAACCGTGTCTTGTCTCCCAGGCGCACGTGTCCTGGACGTTGCCAGGCGTCTTCCGTCGGCGCTTCGGCAGCGCGAGGACTTCGGCACCGTCGTTCTCCACGTGGGAACGAACGACATCTCCGCCCGCCGCAGCGAGGTCCTGAAGGAGCACTACCGTTCGCTTCTGGATACCGCTCGGAAGAAGACGGATGCTAGGATCATCGTCTCTGGCCCCCTGCCCACCTACCGTCGAGGATGCGAGGCGTTTAGCAGGCTCTTCGGGCTCCACTCCTGGCTCCTGGATTGGTGCGGCACTGTCGGCGTGGACTACGTCGACAACTGGGAGTGCTTTCGTGAGCGTCCGGCCCTGTATCGTTGGGATGGGCTTCATCCGAGCCGTCTAGGATCCGCAGTTCTCTCTGAGAACATTGAGGTGGTTCTGCGCCGGAACTGACTGGTCATTCCCAGTCACATCAGTCAGGTAGGTGGAATGGATAGCGAGCAGGTAAGTAATATTAAAATTCCTAATGTTCCTCCTGACCATCTCTCTACTGCTAGTATGATGAGTAGCATGTCCATGTCACCCACTCTGATTAACGCTAATAAATTTTTCAGCATTGAGACTGTGTCGGTTCCCCGCAAAGCTTGTTATCACAAACGCCCAAAAATCAGTTTTAACAACCTAATTAGAATTAACACCAAGGCACTGCAGCGAACGCAATATTTCAGCACTTCCAGCATTAAATTAGGGCTTTTAAATATACGATCTCTAACATCCAAAGCACTCACTGTCTGTGATATTATTACTGATAACAAACTCTATGCATTATGTCTCTGCGAAACATGGGCTAAAGCCAATGAATACATTGCCCTAAATGAGTCCACTCCCCCTGGCTTCAGCTATTACAGTTGCCCACGAACATCTGGTCGTGGTGGTGGTGTAGCCACAATTTATGACCCTACCATTGACACAACACAAAAATCTAGTTATGATACTAAATCCTTTGAAGTACTTACTCTTAAAGTCACTGCATCAAAAAGGCAGCACTCGTTTATGCTCATCACAATCTATCGTCCTCCTGGCCCTTATACAGAATTTCTTTGTGAATTTGCTGATTTCCTCTCAAGTGTAGTTATCGTATCAGAAAAGGCCTTAATTGTTGGTGATTTCAATATTCACTTTGAGAAGGACCATGATCCACTTAAAATTGCATTTGAATCAATTTTGGATGCGCTAGGGTTCACTCAGAATGTTACTGGGCCTGCTCAGTGGAGAAAAGGCCTTGCTCCATGGTACAGTGACAGCACGCGTGCATTAAAACTGGCTGCTCGTAACCATGAACGTAAATGGAGACACACAAAACTAGAATGTTTCCGAATTGCATGGCAGCACAGCCTCACCGACTACAAACATGCCTTATCTAAAGCCAAATCACAGTACATCTCTTCCCTTATAGAAAACAACAAAGACAACCCTAGATTCCTTTTTAGCACTGTATCAAATCTAATTGGAAACAAAAAGGAAATCAACCCCATTGTTCCCTCTGATTTCTGTAGCAATGACTTTATGAGGTTTTTTAATGATAAAATTGCTTGCATTCGCCTCAAAATCCAAAATCAGTCCAAAGTCACATCGGCTCTCGTAGATGAACCCCCTGCCAGCTCTGAGGTGCACTTAGACTACTTGAATTCTGTCGATGAAAATGACTTGCTTAGTTTAATTAGCTCATCTAAATCAACTACATGCTTACTGGATCCTGTACCAACACAATTATTTAAACAAATTTTACCTAAAGTCATTAGACCATTGCTCACAATAATAAACTCATCCCTCAACATTGGATATGTACCAAAACCTCTGAAACTAGCGGTAATCAAACCAATTATTAAAAAACCCAATCTTGACCCTCTTGTACTCGCAAACTACAGGCCAATATCAAACCTCCCTTTTATTGCTAAGATTCTAGAAAAAGTCGTGTCACAGCAGTTGTGCTCTTACCTACAAAACAATGACATTCATGACATTTTTCAATCTGGATTTAGACCAAATCACAGCACAGAAACGGCTCTAACAAGAGTAACTAATGACTTACTCCTTTCACATGATAAGGGCTATATCTCTATTCTGGTGCTGCTTGACCTTAGTGCAGCATTTGATACCATAGATCATGTGATGCTTCTTGATAGGCTGGAAAATCTGGTAGGAATAAAAGGATCTGCCCTCTCTTGGTTCAGATCTTATTTATCCGATCGTTACCAATTTGTTTATCTGAATAATAAATCCTCTAATCATACTTTAGTTAAATATGGTGTCCCACAAGGATCAGTGCTTGGCCCTGTATTGTTCACACTCTACATGCTGCCACTGGGTAGACTAATCCGTAAGCATGGGATTCAATTCCACTGTTATGCTGATGACACACAACTGTATATATCAGCCAAACCCAATGATGTTGCTTGTCTACGTAAAATAACAGAATGTCTAACTGAAATTAAAGACTGGACGATGCAAAACTTTCTCATGTTAAATTCTGATAAAACTGAGGTCTTGTTACTAGGTACAGATACTCAGATACATTCACTCAGAAATGCTGCTATTAATCTTGATAATTCAACAGTAAAACACAATGCCATCATTAAAAACTTAGGTGTAGCCTTTGATTCGACTCTCACATTTGATACCCACATATCCAATACAGTCAAAACCGCCTTCTTCCACCTACGCAATATTGCCAAAATTCGGCATATTTTATCATTAAAAGATGCAGAGAAACTAGTGCATGCTTTTATAACTTCACGTCTAGACTACTGCAATGCGCTCCTGGCAGGGAGCTCGTGCAAAGCGTTACACAAGCTTCAGTTAGTTCAAAATGCAGCAGCCAGGGTGCTCACTAGAGCTAGAAAATTTGAACATATCACCCCAGTTCTCTCGTCCCTACACTGGCTACCTGTAAAATTTCGCATTGACTATAAAATACTCCTCTTAGCTTATAAATCTCTAAACAGTTTAGGCCCGCAGTATCTTACTGAACTTCTCATACCTTATCGCCCGTCACGTACACTTCGTTCACAGGATGCCCATCTACTCTTTGTTCCTCGCATTAAGAAAAACACAGCAGGAGGAAGAGCCTTTTCTCACAAAGCTCCTCAACTCTGGAATAGCCTTCCGGAGAAACAAGCTTTTGGTTAATCACTCACCTTCAGGTTACTCCTTCTCTATTGGTGTTCGGGCTGGTTTTCATATTATCACTGTTCTGTATTAATCCTGTCATATCACCATAGCTACAGCATTCTTAGTTAGCTTTGTAGTACCTGCCAACAACGCTGTCTGTCGCTGGGTTCTCTTGCCTGACCAGTGGAAGCTTTTTTCGCAGGACAAATTTCCCCGTTCTTTACCATGACCCTACTAACCTTTTGTATTTTTATTTGTTCCCTTTGTCTGGCTTTCTTTCTCCTGTCTCTCTCTCATGCTTTGAGATGTCCTGCTGCTCTCCAGGTTTTGCCCTGATCCAGCCCGTGTCCTGTACAAGATCCTGGCCTTGCTAAGACTCATACATCACTAATATCATCATCCTCACCATTTTCATTTCTACTTCTCCATCATCACTAATATACTACATTTATATTACTATAACCCCTTCACTTTTACTTCTGTTCTCTATTGTGTCTCCGGTGTCGACCCGAGGAGGATGGGTTCCCCGTATGAGTCTTGGTTCCTTCCAAGGTTTCTTCCTCGTGTGCTGAGGGAGTTTTTCCTTGCCACTGTTGCCCCTGGCTTGCTCATAGGAGGCTTGGACCCGGATCTCTGTAAAGCTGCTTTGTGACGACTTTTTGTTGTGAAAAGCGCTATATAAATAAAATCTGATTGATTGATTGATTGACAAAACGCTCAGAGAGAGCGCGAAGCTTGCACAAAACGCTCAGAGAAAGCGCGAAGCTCGCACAAAACGCTCAGAGAGAGCGCGCAGCTCGCACAAAACACTCAGAGAGAGCGCGAAGCTTGCACAACACGCTCAGAGAGAGCGCACAAAACGCTCAGAGAGACCGCGAAGCTCACACAAAACACTCAGAGAGAGCGTGAAGCTCGCACAAAACGTTTAGAGAGAGCGCGAAGCTCGCACAGAACACTCAGAGAGAGCGCGAAGCTCACACAAAACACTCAGAGAGAGCGCAAAGCTCCCACAAAACGCTCAGAGAGAGCGCGAAGCTCGCACAGAAAACTCAGAGACACTGCGCAGCGCGCACAAAAAACTCAAAGAAAGCGCGAAGCTCACACAAAACGCTCAGAGAGAGCGCGAAGCTCACACAAAACGCTCAGAGAGAGCGCGAAGCTCGCACAAAATACTCAGAGACAGCGCGAAGCTCACACAAAACGCTCAGAGAAAGCGCGAAGCTCGCACAAAACACTCAGAGAGAGCGCGAAGCTCGCACAGAAAACTCAGAGACACTGCGCAGCGCGCACAAAAAACTCAAAGAAAGCGCGAAGCTCACACAAAACGCCCAGAGAGAGCGCGAAGCTCGCACAAAACACTCAGAGACAGCGCGAAGCTCACACAAAACGCTCAGAGAGAGCGCGAAGCTCGCACAAAATGCACAGAGAGAGCGCGAAGCTCGCACAAAACACTCAGAGAGAGCGCGAAGCTCGCACAAAACGCACAGAGAGAGCGCGAAGCTCGCACAAAACACTCAGAGAGACCGCGAAGCTCGCACGAAATACTCAGAGAGCGCCGCAGCTCGCACAACACACTCAGAGAGAGCGCGCAGCGCGCATGAAAAACTCAGAGAGAGCGCACAGCACGCACAAAACGCTCAGAGAGAGCGCAAAGCTCGCACAAAACGCTCAGAGAAAGCGCGCAGCTCGCACAAAACACTCAGAGAGAGCGCGCAGCTTGCACAAAACACTCAGAGAGAGCGCGAAGCTCGCACAAAACGCTCAGAGAGAGCGCGAAGCTCGCACAAAATGCTCAGAGAGAGCGCGAAGTTCGCACAAAACGCTCAGAGAGAGCGCGAAGCTCACACAAAACACTCAGAGACCGCGCAGCGCGCACAAAACGCTCAGAGAAAGCGCGAAGCTCGCACAAAACACTCAGAGGGAGCGCGAAGCTCGCACAAAACACTCAGAGAAACCGCGCAGCACGCACAAAACGCTCAGAGGGAGCGCGAAGCTAGCACAAAACGCTCAGAGAGAGCGCGAAGCTCGCACAAAACGCTCAGAGAGAGCGCACAGGACGCACAAAACGCTAAGAGAAAGCGCGAAGCTCACACAAAACGCTCAGAGAGAGCGCGAAGCTCGCACGAAATACTCAGAGAGCGCGCGCAGCTCGCACAAATCACTCAGAGAGACCGCGCAGCGTGCACGAAACGCTCAGAGGGAGCGCGAAGCTCGCACAAAACGCACAGAGAGCGCGCGTAGCTCGCACAAAACACTCAGAGAGAGCGCGAAACTCACACGAAATACTCAGAGAGAGCGCGAAACTCGCACAAAACGCTCAGAGAAAGCGCGAAGCTCACACAAAACGCTCAGAGAGCGCGAAGCTCGCACAAAATGCACAGAGAGAGCGGGAAGCTCGCACAAAACACTCAGAGACAGCGCGAAGCTCGCACAAAACGCACAGAGAGAGCGCGAAGCTCACACAAAACGCTCAGAGAAAGCGCGAAGCTCGCACAAAACACTCAGAGAGAGCGCGAAGCTCGCACAAAACGCACAGAGAGAGCGCGAAGCTCGCACAAAACACTCAGAGAGACCGCGAAGCTCGCACGAAATACTCAGAGAGCGCCGCAGCTCGCACAACACACTCAGAGAGAGCGCGCAGCGCGCATGAAAAACTCAGAGAGAGCGCACAGCACGCACAAAACGCTCAGAGAGAGCGCAAAGCTCGCACAAAACGCTCAGAGAAAGCGCGCAGCTCGCACAAAACACTCAGAGAGAGCGCGCAGCTTGCACAAAACACTCAGAGAGAGCGCGAAGCTCGCACAAAACGCTCAGAGAGAGCGCGAAGCTCGCACAAAATGCTCAGAGAGAGCGCGAAGTTCGCACAAAACGCTCAGAGAGAGCGCGAAGCTCACACAAAACACTCAGAGACCGCGCAGCGCGCACAAAACGCTCAGAGAAAGCGCGAAGCTCGCACAAAACACTCAGAGGGAGCGCGAAGCTCGCACAAAACACTCAGAGAAACCGCGCAGCACGCACAAAACGCTCAGAGGGAGCGCGAAGCTAGCACAAAACGCTCAGAGAGAGCGCGAAGCTCGCACAAAACGCTCAGAGAGAGCGCACAGGACGCACAAAACGCTAAGAGAAAGCGCGAAGCTCACACAAAACGCTCAGAGAGAGCGCGAAGCTCGCACGAAATACTCAGAGAGCGCGCGCAGCTCGCACAAATCACTCAGAGAGACCGCGCAGCGTGCACGAAACGCTCAGAGGGAGCGCGAAGCTCGCACAAAACGCACAGAGAGCGCGCGTAGCTCGCACAAAACACTCAGAGAGAGCGCGAAACTCACACGAAATACTCAGAGAGAGCGCGAAACTCGCACAAAACGCTCAGAGAAAGCGCGAAGCTCACACAAAACGCTCAGAGAGCGCGAAGCTCGCACAAAATGCACAGAGAGAGCGGGAAGCTCGCACAAAACACTCAGAGACAGCGCGAAGCTCGCACAAAACGCACAGAGAGAGCGCGAAGCTCACACAAAACGCTCAGAGAAAGCGCGAAGCTCGCACAAAACACTCAGAGAGAGCGCGAAGCTCGCACAGAAAACTCAGAGACACTGCGCAGCGCGCACAAAAAACTCAAAGAAAGCGCGAAGCTCACACAAAACGCCCAGAGAGAGCGCGAAGCTCGCACAAAACACTCAGAGACAGCGCGAAGCTCACACAAAACGCTCAGAGAGAGCGCGAAGCTCGCACAAAATGCACAGAGAGAGCGCGAAGCTCGCACAAAACACTCAGAGAGAGCGCGAAGCTCGCACAAAACGCACAGAGAGAGCGCGAAGCTCGCACAAAACACTCAGAGAGACCGCGAAGCTCGCACGAAATACTCAGAGAGCGCCGCAGCTCGCACAAAACACTCAGAGAGAGCGCGCAGCGCGCATGAAAAACTCAGAGAGAGCGCACAGCACGCACAAAACGCTCAGAGAGAGCGCAAAGCTCGCACAAAACGCTCAGAGAAAGCGCGCAGCTCGCACAAAACACTCAGAGAGAGCGCGCAGCTCGCACAAAACACTCAGAGAGAGCGCGAAGCTCGCACAAAACGCTCAGAGAGAGCGCGAAGCTCGCACAAAATGCTCAGAGAGAGCGCGAAGTTCGCACAAAACGCTCAGAGAGAGCGCGAAGCTCACACAAAACACTCAGAGACCGCGCAGCGCGCACAAAACGCTCAGAGAAAGCGCGAAGCTCGCACAAAACACTCAGAGGGAGCGCGAAGCTCGCACAAAACACTCAGAGAAACCGCGCAGCACGCACAAAACGCTCAGAGGGAGCGCGAAGCTAGCACAAAACGCTCAGAGAGAGCGCGAAGCTCGCACAAAACGCTCAGAGAGAGCGCACAGGACGCACAAAACGCTAAGAGAAAGCGCGAAGCTCACACAAAACGCTCAGAGAGAGCGCGAAGCTCGCACGAAATACTCAGAGAGCGCGCGCAGCTCGCACAAATCACTCAGAGAGACCGCGCAGCGTGCACGAAACGCTCAGAGGGAGCGCGAAGCTCGCACAAAACGCACAGAGAGCGCGCGTAGCTCGCACAAAACACTCAGAGAGAGCGCGAAGCTCACACGAAATACTCAGAGAGAGCGCGAAACTCGCACAAAACGCTCAGAGAAAGCGCGAAGCTCACACAAAACGCTCAGAGAGCGCGAAGCTCGCACAAAATGCTCAGAGAGAGTGCGAAGCTCGCACGAAACACTCAGAGAGCGCACGAAGCTCGCACAAAATGCTCAGAGAGAGCGCAAAGCTCCCACAAAACACTCAGAGAGAGCGCGAAGCTCACACAAAACACTCAGAGAGAGCGCGCAGATCGCACAAAACACTCAGAGAGAGCGCAAAGCTCCCACAAAACACTCAGAGAGAGCGCGAAGCTCGCACAGAAAACTCAGAGACACTGCGCAGCGCGCACAAAAAACTCAAAGAGAGCGCGAAGCTCGCACAAAACGCACAGAGAGAGCGCGCAGCACCGACAAAACGCTCAGAGAGCGCGAAGCTCGCACAAAACGCACAGAGACACCGCGCAGCGCGCACAAAAAACTCAGAGAGGGCGCGCAGCTCACACAAAACGCTCAGAGAGAGCGCGAAGCTTGCACAAAACGCTCAGAGAAAGCGCGAAGCTCGCACAAAACGCTCAGAGAGAGCGCACAAAACGCTCAGAGAGACCGCGAAGCTCACACAAAACACTCAGAGAGAGCGTGAAGCTCGCAAAAAACGCTCAGAGAGAGCGCGAAGCTCGCACAGAACACTCAGAGAGAGCGCGAAACTCACACAAAACACTCAGAGAGAGCGCGCAGCTCGCACAAAACACTCAGAGAGAGCGCAAAGCTCCCACAAAACACTCAGAGAGAGCGCGAAGCTCACACAAAACACTCAGAGAGAGCGCAAAGCTCCCACAAAACACTCAGAGAGAGCGCGAAGCTCGCACAGAAAACTCAGAGACACTGCGCAGCGCGCACAAAAAACTCAAAGAAAGCGCGAAGCTCGCACAAAACGCACAGAGAGAGCGCGCAGCACGCACAAAACGCTCAGAGAGCGCGAAGCTCGCACAAAACGCACAGAGACACCGCGCAGCGCGCACAAAAAACTCAGAGAGGGCGCGCAGCTCACACAAAACGCTCAGAGAGAGCGCGAAGCTTGCACAAAACGCTCAGAGAAAGCGCGAAGCTCGCACAAAACGCTCAGAGAGAGCGCGCAACTCGCACAAAACACTCAGAGAGAGCGCGAAGCTTGCACAACACGCTCAGAGAGAGCGCACAAAACGCTCAGAGAGACCGCGAAGCTCACACAAAACACTCAGAGAGAGCGTGAAGCTCGCACAAAACGTTTAGAGAGAGCGCGAAGCTCGCACAGAACACTCAGAGAGAGCGCGAAGCTCACACAAAACACTCAGAGAGAGCGCAAAGCTCCCACAAAACACTCAGAGAGAGCGCGAAGCTCGCACAGAAAACTCAGAGACACTGCGCAGCGCGCACAAAAAACTCAAAGAAAGCGCGAAGCTCACACAAAACGCTCAGAGAGAGCGCGAAGCTCACACAAAACGCTCAGAGAGAGCGCGAAGCTCGCACAAAACACTCAGAGACAGCGCGAAGCTCACACAAAACGCTCAGAGAAAGCGCGAAGCTCGCACAAAACACTCAGAGAGAGCGCGAAGCTCGCACAGAAAACTCAGAGACACTGCGCAGCGCGCACAAAAAACTCAAAGAAAGCGCGAAGCTCACACAAAACGCCCAGAGAGAGCGCGAAGCTCGCACAAAACACTCAGAGACAGCGCGAAGCTCGCACAAAACACTCAGAGAGAGCGCGAAGCTCGCACAAAACGCACAGAGAGAGCGCAAAGCTCGCACAAAACGCTCAGAGAAAGCGCGCAGCTCGCACAAAACACTCAGAGAGAGCGCGCAGCTCGCACAAAACACTCAGAGAGAGCGCGAAGCTCGCACAAAACGCTCAGAGAGAGCGCGAAGCTCGCACAAAATGCTCAGAGAGAGCGCGAAGTTCGCACAAAACGCTCAGAGAGAGCGCGAAGCTCACACAAAACACTCAGAGACCGCGCAGCGCGCACAAAACGCTCAGAGAAAGCGCGAAGCTCGCACAAAACACTCAGAGGGAGCGCGAAGCTCGCACAAAACACTCAGAGAAACCGCGCAGCACGCACAAAACGCTCAGAGGGAGCGCGAAGCTAGCACAAAACGCTCAGAGAGAGCGCGAAGCTCGCACAAAACGCTCAGAGAGAGCGCACAGGACGCACAAAACGCTAAGAGAAAGCGCGAAGCTCACACAAAACGCTCAGAGAGAGCGCGAAGCTCGCACGAAATACTCAGAGAGCGCGCGCAGCTCGCACAAATCACTCAGAGAGACCGCGCAGCGTGCACGAAACGCTCAGAGGGAGCGCGAAGCTCGCACAAAACGCACAGAGAGCGCGCGTAGCTCGCACAAAACACTCAGAGAGAGCGCGAAGCTCACACGAAATACTCAGAGAGAGCGCGAAACTCGCACAAAACGCTCAGAGAAAGCGCGAAGCTCACACAAAACGCTCAGAGAGCGCGAAGCTCGCACAAAATGCTCAGAGAGAGTGCGAAGCTCGCACGAAACACTCAGAGAGCGCACGAAGCTCGCACAAAATGCTCAGAGAGAGCGCAAAGCTCCCACAAAACACTCAGAGAGAGCGCGAAGCTCACACAAAACACTCAGAGAGAGCGCGCAGCTCGCACAAAACACTCAGAGAGAGCGCAAAGCTCCCACAAAACACTCAGAGAGAGCGCGAAGCTCGCACAGAAAACTCAGAGACACTGCGCAGCGCGCACAAAAAACTCAAAGAGAGCGCGAAGCTCGCACAAAACGCACAGAGAGAGCGCGCAGCACCGACAAAACGCTCAGAGAGCGCGAAGCTCGCACAAAACGCACAGAGACACCGCGCAGCGCGCACAAAAAACTCAGAGAGGGCGCGCAGCTCACACAAAACGCTCAGAGAGAGCGCGAAGCTTGCACAAAACGCTCAGAGAAAGCGCGAAGCTCGCACAAAACGCTCAGAGAGAGCGCACAAAACGCTCAGAGAGACCGCGAAGCTCACACAAAACACTCAGAGAGAGCGTGAAGCTCGCAAAAAACGCTCAGAGAGAGCGCGAAGCTCGCACAGAACACTCAGAGAGAGCGCGAAACTCACACAAAACACTCAGAGAGAGCGCGCAGCTCGCACAAAACACTCAGAGAGAGCGCAAAGCTCCCACAAAACACTCAGAGAGAGCGCGAAGCTCACACAAAACACTCAGAGAGAGCGCAAAGCTCCCACAAAACACTCAGAGAGAGCGCGAAGCTCGCACAGAAAACTCAGAGACACTGCGCAGCGCGCACAAAAAACTCAAAGAAAGCGCGAAGCTCGCACAAAACGCACAGAGAGAGCGCGCAGCACGCACAAAACGCTCAGAGAGCGCGAAGCTCGCACAAAACGCACAGAGACACCGCGCAGCGCGCACAAAAAACTCAGAGAGGGCGCGCAGCTCACACAAAACGCTCAGAGAGAGCGCGAAGCTTGCACAAAACGCTCAGAGAAAGCGCGAAGCTCGCACAAAACGCTCAGAGAGAGCGCGCAACTCGCACAAAACACTCAGAGAGAGCGCGAAGCTTGCACAACACGCTCAGAGAGAGCGCACAAAACGCTCAGAGAGACCGCGAAGCTCACACAAAACACTCAGAGAGAGCGTGAAGCTCGCACAAAACGTTTAGAGAGAGCGCGAAGCTCGCACAGAACACTCAGAGAGAGCGCGAAGCTCACACAAAACACTCAGAGAGAGCGCAAAGCTCCCACAAAACACTCAGAGAGAGCGCGAAGCTCGCACAGAAAACTCAGAGACACTGCGCAGCGCGCACAAAAAACTCAAAGAAAGCGCGAAGCTCACACAAAACGCTCAGAGAGAGCGCGAAGCTCACACAAAACGCTCAGAGAGAGCGCGAAGCTCGCACAAAACACTCAGAGACAGCGCGAAGCTCACACAAAACGCTCAGAGAAAGCGCGAAGCTCGCACAAAACACTCAGAGAGAGCGCGAAGCTCGCACAGAAAACTCAGAGACACTGCGCAGCGCGCACAAAAAACTCAAAGAAAGCGCGAAGCTCACACAAAACGCCCAGAGAGAGCGCGAAGCTCGCACAACACACTCAGAGACAGCGCGAAGCTCACACAAAACGCTCAGAGAGAGCGCGAAGCTCGCACAAAATGCACAGAGAGAGCGCGAAGCTCGCACAAAACACTCAGAGAGAGCGCGAAGCTCGCACAAAACGCACAGAGAGAGCGCGAAGCTCGCACAAAACACTCAGAGAGACCGCGAAGCTCGCACGAAATACTCAGAGAGCGCCGCAGCTCGCACAAAACACTCAGAGAGAGCGCGCAGCGCGCATGAAAAACTCAGAGAGAGCGCACAGCACGCACAAAACGCTCAGAGAGAGCGCAAAGCTCGCACAAAACGCTCAGAGAAAGCGCGCAGCTCGCACAAAACACTCAGAGAGAGCGCGCAGCTCGCACAAAACACTCAGAGAGAGCGCGAAGCTCGCACAAAACGCTCAGAGAGAGCGCGAAGCTCGCACAAAATGCTCAGAGAGAGCGCGAAGTTCGCACAAAACGCTCAGAGAGAGCGCGAAGCTCACACAAAACACTCAGAGACCGCGCAGCGCGCACAAAACGCTCAGAGAAAGCGCGAAGCTCGCACAAAACACTCAGAGGGAGCGCGAAGCTCGCACAAAACACTCAGAGAAACCGCGCAGCACGCACAAAACGCTCAGAGGGAGCGCGAAGCTAGCACAAAACGCTCAGAGAGAGCGCGAAGCTCGCACAAAACGCTCAGAGAGAGCGCACAGGACGCACAAAACGCTAAGAGAAAGCGCGAAGCTCACACAAAACGCTCAGAGAGAGCGCGAAGCTCGCACGAAATACTCAGAGAGCGCGCGCAGCTCGCACAAATCACTCAGAGAGACCGCGCAGCGTGCACGAAACGCTCAGAGGGAGCGCGAAGCTCGCACAAAACGCACAGAGAGCGCGCGTAGCTCGCACAAAACACTCAGAGAGAGCGCGAAGCTCACACGAAATACTCAGAGAGAGCGCGAAACTCGCACAAAACGCTCAGAGAAAGCGCGAAGCTCACACAAAACGCTCAGAGAGCGCGAAGCTCGCACAAAATGCTCAGAGAGAGTGCGAAGCTCGCACGAAACACTCAGAGAGCGCACGAAGCTCGCACAAAATGCTCAGAGAGAGCGCAAAGCTCCCACAAAACACTCAGAGAGAGCGCGAAGCTCACACAAAACACTCAGAGAGAGCGCGCAGCTCGCACAAAACACTCAGAGAGAGCGCAAAGCTCCCACAAAACACTCAGAGAGAGCGCGAAGCTCGCACAGAAAACTCAGAGACACTGCGCAGCGCGCACAAAAAACTCAAAGAGAGCGCGAAGCTCGCACAAAACGCACAGAGAGAGCGCGCAGCACCGACAAAACGCTCAGAGAGCGCGAAGCTCGCACAAAACGCACAGAGACACCGCGCAGCGCGCACAAAAAACTCAGAGAGGGCGCGCAGCTCACACAAAACGCTCAGAGAGAGCGCGAAGCTTGCACAAAACGCTCAGAGAAAGCGCGAAGCTCGCACAAAACGCTCAGAGAGAGCGCACAAAACGCTCAGAGAGACCGCGAAGCTCACACAAAACACTCAGAGAGAGCGTGAAGCTCGCAAAAAACGCTCAGAGAGAGCGCGAAGCTCGCACAGAACACTCAGAGAGAGCGCGAAGCTCACACAAAACACTCAGAGAGAGCGCGCAGCTCGCACAAAACACTCAGAGAGAGCGCAAAGCTCCCACAAAACACTCAGAGAGAGCGCGAAGCTCACACAAAACACTCAGAGAGAGCGCAAAGCTCCCACAAAACACTCAGAGAGAGCGCGAAGCTCGCACAGAAAACTCAGAGACACTGCGCAGCGCGCACAAAAAACTCAAAGAAAGCGCGAAGCTCGCACAAAACGCACAGAGAGAGCGCGCAGCACGCACAAAACGCTCAGAGAGCGCGAAGCTCGCACAAAACGCACAGAGACACCGCGCAGCGCGCACAAAAAACTCAGAGAGGGCGCGCAGCTCACACAAAACGCTCAGAGAGAGCGCGAAGCTTGCACAAAACGCTCAGAGAAAGCGCGAAGCTCGCACAAAACGCTCAGAGAGAGCGCGCAGCTCGCACAAAACACTCAGAGAGAGCGCGAAGCTTGCACAACACGCTCAGAGAGAGCGCACAAAACGCTCAGAGAGACCGCGAAGCTCACACAAAACACTCAGAGAGAGCGTGAAGCTCGCACAAAACGTTTAGAGAGAGCGCGAAGCTCGCACAGAACACTCAGAGAGAGCGCGAAGCTCACACAAAACACTCAGAGAGAGCGCAAAGCTCCCACAAAACACTCAGAGAGAGCGCGAAGCTCGCACAGAAAACTCAGAGACACTGCGCAGCGCGCACAAAAAACTCAAAGAAAGCGCGAAGCTCACACAAAACGCTCAGAGAGAGCGCGAAGCTCACACAAAACGCTCAGAGAGAGCGCGAAGCTCGCACAAAACACTCAGAGACAGCGCGAAGCTCACACAAAACGCTCAGAGAAAGCGCGAAGCTCGCACAAAACACTCAGAGAGAGCGCGAAGCTCGCACAGAAAACTCAGAGACACTGCGCAGCGCGCACAAAAAACTCAAAGAAAGCGCGAAGCTCACACAAAACGCCCAGAGAGAGCGCGAAGCTCGCACAAAACACTCAGAGACAGCGCGAAGCTCACACAAAACGCTCAGAGAGAGCGCGAAGCTCGCACAAAATGCACAGAGAGAGCGCGAAGCTCGCACAAAACACTCAGAGAGAGCGCGAAGCTCGCACAAAACGCACAGAGAGAGCGCGAAGCTCGCACAAAACACTCAGAGAGACCGCGAAGCTCGCACGAAATACTCAGAGAGCGCCGCAGCTCGCACAAAACACTCAGAGAGAGCGCGCAGCGCGCATGAAAAACTCAGAGAGAGCGCACAGCACGCACAAAACGCTCAGAGAGAGCGCAAAGCTCGCACAAAACACTCAGAGAGAGCGCGCAGCTCGCACAAAACACTCAGAGAGAGCGCGAAGCTCGCACAAAACGCTCAGAGAGAGCGCAAAGCTCGCACAAAACGCTCAGAGAAAGCGCGCAGCTCGCACAAAACACTCAGAGAGAGCGCGCAGCTCGCACAAAACACTCAGAGAGAGCGCGAAGCTCGCACAAAACGCTCAGAGAGAGCGCGAAGCTCGCACAAAATGCTCAGAGAGAGCGCGAAGTTCGCACAAAACGCTCAGAGAGAGCGCACAGGACGCACAAAACGCTAAGAGAAAGCGCGAAGCTCACACAAAACGCTCAGAGAGAGCGCGAAGCTCGCACGAAATACTCAGAGAGCGCGCGCAGCTCGCACAAATCACTCAGAGAGACCGCGCAGCGTGCACGAAACGCTCAGAGGGAGCGCGAAGCTCGCACAAAACGCACAGAGAGCGCGCGTAGCTCGCACAAAACACTCAGAGAGAGCGCGAAGCTCACACGAAATACTCAGAGAGAGCGCGAAACTCGCACAAAACGCTCAGAGAAAGCGCGAAGCTCACACAAAACGCTCAGAGAGCGCGAAGCTCGCACAAAATGCTCAGAGAGAGTGCGAAGCTCGCACGAAACACTCAGAGAGCGCACGAAGCTCGCACAAAACGCTCAGAGAGAGCGCAAAGCTCCCACAAAACACTCAGAGAGAGCGCGAAGCTCACACAAAACACTCAGAGAGAGCGCAAAGCTCCCACAAAACACTCAGAGAGAGCGCGAAGCTCGCACAGAAAACTCAGAGACACTGCGCAGCGCGCACAAAAAACTCAAAGAAAGCGCGAAGCTCGCACAAAACGCACAGAGAGAGCGCGCAGCACGCACAAAACGCTCAGAGAGCGCGAAGCTCGCACAAAACGCACAGAGACACCGCGCAGCGCGCACAAAAAACTCAGAGAGGGCGCGCAGCTCACACAAAACGCTCAGAGAGAGCGCGAAGCTTGCACAAAACGCTCAGAGAAAGCGCGAAGCTCGCACAAAACGCTCAGAGAGAGCGCGCAGCTCGCACAAAACACTCAGAGAGAGCGCGAAGCTTGCACAACACGCTCAGAGAGAGCGCACAAAACGCTCAGAGAGACCGCGAAGCTCACACAAAACACTCAGAGAGAGCGTGAAGCTCGCACAAAACGTTTAGAGAGAGCGCGAAGCTCGCACAGAACACTCAGAGAGAGCGCGAAGCTCACACAAAACACTCAGAGAGAGCGCAAAGCTCCCACAAAACACTCAGAGAGAGCGCGAAGCTCGCACAGAAAACTCAGAGACACTGCGCAGCGCGCACAAAAAACTCAAAGAAAGCGCGAAGCTCACACAAAACGCTCAGAGAGAGCGCGAAGCTCACACAAAACGCTCAGAGAGAGCGCGAAGCTCGCACAAAACACTCAGAGACAGCGCGAAGCTCACACAAAACGCTCAGAGAAAGCGCGAAGCTCGCACAAAACACTCAGAGAGAGCGCGAAGCTCGCACAGAAAACTCAGAGACACTGCGCAGCGCGCACAAAAAACTCGAAGAAAGCGCGAAGCTCACACAAAACGCCCAGAGAGAGCGCGAAGCTCGCACAAAACACTCAGAGACAGCGCGAAGCTCGCACAAAATGCACAGAGAGAGCGCGAAGCTCGCACAAAACACTCAGAGACAGCGCGAAGCTCGCACAAAACGCTCAGAGAAAGCGCGAAGCTCACACAAAACGCTCAGAGAGAGCGCGAAGCTCGCACAAAACGCTCAGAGAAAGCGCGAAGCTCACACAAAACACTCAGAGACAGCGCGAAGCTCGCACAAAACGCTCAGAGAAAGCGCGAAGCTCACACAAAACGCTCAGAGAGAGCGCGAAGCTCACACAAAACACTCAGAGAGCGCGCGCAGCTCGCACAAAACACTCAGAGAGAGCGCAAAGCTCCCACAAAACACTCAGAGAGAGCGCGAAGCTCGCACAGAAAACTCAGAGACACTGCGCAGCGCGCATGAAAAACTCAAAGAGAGCGCGAAGCTCGCACAAAACGCACAGAGAGAGCGCGCAGCACCGACAAAACGCTCAGAGCGCGAAGCTCGCACAAAACGCACAGAGACACCGCGCAGCGCGCACAAAAAACTCAGAGAGGGCGCGCAGCTCACACAAAACGCTCAGAGAGAGCGCGAAGCTTGCACAAAACGCTCAGAGAAAGCGCGAAGCTCGCACAAAACGCTCAGAGAGAGCGCACAAAACGCTCAGAGAGACCGCGAAGCTCACACAAAACACTCAGAGAGAGCGTGAAGCTCGCAAAAAACGCTCAGAGAGAGCGCGAAGCTCGCACAGGACACTCAGAGAGAGCGCGAAGCTCACACAAAACACTCAGAGAGAGCGTGAAGCTCGCACAAAACGCTCAGAGAGAGCGCAAAACTCCCACAAAACACTCAGAGAGAGCGCGAAGCTCACACAAAACACTCAGAGAGAGCGCAAAGCTCCCACAAAACACTCAGAGAGAGCGCGAAGCTCGCACAGAAAACTCAGAGACACTGCGCAGCGCGCATGAAAAACTCAGAGAGAGCGCACAGCACGCACAAAACGCTCAGAGAGAGCGCAAAGCTCGCACAAAACGCTCAGAGAAAGCGCGCAGCTCGCACAAAACGCACAGAGAGAGCGCGAAGCTCGCACAAAACACTCAGAGAAAGCGCGCAGCTCGCACAAAACACTCAGAGAGAGCGCGCAGCTCACACAAAACGCTCAGAGAGAGCGCGAAGCTCGCACAAAACGCTCAGAGAAAGCGCGAAGCTAACACAAAACGCTCAGAGAGAGCGCGAAGCTCGCACAAAATGCACAGAGAGAGCGCGAAGCTCGCACAAAACACTCAGAGACAGCGCGAAGCTCGCACAAAACGCACAGAGAGAGCGGGAAGCTCGCACAAAACACTCAGAGAGACCGCGAAGCTCGCACAAAACACTCAGAGAGAGCGCGCAGCGCGCATGAAAAACTCAGAGAGAGCGCGAAGCTCGCACGAAATACTCAGAAAGCGCGCGCAGCTCACACAAAACGCTCAGAGAGAGCGCGAAGCTCGCACAAAACGCTCAGAGAAAGCGCGAAGCTCACACAAAACGCTCAGAGAGCGCGAAGCTCGCACAAAATGCACAGAGACAGCGCGAAGCTCGCACAAAATGCTCAGAGAGAGCGCGAAGTTCGCACAAAACGCTCAGAGGGAGCGCGAAGCTCGCACAAAACACTCAGAGAGACCGCGCAGCACGCACAAAACGCTCAGAGGGAGCGCGAAGCTAGCACAAAACGCTCAGAGAGAGCGCGCAGCTCGCACAAAACGCACAGAGAGCGCGAAGCTCGCACAAAACACTCAGAGAAAGCGCAAAGCTCGCACAAAACGCTCAGAGAAAGCGCGAAGCTCACACAAAACGCTCAGAGAGAGCGCGAAGCTCGCACAAAATGCACAGAGAGAGCGCGAAGCTCGCACAAAACACTCAGAGAGAGCGCGAAGCTCGCACAAAACGCACAGAGAGAGCGCGAAGCTCGCACAAAACACTCAGAGAGACCGCGAAGCTCGCACGAAATACTCAGAGAGAGCGCGAAACTCGCACAAAACGCTCAGAGAAAGCGCGAAGCTCACACAAAACGCTCAGAGAGCGCGAAGCTCGCACAAAATGCTCAGAGAGAGTGCGAAGCTCGCACGAAACACTCAGAGAGCGCGCGAAGCTCGCACAAAACGCTCAGAGAGAGCGCAAAGCTCCCACAAAACACTCAGAGAGAGCGCGAAGCTCACACAAAACACTCAGAGAGAGCGCGCAGCTCGCACAAAACACTCAGAGAGAGCGCAAAGCTCCCACAAAACACTCAGAGAGAGCGCGAAGCTCGCACAGAAAACTCAGAGACACTGCGCAGCGCGCATGAAAAACTCAAAGAGAGCGCGAAGCTCGCACAAAACGCACAGAGAGAGCGCGCAGCACCGACAAAACGCTCAGAGCGCGAAGCTCGCACAAAACGCACAGAGACACCGCGCAGCGCGCACAAAAAACTCAGAGAGGGCGCGCAGCTCACACAAAACGCTCAGAGAGAGCGCGAAGCTTGCACAAAACGCTCAGAGAAAGCGCGAAGCTCGCACAAAACGCTCAGAGAGAGCGCACAAAACGCTCAGAGAGACCGCGAAGCTCACACAAAACACTCAGAGAGAGCGTGAAGCTCGCAAAAAACGCTCAGAGAGAGCGCGAAGCTCGCACAGAACACTCAGAGAGAGCGCGAAGCTCACACAAAACACTCAGAGAGAGCGCGCAGCTCGCACAAAACACTCAGAGAGAGCGCAAAGCTCCCACAAAACACTCAGAGAGAGCGCGAAGCTCACACAAAACACTCAGAGAGAGCGCAAAGCTCCCACAAAACACTCAGAGAGAGCGCGAAGCTCGCACAGAAAACTCAGAGACACTGCGCAGCGCGCACAAAAAACTCAAAGAAAGCGCGAAGCTCGCACAAAACGCACAGAGAGAGCGCGCAGCACGCACAAAACGCTCAGAGAGCGCGAAGCTCGCACAAAACGCACAGAGACACCGCGCAGCGCGCACAAAAAACTCAGAGAGGGCGCGCAGCTCACACAAAACGCTCAGAGAGAGCGCGAAGCTTGCACAAAACGCTCAGAGAAAGCGCGAAGCTCGCACAAAACGCTCAGAGAGAGCGCGCAGCTCGCACAAAACACTCAGAGAGAGCGCGAAGCTTGCACAACACGTTCAGAGAGAGCGCACAAAACGCTCAGAGAGACCGCGAAGCTCACACAAAACACTCAGAGAGAGCGTGAAGCTCGCACAAAACGTTTAGAGAGAGCGCGAAGCTCGCACAGAACACTCAGAGAGAGCGCGAAGCTCACACAAAACACTCAGAGAGAGCGCAAAGCTCCCACAAAACACTCAGAGAGAGCGCGAAGCTCGCACAGAAAACTCAGAGACACTGCGCAGCGCGCACAAAAAACTCAAAGAAAGCGCGAAGCTCACACAAAACGCTCAGAGAGAGCGCGAAGCTCACACAAAACGCTCAGAGAGAGCGCGAAGCTCGCACAAAACACTCAGAGACAGCGCGAAGCTCACACAAAACGCTCAGAGAAAGCGCGAAGCTCGCACAAAACACTCAGAGAGAGCGCGAAGCTCGCACAGAAAACTCAGAGACACTGCGCAGCGCGCACAAAAAACTCAAAGAAAGCGCGAAGCTCACACAAAACGCTCAGAGAGAGCGCGAAGCTCGCACAAAACACTCAGAGACAGCGCGAAGCTCGCACAAAATGCACAGAGAGAGCGCGAAGCTCGCACAAAACACTCAGAGACAGCGCGAAGCTCGCACAAAACGCTCAGAGAAAGCGCGAAGCTCACACAAAACGCTCAGAGAGAGCGCGAAGCTCGCACAAAACGCTCAGAGAAAGCGCGAAGCTCACACAAAACACTCAGAGACAGCGCGAAGCTCGCACAAAACGCTCAGAGAAAGCGCGAAGCTCACACAAAACGCTCAGAGAGAGCGCGAAGCTCACACAAAACACTCAGAGAGAGCGCAAAGCTCCCACAAAACACTCAGAGAGAGCGCGAAGCTCCCACAAAACACTCAGAGAGAGCGCGAAGCTCGCCCAGAAAACTCAGAGACACTGCGCAGCGCGCATGAAAAACTCAAAGAGAGCGCGAAGCTCGCACAAAACGCACAGAGAGAGCGCGCAGCACCGACAAAACGCTCAGAGCGCGAAGCTCGCACAAAACGCACAGAGACACCGCGCAGCGCGCACAAAAAACTCGGAGAGGGCGCGCAGCTCACACAAAACGCTCAGAGAGAGCGCGAAGCTTGCACAAAACGCTCAGAGAAAGCGCGAAGCTCGCACAAAACGCTCAGAGAGAGCGCACAAAACGCTCAGAGAGACCGCGAAGCTCACACAAAACACTCAGAGAGAGCGTGAAGCTCGCAAAAAACGCTCAGAGAGAGCGCGAAGCTCGCACAGAACACTCAGAGAGAGCGCGAAGCTCACACAAAACACTCAGAGAGAGCGCGCAGCTCGCACAAAACACTCAGAGAGAGCGCAAAGCTCCCACAAAACACTCAGAGAGAGCGCGAAGCTCACACAAAACACTCAGAGAGAGCGTGAAGCTCGCACAAAACGCTCAGAGAGAGCGCACAGCTCCCACAAAACACTCAGAGAGAGCGCGAAGCTCACACAAAACACTCAGAGAGAGCGCAAAGCTCCCACAAAACACTCAGAGAGAGCGCGAAGCTCGCACAGAAAACTCAGAGACACTGCGCAGCGCGCATGAAAAACTCAGAGAGAGCGCACAGCACGCACAAAACGCTCAGAGAGAGCGCAAAGCTCGCACAAAACGCTCAGAGAAAGCGCGCAGCTCGCACAAAACGCACAGAGAGAGCGCGAAGCTCGCACAAAACACTCAGAGAAAGCGCGCAGCTCGCACAAAACACTCAGAGAGAGCGCGCAGCTCACACAAAACGCTCAGAGAGAGCGCGAAGCTCGCACAAAACGCTCAGAGAAAGCGCGAAGCTCACACAAAACGCTCAGAGAGAGCGCGAAGCTCGCACAAAATGCACAGAGAGAGCGCGAAGCTCGCACAAAACACTCAGAGACAGCGCGAAGCTCGCACAAAACGCACAGAGAGAGCGGGAAGCTCGCACAAAACACTCAGAGAGACCGCGAAGCTCGCTCAAAACACTCAGAGAGAGCGCGCAGCGCGCATGAAAAACTCAGAGAGAGCGCGAAGCTCGCACGAAATACTCAGAAAGCGCGCGCAGCTCACACAAAACGCTCAGAGAGAGCGCGAAGCTCGCACAAAACGCTCAGAGAAAGCGCGAAGCTCACACAAAACGCTCAGAGAGAGCGCGAAGCTCGCACAAAATGCACAGAGAGAGCGCGAAGCTCGCACAAAATGCTCAGAGAGAGCGCGAAGTTCGCACAAAACGCTCAGAGGGAGCGCGAAGCTCGCACAAAACACTCAGAGAGACCGCGCAGCACGCACAAAACGCTCAGAGGGAGCGCGAAGCTAGCACAAAACGCTCAGAGAGAGCGCGAAGCTCGCACAAAACGCTCAGAGAGAGCGCACAGGACGCACAAAACGCTAAGAGAAAGCGCGAAGCTCACACAAAACGCTCAGAGAGAGCGCGAAGCTCGCACGAAATACTCAGAGAGCGCGCGCAGCTCGCACAAATCACTCAGAGAGACCGCGCAGCGTGCACGAAACGCTCAGAGGGAGCGCGAAGCTCGAACAAAACGCACAGAGAGCGCGCGTAGCTCGCACAAAACACTCAGAGAGAGCGCGAAGCTCACACGAAATACTCAGAGAGCGCGCGCAGATCGCACAAAACACTCAGAGACCGCGCAGCGCGCACGAAAAACTCAGAGAGAGCGCGAAACTCGCACAAAACGCTCAGAGAAAGCGCGAAGCTCACACAAAACGCTCAGAGAGCGCGAAGCTCGCACAAAATGCTCAGAGAGAGTGCGAAGCTTGCACGAAACACTCAGAGAGCGCGCGAAGCTCGCACAAAACGCTCAGAGAGAGCGCTAAGCTCCCACAAAACACTCAGAGAGAGCGCGAAGCTCACACAAAACACTCAGAGAGAGCGCGCAGCTCGCACAAAACACTCAGAGAGAGCGCAAAGCTCCCACAAAACACTCAGAGAGAGCGCGAAGCTCGCACAGAAAACTCAGAGACACTGCGCAGCGCGCACAAAAAACTCAAAGAGAGCGCGAAGCTCGCACAAAACGCACAGAGAGAGCGCGCAGCACCGACAAAACGCTCAGAGAGCGCGAAGCTCGCACAAAACGCACAGAGACACCGCGCAGCGCGCACAAAAAACTCAGAGAGGGCGCGCAGCTCACACAAAACGCTCAGAGAGAGCGCGAAGCTTGCACAAAACGCTCAGAGAAAGCGCGAAGCTCGCACAAAACGCTCAGAGAGAGCGCACAAAACGCTCAGAGAGACCGCGAAGCTCACACAAAACACTCAGAGAGAGCGTGAAGCTCGCAAAAAACGCTCAGAGAGAGCGCGAAGCTCGCACAGAACACTCAGAGAGAGCGCGAAGCTCACACAAAACACTCAGAGAGAGCGCAAAGCTCCCACAAAACACTCAGAGAGAGCGCGAAGCTCACACAAAACACTCGGAGAGAGCGTGAAGCTCGCACAAAACGCTCAGAGAGAGCGCAAAGCTCCCACAAAACACTCAGAGAGAGCGCGAAGCTCACACAAAACACTCAGAGAGAGCGCGCAGCTCGCACAAAACACTCAGAGAGAGCGCAAAGCTCCCACAAAACACTCAGAGAGAGCGCGAAGCTCGCACAGAAAACTCAGAGACACTGCGCAGCGCGCACAAAAAACTCAAAGAAAGCGCGAAGCTCGCACAAAACGCACAGAGAGAGCGCGCAGCACCGACAAAACGCTCAGAGAGCGCGAAGCTCGCACAAAACGCACAGAGACACCGCGCAGCGCGCACAAAAAACTCAGAGAGGGCGCGCAGCTCACACAAAACGCTCAGAGAGAGCGCGAAGCTTGCACAAAACGCTCAGAGAAAGCGCGAAGCTCGCACAAAACGCTCAGAGAGAGCGCACAAAACGCTCAGAGAGACCGCGAAGCTCACACAAAACACTCAGAGAGAGCGTGAAGCTCGCACAAAACGCACAGAGACACCGCGCAGCGCGCACAAAAAACTCAGAGAGGGCGCACAAAACGCTCAGAGAGACCGCGAAGCTCACACAAAACGCTCAGAGAGAGCGCGAAGCTTGCACAAAACGCTCAGAGAAAGCGCGAAGCTCGCACAAAATGCTCAGAGAGAGCTCGAAGCTCACACAAAACACTCAGAGACCGCGCAGCGCGCACAAAACGCTCAGAGAAAGCGCGAAGCTCGCACAAAACACTCAGAGGGAGCGCGAAGCTCGCACAAAACACTCAGAGAGACCGCGCAGCACGCACAAAACGCTCAGAGGGAGCGCGAAGCTAGCACAAAACGCTCAGAGAGAGCGCGAAGCTCGCACAAAACGCTCAGAGAGAGCGCACAGGACGCACAAAACGCTAAGAGAAAGCGCGAAGCTCACACAAAACGCTCAGAGAGAGCGCGAAGCTCGCACGAAATACTCAGAGAGCGCGCGCAGCTCGCACAAATCACTCAGAGAGACCGCGCAGCGTGCACGAAACGCTCAGAGGGAGCGCGAAGCTCGCACAAAACGCACAGAGAGCGCGCGCAGCTCGCACAAAAAACTCAGAGAGAGCGCGAAGCTCACACAAAACGCTCAGAGAAAGCGCGAAGCTCGCACAAAACGCTCAGAGAGAGCGTGAAGCTCGCAAAAAACGCTCAGAGAGAGCGCGAAGCTCGCACAGAACACTCAGAGAGAGCGCGAAGCTCACACAAAACACTCAGAGAGAGCGCAAAGCTCCCACAAAACACTCAGAGAGAGCGCGAAGCTCACACAAAACACTCGGAGAGAGCGTGAAGCTCGCACAAAACGCTCAGAGAGAGCGCAAAGCTCCCACAAAACACTCAGAGAGAGCGCGAAGCTCACACAAAACACTCAGAGAGAGCGCGCAGCTCGCACAAAACACTCAGAGAGAGCGCAAAGCTCCCACAAAACACTCAGAGAGAGCGCGAAGCTCGCACAGAAAACTCAGAGACACTGCGCAGCGCGCACAAAAAACTCAAAGAAAGCGCGAAGCTCGCACAAAACGCACAGAGAGAGCGCGCAGCACCGACAAAACGCTCAGAGAGCGCGAAGCTCGCACAAAACGCACAGAGACACCGCGCAGCGCGCACAAAAAACTCAGAGAGGGCGCGCAGCTCACACAAAACGCTCAGAGAGAGCGCGAAGCTTGCACAAAACGCTCAGAGAAAGCGCGAAGCTCGCACAAAACGCTCAGAGAGAGCGCACAAAACGCTCAGAGAGACCGCGAAGCTCACACAAAACACTCAGAGAGAGCGTGAAGCTCGCACAAAACGCACAGAGACACCGCGCAGCGCGCACAAAAAACTCAGAGAGGGCGCACAAAACGCTCAGAGAGACCGTGAAGCTCACACAAAACGCTCAGAGAGAGCGCGAAGCTTGCACAAAACGCTCAGAGAAAGCGCGAAGCTCGCACAAAATGCTCAGAGAGAGCTTGAAGCTCACACAAAACACTCAGAGACCGCGCAGCGCGCACAAAACGCTCAGAGAAAGCGCGAAGCTCGCACAAAACACTCAGAGGGAGCGCGAAGCTCGCACAAAACACTCAGAGAGACCGCGCAGCACGCACAAAACGCTCAGAGGGAGCGCGAAGCTAGCACAAAACGCTCAGAGAGAGCGCGAAGCTCGCACAAAACGCTCAGAGAGAGCGCACAGGACGCACAAAACGCTAAGAGAAAGCGCGAAGCTCACACAAAACGCTCAGAGAGAGCGCGAAGCTCGCACGAAATACTCAGAGAGCGCGCGCAGCTCGCACAAATCACTCAGAGAGACCGCGCAGCGTGCACGAAACGCTCAGAGGGAGCGCGAAGCTCGCACAAAACGCACAGAGAGCGCGCGCAGCTCGCACAAAAAACTCAGAGAGAGCGCGAAGCTCACACAAAACGCTCAGAGAAAGCGCGAAGCTCGCACAAAACGCTCAGAGAGAGCGTGAAGCTCGCAAAAAACGCTCAGAGAGAGCGCGAAGCTCGCACAGAACACTCAGAGAGAGCGCGAAGCTCACACAAAACACTCAGAGAGAGCGCGCAGCTCGCACAAAACACTCAGAGAGAGCGCAAAGCTCCCACAACACACTCAGAGAGAGCGCGAAGCTCACACAAAACACTCAGAGAGAGCGTGAAGCTCGCACAAAACGCTCAGAGAGAGCGCAAAGCTCCCACAAAACACTCAGAGAGAGCGCGAAGCTCACACTCAGAGAGAGCGCGCAGCTCGCACAAAACACTCAGAGAGAGCGCAAAGCTCCCACAAAACACTCAGAGAGAGCGCGAAGCTCGCACAGAAAACTCAGAGACACTGCGCAGCCCGCACAAAAAACTCAAAGAAAGCGCGAAGCTCGCACAAAACGCACAGAGAGAGCGCGCAGCACGCACAAAACGCTCAGAGAGCGCGAAGCTCGCACAAAACGCACAGAGACACCGCGCAGCGCGCACAAAAAACTCAGAGAGGGCGCGCAGCTCACACAAAACGCTCAGAGAGAGCGCGAAGCTTGCACAAAACGCTCAGAGAAAGCGCGAAGCTCGCACAAAACGCTCAGAGAGAGCGCGAAGCTTGCACAACACGCTCAGAGAGAGCGCACAAAACGCTCAGAGAGACCGCGAAGCTCACACAAAACACTCAGAGAGAGCGTGAAGCTCGCAAAAAACGCTCAGAGAGAGCGCGAAGCTCGCACAGAACACTCAGAGAGAGCGCGAAGCTCACACAAAACACTCAGAGAGAGCGCGCAGCTCGCACAAAACACTCAGAGAGAGCGCAAAGCTCCCACAAAACACTCAGAGAGAGCGCGAAGCTCACACAAAACACTCAAAGAGAGCGTGAAGCTCGCACAAAACGCTCAGAGAGAGCGCAAAGCTCCCACAAAACACTCAGAGAGAGCGCGAAGCTCACACAAAACACTCAGAGAGAGCGCGCAGCTCGCACAAAACACTCAGAGAGAGCGCGAAGCTTGCACAAAACGCTCAGAGAAAGCGCGAAGCTCGCACAAAACACTCAGAGAGAGCGCGAAGCTCACACAAAACACTCAGAGAGAGCGCGCAGCTCGCACAAAACACTCAGAGAGAGCGCAAAGCTCCCACAAAACACTCAGAGAGAGCGCGAAGCTCACACAAAACACTCAGAGAGAGCGTGAAGCTCGCACAAAACGCTCAGAGAGAGCGCAAAGCTCCCACAAAACACTCAGAGAGAGCGCGAAGCTCACACAAAACACTCAGAGAGAGCGCGCAGCTCGCACAAAACACTCAGAGAGAGCGCAAAGCTCCCACAAAACACTCAGAGAGAGCGCGAAGCTCACACTCAGAGAGAGCGCGCAGCTCGCACAAAACACTCAGAGAGAGCGCAAAGCTCCCACAAAACACTCAGAGAGAGCGCGAAGCTCGCACAGAAAACTCAGAGACACTGCGCAGCCCGCACAAAAAACTCAAAGAAAGCGCAAAGCTCGCACAAAACGCACAGAGAGAGCGCGAAGCTCGCACAAAACGCACAGAGACACCGCGCAGCGCGCACAAAAAACTCAGAGAGGGCGCGCAGCTCACACAAAACGCTCAGAGAGAGCGCGAAGCTTGCACAAAACGCTCAGAGAAAGCGCGAAGCTCGCACAAAACGCTCAGAGAGAGCGCGCAGCTCGCACAAAACACTCAGAGAGAGCGCGAAGCTCGCACAAAACGCACAGAGAGAGCGCGCAGCACCGACAAAACGCTCAGAGAGCGCGAAGCTCGCACAAGACGCACAGAGACACCGCGCAGCGCGCACAAAAAACTCAGAGAGGGCGCGCAGCTCACACAAAACGCTCAGAGAGAGCGCGAAGCTTGCACAAAACGCTCAGAGAAAGCGCGAAGCTCGCACAAAACGCTCAGAGAGAGCGCACAAAACGCTCAGAGAGACCGCGAAGCTCACACAAAACACTCAGAGAGAGCGTGAAGCTCGCAAAAAACGCTCAGAGAGAGCGCGAAGCTCGCACAGAACACTCAGAGAGAGCGCGAAGCTCACACAAAACACTCAGAGAGAGCGCGCAGCTCGCACAAAACACTCAGAGAGAGCGCAAAGCTCCCACAAAACACTCAGAGAGAGCGCGAAGCTCCCACAAAACACTCAGAGAGAGCGCGAAGCTCACACAAAACACTCAGAGAGAGCGTGAAGCTCGCACAAAACACTCAGAGAGAGCGCGAAGCTTGCACAAAACGCTCAGAGAAAGCGCGAAGCTCGCACAAAACACTCAGAGAGAGCGCGAAGCTCACACAAAACACTCAGAGAGAGCGCGCAGCTCGCACAAAACACTCAGAGAGAGCGCAAAGCTCCCACAAAACACTCAGAGAGAGCGCGAAGCTCACACAAAACACTCAGAGAGAGCGTGAAGCTCGCACAAAACGCTCAGAGAGAGCGCAAAGCTCCCACAAAACACTCAGAGAGAGCGCGAAGCTCACACAAAACACTCAGAGAGAGCGCGCAGCTCGCACAAAACACTCAGAGAGAGCGCAAAGCTCCCACAAAACACTCAGAGAGAGCGCGAAGCTCACACAAAACACTCAGAGAGAGCGCGCAGCTCGCACAAAACACTCAGAGAGAGCGCAAAGCTCCCACAAAACACTCAGAGAGAGCGCGAAGCTCGCACAGAAAACTCAGAGACACTGCGCAGCGCGCACAAAAAACTCAAAGAAAGCGCGAAGCTCGCACAAAACGCACAGAGAGAGCGCGCAGCACCGACAAAACGCTCAGAGAGCGCGAAGCTCGCACAAAACGCACAGAGACACCGCGCAGCGCGCACAAAAAACTCAGAGAGGGCGCGCAGCTCACACAAAACGCACAGAGAGAGCGCGCAGCACCGACAAAACGCTCAGAGAGCGCGAAGCTCGCACAAGACGCACAGAGACACCGCGCAGCGCGCACAAAAAACTCAGAGAGGGCGCGCAGCTCACACAAAACGCTCAGAGAGAGCGCGAAGCTTGCACAAAACGCTCAGAGAAAGCGCGAAGCTCGCACAAAACGCTCAGAGAGAGCGCACAAAACGCTCAGAGAGACCGCGAAGCTCACACAAAACACTCAGAGAGAGCGTGAAGCTCGCAAAAAACGCTCAGAGAGAGCGCGAAGCTCGCACAGAACACTCAGAGAGAGCGCGAAGCTCACACAAAACACTCAGAGAGAGCGCGCAGCTCGCACAAAACACTCAGAGAGAGCGCAAAGCTCCCACAAAACACTCAGAGAGAGCGCGAAGCTCCCACAAAACACTCAGAGAGAGCGCGAAGCTCACACAAAACACTCAGAGAGAGCGTGAAGCTCGCACAAAACACTCAGAGAGAGCGCGAAGCTTGCACAAAACGCTCAGAGAAAGCGCGAAGCTCGCACAAAACACTCAGAGAGAGCGCGAAGCTCACACAAAACACTCAGAGAGAGCGCGCAGCTCGCACAAAACACTCAGAGAGAGCGCAAAGCTCCCACAAAACACTCAGAGAGAGCGCGAAGCTCACACAAAACACTCAGAGAGAGCGTGAAGCTCGCACAAAACGCTCAGAGAGAGCGCAAAGCTCCCACAAAACACTCAGAGAGAGCGCGAAGCTCACACAAAACACTCAGAGAGAGCGCGCAGCTCGCACAAAACACTCAGAGAGAGCGCAAAGCTCCCACAAAACACTCAGAGAGAGCGCGAAGCTCACACAAAACACTCAGAGAGAGCGCGCAGCTCGCACAAAACACTCAGAGAGAGCGCAAAGCTCCCACAAAACACTCAGAGAGAGCGCGAAGCTCGCACAGAAAACTCAGAGACACTGCGCAGCGCGCACAAAAAACTCAAAGAAAGCGCGAAGCTCGCACAAAACGCACAGAGAGAGCGCGCAGCACCGACAAAACGCTCAGAGAGCGCGAAGCTCGCACAAAACGCACAGAGACACCGCGCAGCGCGCACAAAAAACTCAGAGAGGGCGCGCAGCTCACACAAAACGCTCAGAGAGAGCGCGAAGCTTGCACAAAACGCTCAGAGAAAGCGCGAAGCTCGCACAAAACGCTCAGAGAGAGCGCACAAAACGCTCAGAGAGACCGCGAAGCTCACACAAAACACTCAGAGAGAGCGCGCAGCTCGCACAAAACACTCAGAGAGAGCGCAAAGCTCCCACAAAACACTCAGAGAGAGCGCGAAGCTCGCACAGAAAACTCAGAGACACTGCGCAGCGCGCACAAAAAACTCAAAGAAAGCGCGAAGCTCGCACAAAACGCACAGAGAGAGCGCGCAGCACCGACAAAACGCTCAGAGAGCGCGAAGCTCGCACAAAACGCACAGAGACACCGCGCAGCGCGCACAAAAAACTCAGAGAGGGCGCGCAGCTCACACAAAACGCTCAGAGAGAGCGCGAAGCTTGCACAAAACGCTCAGAGAAAGCGCGAAGCTCGCACAAAACGCTCAGAGAGAGCGCACAAAACGCTCAGAGAGACCGCGAAGCTCACACAAAACACTCAGAGAGAGCGTGAAGCTCGCACAAAACGCACAGAGACACCGCGCAGCGCGCACAAAAAACTCAGAGAGGGCGCACAAAACGCTCAGAGAGACCGCGAAGCTCACACAAAACGCTCAGAGAGAGCGCGAAGCTTGCACAAAACGCTCAGAGAAAGCGCGAAGCTCGCACAAAATGCTCAGAGAGAGCTCGAAGCTCACACAAAACACTCAGAGACCGCGCAGCGCGCACAAAACGCTCAGAGAAAGCGCGAAGCTCGCACAAAACACTCAGAGGGAGCGCGAAGCTCGCACAAAACACTCAGAGAGACCGCGCAGCACGCACAAAACGCTCAGAGGGAGCGCGAAGCTAGCACAAAACGCTCAGAGAGAGCGCGAAGCTCGCACAAAACGCTCAGAGAGAGCGCACAGGACGCACAAAACGCTAAGAGAAAGCGCGAAGCTCACACAAAACGCTCAGAGAGAGCGCGAAGCTCGCACGAAATACTCAGAGAGCGCGCGCAGCTCGCACAAATCACTCAGAGAGACCGCGCAGCGTGCACGAAACGCTCAGAGGGAGCGCGAAGCTCGCACAAAACGCACAGAGAGCGCGCGCAGCTCGCACAAAAAACTCAGAGAGAGCGCGAAGCTCACACAAAACGCTCAGAGAAAGCGCGAAGCTCGCACAAAACGCTCAGAGAGAGCGTGAAGCTCGCAAAAAACGCTCAGAGAGAGCGCGAAGCTCGCACAGAACACTCAGAGAGAGCGCGAAGCTCACACAAAACACTCAGAGAGAGCGCGCAGCTCGCACAAAACACTCAGAGAGAGCGCAAAGCTCCCACAACACACTCAGAGAGAGCGCGAAGCTCACACAAAACACTCAGAGAGAGCGTGAAGCTCGCACAAAACGCTCAGAGAGAGCGCAAAGCTCCCACAAAACACTCAGAGAGAGCGCGAAGCTCACACTCAGAGAGAGCGCGCAGCTCGCACAAAACACTCAGAGAGAGCGCAAAGCTCCCACAAAACACTCAGAGAGAGCGCGAAGCTCGCACAGAAAACTCAGAGACACTGCGCAGCCCGCACAAAAAACTCAAAGAAAGCGCGAAGCTCGCACAAAACGCACAGAGAGAGCGCGCAGCACGCACAAAACGCTCAGAGAGCGCGAAGCTCGCACAAAACGCACAGAGACACCGCGCAGCGCGCACAAAAAACTCAGAGAGGGCGCGCAGCTCACACAAAACGCTCAGAGAGAGCGCGAAGCTTGCACAAAACGCTCAGAGAAAGCGCGAAGCTCGCACAAAACGCTCAGAGAGAGCGCGAAGCTTGCACAACACGCTCAGAGAGAGCGCACAAAACGCTCAGAGAGACCGCGAAGCTCACACAAAACACTCAGAGAGAGCGTGAAGCTCGCAAAAAACGCTCAGAGAGAGCGCGAAGCTCGCACAGAACACTCAGAGAGAGCGCGAAGCTCACACAAAACACTCAGAGAGAGCGCGCAGCTCGCACAAAACACTCAGAGAGAGCGCAAAGCTCCCACAAAACACTCAGAGAGAGCGCGAAGCTCACACAAAACACTCAGAGAGAGCGTGAAGCTCGCACAAAACGCTCAGAGAGAGCGCAAAGCTCCCACAAAACACTCAGAGAGAGCGCGAAGCTCACACAAAACACTCAGAGAGAGCGCGCAGCTCGCACAAAACACTCAGAGAGAGCGCGAAGCTTGCACAAAACGCTCAGAGAAAGCGCGAAGCTCGCACAAAACACTCAGAGAGAGCGCGAAGCTCACACAAAACACTCAGAGAGAGCGCGCAGCTCGCACAAAACACTCAGAGAGAGCGCAAAGCTCCCACAAAACACTCAGAGAGAGCGCGAAGCTCACACAAAACACTCAGAGAGAGCGTGAAGCTCGCACAAAACGCTCAGAGAGAGCGCAAAGCTCCCACAAAACACTCAGAGAGAGCGCGAAGCTCACACAAAACACTCAGAGAGAGCGCGCAGCTCGCACAAAACACTCAGAGAGAGCGCGAAGCTCACACTCAGAGAGAGCGCGCAGCTCGCACAAAACACTCAGAGAGAGCGCAAAGCTCCCACAAAACACTCAGAGAGAGCGCGAAGCTCGCACAGAAAACTCAGAGACACTGCGCAGCCCGCACAAAAAACTCAAAGAAAGCGCGAAGCTCGCACAAAACGCACAGAGAGAGCGCGAAGCTCGCACAAAACGCACAGAGACACCGCGCAGCGCGCACAAAAAACTCAGAGAGGGCGCGCAGCTCACACAAAACGCTCAGAGAGAGCGCGAAGCTTGCACAAAACGCTCAGAGAAAGCGCGAAGCTCGCACAAAACGCTCAGAGAGAGCGCGCAGCTCGCACAAAACACTCAGAGAGAGCGCGCAGCTCGCACAAAACACTCAGAGAGAGCGCAAAGCTCCCACAAAACACTCAGAGAGAGCGCGAAGCTCACACAAAACACTCAGAGAGAGCGCGCAGCTCGCACAAAACACTCAGAGAGAGCGCAAAGCTCCCACAAAACACTCAGAGAGAGCGCGAAGCTCGCACAGAAAACTCAGAGACACTGCGCAGCGCGCACAAAAAACTCAAAGAAAGCGCGAAGCTCGCACAAAACGCACAGAGAGAGCGCGCAGCACCGACAAAACGCTCAGAGAGCGCGAAGCTCGCACAAAACGCACAGAGACACCGCGCAGCGCGCACAAAAAACTCAGAGAGGGCGCGCAGCTCACACAAAACGCTCAGAGAGAGCGCGAAGCTTGCACAAAACGCTCAGAGAAAGCGCGAAGCTCGCACAAAACGCTCAGAGAGAGCGCACAAAACGCTCAGAGAGACCGCGAAGCTCACACAAAACACTCAGAGAGAGCGCGCAGCTCGCACAAAACACTCAGAGAGAGCGCAAAGCTCCCACAAAACACTCAGAGAGAGCGCGAAGCTCGCACAGAAAACTCAGAGACACTGCGCAGCGCGCACAAAAAACTCAAAGAAAGCGCGAAGCTCGCACAAAACGCACAGAGAGAGCGCGCAGCACCGACAAAACGCTCAGAGAGCGCGAAGCTCGCACAAAACGCACAGAGACACCGCGCAGCGCGCACAAAAAACTCAGAGAGGGCGCGCAGCTCACACAAAACGCTCAGAGAGAGCGCGAAGCTTGCACAAAACGCTCAGAGAAAGCGCGAAGCTCGCACAAAACGCTCAGAGAGAGCGCACAAAACGCTCAGAGAGACCGCGAAGCTCACACAAAACACTCAGAGAGAGCGTGAAGCTCGCACAAAACGCACAGAGACACCGCGCAGCGCGCACAAAAAACTCAGAGAGGGCGCACAAAACGCTCAGAGAGACCGCGAAGCTCACACAAAACGCTCAGAGAGAGCGCGAAGCTTGCACAAAACGCTCAGAGAAAGCGCGAAGCTCGCACAAAATGCTCAGAGAGAGCTCGAAGCTCACACAAAACACTCAGAGACCGCGCAGCGCGCACAAAACGCTCAGAGAAAGCGCGAAGCTCGCACAAAACACTCAGAGGGAGCGCGAAGCTCGCACAAAACACTCAGAGAGACCGCGCAGCACGCACAAAACGCTCAGAGGGAGCGCGAAGCTAGCACAAAACGCTCAGAGAGAGCGCGAAGCTCGCACAAAACGCTCAGAGAGAGCGCACAGGACGCACAAAACGCTAAGAGAAAGCGCGAAGCTCACACAAAACGCTCAGAGAGAGCGCGAAGCTCGCACGAAATACTCAGAGAGCGCGCGCAGCTCGCACAAATCACTCAGAGAGACCGCGCAGCGTGCACGAAACGCTCAGAGGGAGCGCGAAGCTCGCACAAAACGCACAGAGAGCGCGCGCAGCTCGCACAAAAAACTCAGAGAGAGCGCGAAGCTCACACAAAACGCTCAGAGAAAGCGCGAAGCTCGCACAAAACGCTCAGAGAGAGCGTGAAGCTCGCAAAAAACGCTCAGAGAGAGCGCGAAGCTCGCACAGAACACTCAGAGAGAGCGCGAAGCTCACACAAAACACTCAGAGAGAGCGCGCAGCTCGCACAAAACACTCAGAGAGAGCGCAAAGCTCCCACAACACACTCAGAGAGAGCGCGAAGCTCACACAAAACACTCAGAGAGAGCGTGAAGCTCGCACAAAACGCTCAGAGAGAGCGCAAAGCTCCCACAAAACACTCAGAGAGAGCGCGAAGCTCACACTCAGAGAGAGCGCGCAGCTCGCACAAAACACTCAGAGAGAGCGCAAAGCTCCCACAAAACACTCAGAGAGAGCGCGAAGCTCGCACAGAAAACTCAGAGACACTGCGCAGCCCGCACAAAAAACTCAAAGAAAGCGCGAAGCTCGCACAAAACGCACAGAGAGAGCGCGCAGCACGCACAAAACGCTCAGAGAGCGCGAAGCTCGCACAAAACGCACAGAGACACCGCGCAGCGCGCACAAAAAACTCAGAGAGGGCGCGCAGCTCACACAAAACGCTCAGAGAGAGCGCGAAGCTTGCACAAAACGCTCAGAGAAAGCGCGAAGCTCGCACAAAACGCTCAGAGAGAGCGCGAAGCTTGCACAACACGCTCAGAGAGAGCGCACAAAACGCTCAGAGAGACCGCGAAGCTCACACAAAACACTCAGAGAGAGCGTGAAGCTCGCAAAAAACGCTCAGAGAGAGCGCGAAGCTCGCACAGAACACTCAGAGAGAGCGCGAAGCTCACACAAAACACTCAGAGAGAGCGCGCAGCTCGCACAAAACACTCAGAGAGAGCGCAAAGCTCCCACAAAACACTCAGAGAGAGCGCGAAGCTCACACAAAACACTCAGAGAGAGCGTGAAGCTCGCACAAAACGCTCAGAGAGAGCGCAAAGCTCCCACAAAACACTCAGAGAGAGCGCGAAGCTCACACAAAACACTCAGAGAGAGCGCGCAGCTCGCACAAAACACTCAGAGAGAGCGCGAAGCTTGCACAAAACGCTCAGAGAAAGCGCGAAGCTCGCACAAAACACTCAGAGAGAGCGCGAAGCTCACACAAAACACTCAGAGAGAGCGCGCAACTCGCACAAAACACTCAGAGAGAGCGCAAAGCTCCCACAAAACACTCAGAGAGAGCGCGAAGCTCACACAAAACACTCAGAGAGAGCGTGAAGCTCGCACAAAACGCTCAGAGAGAGCGCAAAGCTCCCACAAAACACTCAGAGAGAGCGCGAAGCTCACACAAAACACTCAGAGAGAGCGCGCAGCTCGCACAAAACACTCAGAGAGAGCGCGAAGCTCACACTCAGAGAGAGCGCGCAGCTCGCACAAAACACTCAGAGAGAGCGCAAAGCTCCCACAAAACACTCAGAGAGAGCGCGAAGCTCGCACAGAAAACTCAGAGACACTGCGCAGCCCGCACAAAAAACTCAAAGAAAGCGCGAAGCTCGCACAAAACGCACAGAGAGAGCGCGAAGCTCGCACAAAACGCACAGAGACACCGCGCAGCGCGCACAAAAAACTCAGAGAGGGCGCGCAGCTCACACAAAACGCTCAGAGAGAGCGCGAAGCTTGCACAAAACGCTCAGAGAAAGCGCGAAGCTCGCACAAAACGCTCAGAGAGAGCGCGCAGCTCGCACAAAACACTCAGAGAGAGCGCGAAGCTCGCACAAAACGCACAGAGAGAGCGCGCAGCACCGACAAAACGCTCAGAGAGCGCGAAGCTCGCACAAAACGCACAGAGACACCGCGCAGCGCGCACAAAAAACTCAGAGAGGGCGCGCAGCTCACACAAAACGCTCAGAGAGAGCGCGAAGCTTGCACAAAACGCTCAGAGAAAGCGCGAAGCTCGCACAAAACGCTCAGAGAGAGCGCACAAAACGCTCAGAGAGACCGCGAAGCTCACACAAAACACTCAGAGAGAGCGTGAAGCTCGCAAAAAACGCTCAGAGAGAGCGCGAAGCTCGCACAGAACACTCAGAGAGAGCGCGAAGCTCACACAAAACACTCAGAGAGAGCGCGCAGCTCGCACAAAACACTCAGAGAGAGCGCAAAGCTCCCACAAAACACTCAGAGAGAGCGCGAAGCTCCCACAAAACACTCAGAGAGAGCGCGAAGCTCACACAAAACACTCAGAGAGAGCGTGAAGCTCGCACAAAACACTCAGAGAGAGCGCGAAGCTCACACAAAACACTCAGAGAGAGCGTGAAGCTCGCACAAAACACTCAGAGAGAGCGCGAAGCTTGCACAAAACGCTCAGAGAAAGCGCGAAGCTCGCACAAAACACTCAGAGAGAGCGCGAAGCTCACACAAAACACTCAGAGAGAGCGCGCAGCTCGCACAAAACACTCAGAGAGAGCGCAAAGCTCCCACAAAACACTCAGAGAGAGCGCGAAGCTCACACAAAACACTCAGAGAGAGCGTGAAGCTCGCACAAAACGCTCAGAGAGAGCGCAAAGCTCCCACAAAACACTCAGAGAGAGCGCGAAGCTCACACAAAACACTCAGAGAGAGCGCGCAGCTCGCACAAAACACTCAGAGAGAGCGCAAAGCTCCCACAAAACACTCAGAGAGAGCGCGAAGCTCACACAAAACACTCAGAGAGAGCGCGCAGCTCGCACAAAACACTCCGAGAGAGCGCAAAGCTCCCACAAAACACTCAGAGAGAGCGCGAAGCTCGCACAGAAAACTCAGAGACACTGCGCAGCGCGCACAAAAAACTCAAAGAAAGCGCGAAGCTCGCACAAAACGCACAGAGAGAGCGCGCAGCACGCACAAAACGCTCAGAGAGCGCGAAGCTCGCACAAAACGCACAGAGACACCGCGCAGCGCGCACAAAAAACTCAGAGAGGGCGCGCAGCTCACACAAAACGCTCAGAGAGAGCGCGAAGCTTGCACAAAACGCTCAGGGAAAGCGCGAAGCTCGCACAAAACGCTCAGAGAGAGCGCGAAGCTCGCACAAGCACAAAACACTCAGAGAGAGCGCGAAGCTCACACAAAACGCTCAGAGAGAGCACGAAGCTTGCACAAAACACTCAGAGAGAGCGCGAAGCTCGCACAAAACGCTCAGAGAGAGCGCGAAGCTCGCACGAGCACAAAACACTCAGAGAGAGCGCGAAGCTCACACAAAACGCTCAGAGAGAGCACGAAGCTCGCACAAAATGCTCAGAGAGAGCGCGAAGTTCGCACAAAACGCTCAGAGAGAGCGCGAATCTCACACAAAACACTCAGAGACCGCGCAGCGCGCACAAAACGCTCAGAGAAAGCGCGAAGCTCGCACAAAACACTCAGAGGGAGCGCGAAGCTCGCACAAAACACTCAGAGAGACCGCGCAGCACGCACAAAACGCTCAGAGGGAGCGCGAAGCTAGCACAAAACGGTCAGAGAGAGCGCGAAGCTCGCACAGAAAACTCAGAGACACTGCGCAGCGCGCCCAAAAAACTCAATGAATGCGCGAAGCTCGCACAAAACACTCAGAGGGAGCGCGAAGCTCGCACAAAACACTCAGAGAGACCGCGCAGCTCACACAAAACGCTCAGAGAGAGCGCGAAGCTCGCACAAAACGCACAGAGAGAGCGCGAAGCTCGCACAAAACACTCAGAGAGACCGCGAAGCTTGCACGAAATACTCAGAGAGCGCGCGCAGCTCGCACAAAACACTCAGAGAGAGCGCGCAGCGCGCATGAAAAACTGAGAGAGAGCGCGAAGCTCGCACGAAATACTCAGAAAGCGCGCGCAGCTCACACAAAACGCTCAGAGAGAGCGCGAAGCTCGCACAAAACGCTCAGAGAAAGCGCGAAGCTCACACAAAACGCTCAGAGAGAGCGCGAAGCTCGCACAAAATGCACAGAGAGAGCGCGAAGCTCGCACAAAACACTCAGAGAGAGCGCGAAGCTCGCACAAAACGCATAGAGAGAGCGCGAAGCTCGCACAAAACACTCAGAGAGCGCCGCAGCTCGCACAAAACACTCAGAGAGAGCGCGCAGCGCGCATGAAAAACTCAGAGAGAGCGCACAGCACGCACAAAACGCTCAGAGAGAGCGCAAAGCTCGCACAAAACGCTCAGAGAGAGCGCGAAGCTCACACAAAACACTCAGAGAGAGCGCGCAGCTCGCACAAAACACTCAGAGAGAGCGCAAAGCTCCCACAAAACACTCAGAGAGAGCGCGAAGCTCGCACAGAAAACTCAGAGACACTGCGCAGCCCGCACAAAAAACTCAAAGAAAGCGCGAAGCTCGCACAAAACGCTCAGAGAGAGCGCGAAGCTCGCACGAAATACTCAGAGAGCGCGCGCAGCTCGCACAAATCACTCAGAGAGACCGCGCAGCGTGCACGAAACCCTCAGAGGGAGCGCGAAGCTCGCACAAAACACTCAGAGAGAGCGCGAAGCTCGCACAAAACGCACAGAGAGCGCGCGTAGCTCGCACAAAACACTCAGAGAGAGCGCGAAGCTCACACGAAATACTCAGAGAGCGCGCGCAGATCGCACAAAACACTCAGAGACCGCGCAGCGCGCACGAAAAACTCAGAGAGAGCGCGAAACTCGCACAAAACGCTCAGAGAAAGCGCGAAGCTCACACAAAACGCTCAGAGAGAGTGCGAAGCTCGCACGAAACACTCAGAGAGCGCGCGAAGCTCGCACAAAACGCTCAGAGAGAGAGCGCGAAGCGCGCACGAAACACTCAGAGAGCGCGCGAAGCTCGCACAAAACGCTCAGAGAGAGCGCGAAGCTCGCACAAAACGCACAGAGAGAGCGCGCAGCTCACACAAAACGCTCAGAGAGAGTGCGCAGCTCGCACAAAACGCACAGAGAGAGCGCGAAGCTTGCACAAAACGCTCAGGGAAAGCGCGAAGCTCGCACAAAACGCTCAGAGAGAGCGCGAAGCTCGCACAAGCACAAAACACTCAGAGAGAGCGCGAAGCTCACACAAAACGCTCAGAGAGAGCACGAAGCTCGCACAAAACACTCAGAGAGAGCGCGAAGCTCGCACAAAACACTCAGAGAGAGCGCGAAGCTCGCACGAGCACAAAACACTCAGAGAGAGCGCGAAGCTCACACAAAACGCTCAGAGAGAGCACGAAGCTCGCACAAAATGCTCAGAGAGAGCGCGAAGTTCGCACAAAACGCTCAGAGAGAGCGCGAAGCTCACACAAAACACTCAGAGACCGCGCAGCGCGCACAAAACGCTCAGAGAAAGCGCGAAGCTCGCACAAAACGCTCAGAGAAAGCGCGAAGCTCACACAAAACGCTCAGAGAGAGCGCGAAGCTCGCACAAAATGCACAGAGAGAGCGCGAAGCTCGCACAAAACACTCAGAGAGAGCGCGAAGCTCGCACAAAACGCTCAGAGAGAGCGCGAAGTTCGCACAAAACGCTCAGAGAGAGCGCGCAGCTCGCACAAAACACTCAGAGACCGCGCAGCGCGCACAAAACGCTCAGAGAAAGCGCGAAGCTTGCACAAAACACTCAGAGGGAGCGCGAAGCTCGCACAAAACACTCAGAGAGACCGCGCAGCACGCACAAATTGCTCAGAGGGAGCGCGAAGCTAGCACAAAACGCTCAGAGAGAGCGCGAAGCTCGCACAAAATGCTCAGAGAGAGCGCACAGGACGCACAAAACGCTAAGAGAAAGCGCGAAGCTCACACAAAACGCTCAGAGAGAGCGCGAAGCTCGCACGAAATACTCAGAGAGCGCGCGCAGCTCGCACAAATCACTCAGAGAGACCGCGCAGCGTGCACGAAACCCTCAGAGGGAGCGCGAAGCTCGCACAAAACACTCAGAGAGAGCGCGAAGCTCGCACAAAACGCACAGAGAGCGCGCGTAGCTCGCACAAAACACTCAGAGACCGCGCAGCGCGCACGAAAAACTCAGAGAGAGCGCGAAACTCGCACAAAACGCTCAGAGAAAGCGCGAAGCTCACACAAAACGCTCAGAGAGAGTGCGAAGCTCGCACGAAACACTCAGAGAGCGCGCGAAGCTCGCACAAAACGCTCAGAGAGAGAGCGCGAAGCTCGCACAAAACGCACAGAGAGAGCGCGAAGCTCGCACAAAACACTCAGAGAGAGCGCGAAGTGCGCACGAAACACTCAGAGAGCGCGCGAAGCTCGCACAAAACGCTCAGAGAGAGCGCGAAGCTCGCACAAAACGCACAGAGAGAGCGCGCAGCTCGCACAAAACGCTCAGAGAGAGCGCACAACGCGCACAAAACGCTCAGAGAGACCGCGAAGCTCACACAAAACACTCAGAGAGAGCGTGAAGCTCGCACAAAACGCTCAGAGAGAGCTCAAAGCTCCCACAAAACACTCAGAGAGAGCGCGAAGCTCACACAAAACGCTCAGAGAGCGCGAAGCTCGCACAAAACGCACAGAGACACCGCGCAGCGCGCACAAAAAACTCAGAGAGGGCGCGCAGCTCACACAAAACGCTCAGAGAGAGCGCGAAGCTTGCACAAAACGCTCAGGGAAAGCGCGAAGCTCGCACAAAACGCTCAGAGAGAGCGCGAAGCTCACACAAAACGCTCAGAGAGAGCACGAAGCTCGCACAAAACACTCAGAGAGAGCGCGAAGCTCGCACAAAACGCTCAGAGAGAGCGCGAAGTTCGCACGAGCACAAAACACTCAGAGAGAGCGCGAAGCTCACACAAAACACTCAGAGAGAGCGCGAAGCTCGCACAAAACGCACAGAGAGCGCGCGTAGCTCGCACAAAACACTCAGAGAGAGCGCGAAGCTCACACGAAATACTCAGAGAGCGCGCGCAGATCGCACAAAACACTCAGAGACCGCGCAGCGCGCACGAAAAACTCAGAGAGAGCGCGAAACTCGCACAAAACGCTCAGAGAAAGCGCGAAGCTCACACAAAACGCTCAGAGAGAGTGCGAAGCTCGCACGAAACACTCAGAGAGCGCGCGAAGCTCCCACAAAACGCTCAGAGAGAGAGCGCGAAGCGCGCACGAAACACTCAGAGAGCGCGCGAAGCTCGCACAAAACGCTCAGAGAGAGCGCGAAGCTCGCACAAAACGCACAGAGAGAGCGCGCAGCTCACACAAAACGCTCAGAGAGAGTGCGCAGCTCGCACAAAACGCACAGAGAGAGCGCGAAGCTTGCACAAAACGCTCAGAGAGAGCGCACAACGCGCACAAAACGCTCAGAGAGACCGCGAAGCTCACACAAAACACTCAGAGAGAGCGTGAAGCTCGCACAAAACGCTCAGAGAGAGCTCAAAGCTCCCACAAAACACTCAGAGAGAGCGCGCAGCTCACACAAAACGCTCAGAGAGAGCGCGAAGCTCGCACAAAACGCTCAGAGAAAGCGCGAAGCTCACACAAAACGCTCAGAGAGAGCGCGAAGCTCGCACAAAATGCACAGAGAGAGGGCGAAGCTCGCACAAAACACTCAGAGAGAGCGCGAAGCTCGCACAAAACGCATAGAGAGAGCGCGAAGCTCGCACAAAACACTCAGAGAGCGCCGCAGCTCGCACAAAACACTCAGAGAGAGCGCGCAGCGCGCATGAAAAACTCAGAGAGAGCGCACAGCACGCACAAAACGCTCAGAGAGAGCGCAAAGCTCGCACAAAACGCTCAGAGAGAGCGCGAAGCTCACACAAAACACTCAGAGAGAGCGCGCAGCTCGCACAAAACACTCAGAGAGAGCGCAAAGCTCCCACAAAACACTCAGAGAGAGCGCGAAGCTCGCACAGAAAACTCAGAGACACTGCGCAGCCCGCACAAAAAACTCAAAGAAAGCGCGAAGCTCGCACAAAACGCTCAGAGAGAGCGCGAAGCTCGCACGAAATACTCAGAGAGACCGCGCAGCGTGCACGAAACCCTCAGAGGGAGCGCGAAGCTCGCACAAAACACTCAGAGAGAGCGCGAAGCTCGCACAAAACGCACAGAGAGCGCGCGTAGCTCGCACAAAACACTCAGAGAGAGCGCGCAGATCGCACAAAACACTCAGAGACCGCGCAGCGCGCACGAAAAACTCAGAGAGAGCGCGAAACTCGCACAAAACGCTCAGAGAGAGTGCGAAGCTCGCACGAAACACTCAGAGAGCGCGCGAAGCTCGCACAAAACGCTCAGAGAGAGTGCGAAGCTCGCACGAAACACTCAGAGAGAGTGCGAAGCTCGCACGAAACACTCAGAGAGCGCGCGAAGCTCGCACAAAATGCACAGAGAGAGGGCGAAGCTCGCACAAAACGCATAGAGAGAGCGCGAAACTCGCACAAAACGCTCAGAGAGAGTGCGAAGCTCGCACGAAACACTCAGAGAGCGCGCGAAGCTCGCACAAAATGCACAGAGAGAGGGCGAAGCTCGCACAAAACACTCAGAGAGAGCGCGAAGCTCGCACAAAACGCATAGAGAGAGCGCGAAGCTCGCACAAAACACTCAGAGAGCGCCGCAGCTCGCACAAAACACTCAGAGAGAGCGCGCAGCGCGCATGAAAAACTCAGAGAGAGCGCACAGCACGCACAAAACGCTCAGAGAGAGCGCAAAGCTCGCACAAAACGCTCAGAGAGAGCGCGAAGCTCACACAAAACACTCAGAGAGAGCGCGCAGCTCGCACAAAACACTCAGAGAGAGCGCAAAGCTCCCACAAAACACTCAGAGAGAGCGCGAAGCTCGCACAGAAAACTCAGAGACACTGCGCAGCCCGCACAAAAAACTCAAAGAAAGCGCGAAGCTCGCACAAAACGCTCAGAGAGAGCGCGAAGCTCGCACGAAATACTCAGAGAGACCGCGCAGCGTGCACGAAACCCTCAGAGGGAGCGCGAAGCTCGCACAAAACACTCAGAGAGAGCGCGAAGCTCGCACAAAACGCACAGAGAGCGCGCGTAGCTCGCACAAAACACTCAGAGAGAGCGCGCAGATCGCACAAAACACTCAGAGACCGCGCAGCGCGCACGAAAAACTCAGAGAGAGCGCGAAACTCGCACAAAACGCTCAGAGAGAGTGCGAAGCTCGCACGAAACACTCAGAGAGCGCGCGCAGATCGCACAAAACACTCAGAGACCGCGCAGCGCGCACGAAAAACTCAGAGAGAGCGCGAAACTCGCACAAAACGCTCAGAGAGAGTGCGAAGCTCGCACGAAACACTCAGAGAGCGCGCGAAGCTCGCACAAAACGCTCAGAGAGAGCGCGAAGCTCGCACAAAACGCACAGAGAGAGCGCGCAGCTCACACAAAACACTCAGAGAGCGCGCGAAGCTCGCACAAAACGCTCAGAGAGAGCGCACAACGCGCACAAAACGCTCAGAGAGACCGCGAAGCTCACACAAAACACTCAGAGAGAGCGTGAAGCTCACACAAAACGCTCAGAGAGAGCTCAAAGCTCCCACAAAACACTCAGAGAGAGCGCGAAGCTCACACAAAACACTCAGAGAGAGCTCAAAGCTCCCACAAAACACTCAGAGAGAGCGCGAAGCTCGCACAAAACGCTCAGAGAGAGCGCGAAGCTTGCACAAAACGCTCAGGGAAAGCGCGAAGCTCGCACAAAACGCTCAGAGAGAGCGCGAAGCTCGCACAAGCACAAAACACTCAGAGAGAGCGCGAAGCTCACACAAAACGCTCAGAGAGAGCACGAAGCTCACACAAAACACTCAGAGAGAGCGCGAAGCTCGCACAAAACGCTCAGAGAGAGCGCGAAGCTCGCACGAGCACAAAACACTCAGAGAGAGCGCGAAGCTCACACAAAACGCTCAGAGAGAGCACGAAGCTCGCACGAAATGCTCAGAGAGAGCGCGAAGTTCGCACAAAACGCTCAGAGAGAGCGCGAAGCTCACACAAAACACTCAGAGACCGCGCAGCGCGCACAAAACGCTCAGAGGGAGCGCGAAGCTAGCACAAAACGGTCAGAGAGAGCGCGAAGCTCGCACAGAAAACTCAGAGACACTGCGCAGCGCGCACAAAAAACTCAAAGAATGCGCGAAGCTCGCACAAAACGCACAGAGAGAGCGCGCAGCACGCACAAAACGCTCAGAGAAAGCGCGAAGCTCACACAAAACGCTCAGAGAGAGCGCGAAGCTCGCACAAAACGCACAGAGAGAGCGCGCAGCACGCACAAAACGCTCAGAGAAAGCGCGAAGCTCGCACAAAACGCACAGAGAGAGCGCGAAGCTCGCACAAAACACTCAGAGAGACCGCGAAGCTTGCACGAAATACTCAGAGAGCGCGCGCAGCTCGCACAAAACACTCAGAGAGAGCGCGCAGCGCGCATGAAAAACTGAGAGAGAGCGCGCAGCTCGCACGAAATACTCAGAAAGCGCGCGCAGCTCACACAAAACGCTCAGAGAGAGCGCGAAGCTCGCACAAAACGCTCAGAGAAAGCGCGAAGCTCACACAAAACGCTCAGAGAGAGCGCGAAGCTCACACAAAATGCACAGAGAGAGCGCGAAGCTCGCACAAAACACTCAGAGAGAGCGCGAAGCTCGCACAAAACGCACAGAGAGAGCGCGAAGCTCGCACAAAACACTCAGAGAGAGCGCGCAGCGCGCATGAAAAACTCAGAGAGAGCGCACAGCACGCACAAAACGCTCAGAGAGAGCGCAAAGCTCGCACAAAACGCTCAGAGAGAGCGCGAAGCTCACACAAAACACTCAGAGAGAGCGCGAAGCTCGCACAAAACGCACAGAGAGAGCGCGAAGCTCGCACAAAACAGTCAGAGAGAGCGCGCAGCGCGCATGAAAAACTCAGAGAGAGCGCACAGCACGCACAAAACGCTCAGAGAGAGCGCAAAGCTCGCACAAAACGCTCAGAGAGAGCGCGAAGCTCACACAAAACACTCAGAGAGAGCGCGCAGCTCGCACAAAACACTCAGAGAGAGCGCGAAGCTCGCACAAAACGCTCAGAGAGAGCGCGAAGCTCGCACAAGCACAAAACACTCAGAGAGAGCGCGAAGCTCACACAAAACGCTCAGAGAGAGCACGAAGCTCGCACAAAATGCTCAGAGAGAGCGCGAAGTTCGCACAAAACGCTCAGAGAGAGCGCGAAGCTCACACAAAACACTCAGAGAGAGCGCGCAGCTCGCACAAAACACTCAGAGAGAGCGCGAAGCTCGCACAAAACGCTCAGAGAGAGCGCGAAGCTCGCACAAGCACAAAACGCTCAGAGAGAGCGCGAAGCTCACACAAAACGCTCAGAGAGAGCGCGAAGTTCGCACAAAACGCTCAGAGAGAGCGCGAAGCTCACACAAAACACTCAGAGAGAGCGCGAAGCTCACACAAAACGCTCAGAGAGAGCGCGAAGTTCGCACAAAATGCTCAGAGAGAGCGCGAAGCTCACACAAAACACTCAGAGAGAGCGCGCAGCTCGCACAAAACACTCAGAGAGAGCGCGAAGCTCGCACAAAACGCTCAGAGAGAGCGCGAAGCTCGCACAAGCACAAAACGCTCAGAGAGAGCGCGAAGCTCACACAAAACGCTCAGAGAGAGCGCGAAGTTCGCACAAAACGCTCAGAGAGAGCGCGAAGCTCGCACAAGCACAAAACGCTCAGAGAGAGCGCGAAGCTCACACAAAACGCTCAGAGAGAGCGCGAAGTTCGCACAAAATGCTCAGAGAGAGCGCACAGGACGCACAAAACGCTAAGAGAAAGCGCGAAGCTCACACAAAACGCTCAGAGAGAGCGCGAAGCTCGCACGAAATACTCAGAGAGCGCGCGCAGCTCGCACAAATCACTCAGAGAGACCGCGCAGCGTGCACGAAACCCTCAGAGGGAGCGCGAAGCTCGCACAAAACACTCAGAGAGAGCGCGAAGCTCGCACAAAACGCACAGAGAGCGCGCGTAGCTCGCACAAAACACTCAGAGAGAGCGCGAAGCTCACACGAAATACTCAGAGAGCGCGCGCAGATCGCACAAAACACTCAGAGACCGCGCAGCGCGCACGAAAAACTCAGAGAGAGCGCGAAACTCGCACAAAACGCTCAGAGAAAGCGCGAAGCTCACACAAAACGCTCAGAGAGAGTGCGAAGCTCGCACGAAACACTCAGAGAGCGCGCGAAGCTCGCACAAAACGCTCAGAGAGAGAGCGCGAAGCTCGCACAAAACGCACAGAGAGAGAGCGAAGCTCGCACAAAACACTCAGAGAGAGCGCGAAGTGCGCACGAAACACTCAGAGAGCGCGCGAAGCTCGCACAAAACGCTCAGAGAGAGCGCGAAGCTCGCACAAAACGCACAGAGAGAGCGCGCAGCTCACACAAAACGCTCAGAGAGAGTGCGCAGCTCGCACAAAACGCACAGAGAGAGCGCGAAGCTTGCACAAAACGCTCAGAGAGAGCGCACAACGCGCACAAAACGCTCAGAGAGACCGCGAAGCTCACACAAAACACTCAGAGAGAGCGTGAAGCTCGCACAAAACGCTCAGAGAGAGCTCATAGCTCCCACAAAACACTCAGAGAGAGCGCGAAGCTCACACAAAACACTCAGAGAGAGCTCAAAGCTCCCACAAAACACTCAGAGAGAGCGCGAAGCTTGCACAAAACGCTCAGAGAGAGCGCGAAGCTCGCACAAAACGCACAGAGAGAGCGCGCAGCTCACACAAAACGCTCAGAGAGAGTGCGCAGCTCGCACAAAACGCACAGAGAGAGCGCGAAGCTTGCACAAAACGCTCAGAGAGAGCGCAAAGCTCCCACAAAACACTCAGAGAGAGCGCGAAGCTCACACAAAACACTCAGAGAGAGCGCGCAGCTCGCACAAAACACTCCGAGAGAGCGCAAAGCTCCCACAAAACACTCAGAGAGAGCGCGAAGCTCGCACAGAAAACTCAGAGACACTGCGCAGCGCGCACAAAAAACTCAAAGAAAGCGCGAAGCTCGCACAAAACGCACAGAGAGAGCGCGCAGCACGCACAAAACGCTCAGAGAGCGCGAAGCTCGCACAAAACGCACAGAGACACCGCGCAGCGCGCACAAAAAACTCAGAGAGGGCGCGCAGCTCACACAAAACGCTCAGAGAGAGCGCGAAGCTTGCACAAAACGCTCAGGGAAAGCGCGAAGCTCGCACAAAACGCTCAGAGAGAGCGCGAAGCTCGCACAAGCACAAAACACTCAGAGAGAGCGCGAAGCTCACACAAAACGCTCAGAGAGAGCACGAAGCTCGCACAAAACACTCAGAGAGAGCGCGAAGCTCGCACAAAACGCTCAGAGAGAGCGCGAAGCTCGCACGAGCACAAAACACTCAGAGAGAGCGCGAAGCTCACACAAAACGCTCAGAGAGAGCACGAAGCTCGCACAAAATGCTCAGAGAGAGCGCGAAGTTCGCACAAAACGCTCAGAGAGAGCGCGAATCTCACACAAAACACTCAGAGACCGCGCAGCGCGCACAAAACGCTCAGAGAAAGCGCGAAGCTCGCACAAAACACTCAGAGGGAGCGCGAAGCTCGCACAAAACACTCAGAGAGACCGCGCAGCACGCACAAAACGCTCAGAGGGAGCGCGAAGCTAGCACAAAACGGTCAGAGAGAGCGCGAAGCTCGCACAGAAAACTCAGAGACACTGCGCAGCGCGCACAAAAAACTCAAAGAATGCGCGAAGCTCGCACAAAACACTCAGAGGGAGCGCGAAGCTCGCACAAAACACTCAGAGAGACCGCGCAGCTCACACAAAACGCTCAGAGAGAGCGCGAAGCTCGCACAAAACGCACAGAGAGAGCGCGAAGCTCGCACAAAAAACTCAGAGAGACCGCGAAGCTTGCACGAAATACTCAGAGAGCGCGCGCAGCTCGCACAAAACACTCAGAGAGAGCGCGCAGCGCGCATGAAAAACTGAGAGAGAGCGCGAAGCTCGCACGAAATACTCAGAAAGCGCGCGCAGCTCACACAAAACGCTCAGAGAGAGCGCGAAGCTCGCACAAAACGCTCAGAGAAAGCGCGAAGCTCACACAAAACGCTCAGAGAGAGCGCGAAGCTCGCACAAAATGCACAGAGAGAGCGCGAAGCTCGCACAAAACACTCAGAGAGAGCGCGAAGCTCGCACAAAACGCATAGAGAGAGCGCGAAGCTCGCACAAAACACTCAGAGAGCGCCGCAGCTCGCACAAAACACTCAGAGAGAGCGCGCAGCGCGCATGAAAAACTCAGAGAGAGCGCACAGCACGCACAAAACGCTCAGAGAGAGCGCAAAGCTCGCACAAAACGCTCAGAGAGAGCGCGAAGCTCACACAAAACACTCAGAGAGAGCGCGCAGCTCGCACAAAACACTCAGAGAGAGCGCAAAGCTCCCACAAAACACTCAGAGAGAGCGCGAAGCTCGCACAGAAAACTCAGAGACACTGCGCAGCCCGCACAAAAAACTCAAAGAAAGCGCGAAGCTCGCACAAAACGCTCAGAGAGAGCGCGAAGCTCGCACGAAATACTCAGAGAGCGCGCGCAGCTCGCACAAATCACTCAGAGAGACCGCGCAGCGTGCACGAAACCCTCAGAGGGAGCGCGAAGCTCGCACAAAACACTCAGAGAGAGCGCGAAGCTCGCACAAAACGCACAGAGAGCGCGCGTAGCTCGCACAAAACACTCAGAGAGAGCGCGAAGCTCACACGAAATACTCAGAGAGCGCGCGCAGATCGCACAAAACACTCAGAGACCGCGCAGCGCGCACGAAAAACTCAGAGAGAGCGCGAAACTCGCACAAAACGCTCAGAGAAAGCGCGAAGCTCACACAAAACGCTCAGAGAGAGTGCGAAGCTCGCACGAAACACTCAGAGAGCGCGCGAAGCTCGCACAAAACGCTCAGAGAGAGAGCGCGAAGCGCGCACGAAACACTCAGAGAGCGCGCGAAGCTCGCACAAAACGCTCAGAGAGAGCGCGAAGCTCGCACAAAACGCACAGAGAGAGCGCGCAGCTCACACAAAACGCTCAGAGAGAGTGCGCAGCTCGCACAAAAGGCACAGAGAGAGCGCGAAGCTTGCACAAAACGCTCAGAGAGATCGCACAACGCGCACAAAACGCTCAGAGAGACCGCGAAGCTCACACAAAACACTCAGAGAGAGCGTGAAGCTCGCACAAAACGCTCAGAGAGAGCTCAAAGCTCCCACAAAACACTCAGAGAGAGCGCGCAGCTCACACAAAACGCTCAGAGAGAGCGCGAAGCTCGCACAAAACGCTCAGAGAAAGCGCGAAGCTCACACAAAACGCTCAGAGAGAGCGCGAAGCTCGCACAAAATGCACAGAGAGAGGGCGAAGCTCGCACAAAACACTCAGAGAGAGCGCGAAGCTCGCACAAAACGCATAGAGAGAGCGCGAAGCTCGCACAAAACACTCAGAGAGCGCCGCAGCTCGCACAAAACACTCAGAGAGAGCGCGAAGCTCGCACAAAATGCTCAGAGAGAGCGCGAAGTTCGCACAAAACGCTCAGAGAGCGCGAAGCTCACACAAAACACTCAGAGACCGCGCAGCGCGCACAAAACGCTCAGAGAAAGCACGAAGCTAGCACAAAACGCTCAGAGAGAGCGCGAAGCTCGCACAAAATGCTCAGAGAGAGCGCACAGGACGCACAAAACGCTAAGAGAAAGCGCGAAGCTCACACAAAACGCTCAGAGAGAGCGCGAAGCTCGCACGAAATACTCAGAGAGCGCGCGCAGCTCGCACAAATCACTCAGAGAGACCGCGCAGCGTGCACGAAACCCTCAGAGGGAGCGCGTAGCTCGCACAAAACACTCAGAGAGAGCGCGAAGCTCACACGAAATACTCAGAGAGCGCGCGAAGCTCGCACAAAACACTCAGAGAGAGCGCGAAGCTCGCACAAAACGCACAGAGAGCGCGCGTAGCTCGCACAAAACACTCAGAGAGAGCGCGAAGCTCACACGAAATACTCAGAGAGCGCGCGCAGATCGCACAAAACACTCAGAGACCGCGCAGCGCGCACGAAAAACTCAGAGAGAGCGCGAAACTCGCACAAAACGCTCAGAGAAAGCGCGAAGCTCACACAAAACGCTCAGAGAGAGCGCGAAGCTCGCACAAAATGCTCAGAGAGAGTGCGAAGCTCGCACGAAACACTCAGAGAGCGCGCGCAGCGTGCACGAAACCCTCAGAGGGAGCGCGAAGCTCGCACAAAACACTCAGAGAGAGCGCGAAGCTCGCACAAAACGCACAGAGAGCGCGCGTAGCTCGCACAAAACACTCAGAGAGAGCGCGCAGCGCGCATGAAAAACTCAGAGAGAGCGCACAGCACGCACAAAACGCTCAGAGAGAGCGCAAAGCTCGCACAAAACGCTCAGAGAGAGCGCACAGCACGCACAAAACACTCAGAGAGAGCGCGCAGCTCGCACAAAACACTCAGAGAGAGCGCAAAGCTCCAACAAAACACTCAGAGAGAGCGCGAAGCTCGCACAGAAAACTCAGAGACACTGCGCAGCCCGCACAAAAAACTTAAAGAAAGCGCGAAGCTCGCACAAAACGCTCAGAGAGAGCGCGAAGCTCGCACGAAATACTCAGAGAGACCGCGCAGCATGCACGAAACCCTCAGAGGGAGCGCGAAGCTCGCACAAAACACTCAGAGAGAGCGCGAAGCTCGCACAAAACGCACAGAGAGCGCGCGTAGCTCGCACAAAACACTCAGAGAGAGCGCGAAGCTCACACGAAATACTCAGAGAGCGCGCGCAGATCGCACAAAACACTCAGAGACCGCGCAGCGCGCACAAAACACTCAGAGAGAGCGCGAAGCTCGCACAAAACGCATAGAGAGAGCGCGAAGCTCGCACAAAACACTCAGAGAGCGCCGCAGCTCGCACAAAACACTCAGAGAGAGCGCGAAGCTCGCACAAAATGCTCAGAGAGAGCGCGAAGTTCGCACAAAACGCTCAGAGAGCGCGAAGCTCACACAAAACACTCAGAGACCGCGCAGCGCGCACAAAACGCTCAGAGAAAGCACGAAGCTAGCACAAAACGCTCAGAGAGAGCGCGAAGCTCGCACAAAATGCTCAGAGAGAGCGCACAGGACGCACAAAACGCTAAGAGAAAGCGCGAAGCTCACACAAAACGCTCAGAGAGAGCGCGAAGCTCGCACGAAATACTCAGAGAGCGCGCGCAGCTCGCACAAATCACTCAGAGAGACCGCGCAGCGTGCACGAAACCCTCAGAGGGAGCGCGTAGCTCGCACAAAACACTCAGAGAGAGCGCGAAGCTCACACGAAATACTCAGAGAGCGCGCGAAGCTCGCACAAAACACTCAGAGAGAGCGCGAAGCTCGCACAAAACGCACAGAGAGCGCGCGTAGCTCGCACAAAACACTCAGAGAGAGCGCGAAGCTCACACGAAATACTCAGAGAGCGCGCGCAGATCGCACAAAACACTCAGAGACCGCGCAGCGCGCACGAAAAACTCAGGGAGAGCGCGAAACTCGCACAAAACGCTCAGAGAAAGCGCGAAGCTCACACAAAACGCTCAGAGAGAGCGCGAAGCTCGCACAAAATGCTCAGAGAGAGTGCGAAGCTCGCACGAAACACTCAGAGAGCGCGCGCAGCGTGCACGAAACCCTCAGAGGGAGCGCGAAGCTCGCACAAAACACTCAGAGAGAGCGCGAAGCTCGCACAAAACGCACAGAGAGCGCGCGTAGCTCGCACAAAACACTCAGAGAGAGCGCGCAGCGCGCATGAAAAACTCAGAGAGAGCGCACAGCACGCACAAAACGCTCAGAGAGAGCGCAAAGCTCGCACAAAACGCTCAGAGAGAGCGCACAGCACGCACAAAACACTCAGAGAGAGCGCGCAGCTCGCACAAAACACTCAGAGAGAGCGCAAAGCTCCAACAAAACACTCAGAGAGAGCGCGAAGCTCGCACAGAAAACTCAGAGACACTGCGCAGCCCGCACAAAAAACTTAAAGAAAGCGCGAAGCTCGCACAAAACGCTCAGAGAGAGCGCGAAGCTCGCACGAAATACTCAGAGAGACCGCGCAGCATGCACGAAACCCTCAGAGGGAGCGCGAAGCTCGCACAAAACACTCAGAGAGAGCGCGAAGCTCGCACAAAACGCACAGAGAGCGCGCGTAGCTCGCACAAAACACTCAGAGAGAGCGCGAAGCTCACACGAAATACTCAGAGAGCGCGCGCAGATCGCACAAAACACTCAGAGACCGCGCAGCGCGCACGAAAAACTCAGAGAGAGCGCGAAACTCGCACAAAACGCTCAGAGAAAGCGCGAAGCTCACACAAAACGCTCAGAGAGAGTGCGAAGCTCGCACGAAACACTCAGAGAGCGCGCGAAGCTCGCACAAAACGCTCAGAGAGAGCGCGAAGCTCGCACAAAACGCACAGAGAGAGCGCGCAGCTCACACAAATCGCTCAGAGAGAGTGCGCAGCTCGCACAAAACGCACAGAGAGAGCGCGAAGCTTGCACAAAACGCTCAGAGAGAGCGCACAACGCGCACAAAACGCTCAGAGAGACCGCGAAGCTCACACAAAACACTCAGAGAGAGCGTGAAGCTCGCACAAAACGCTCAGAGAGAGCTCAAAGCTCCCACAAAACACTCAGAGAGAGCGCGAAGCTCACACAAAACACTCAGAGAGAGCTCAAAGCTCCCACAAAACACTCAGAGAGAGCGCGAAGCTCGCACAAAACGCTCAGAGAGAGCGCGAAGCTCGCACAAAACGCACAGAGAGAGCGCGCAGCTCACACAAAACGCTCAGAGAGAGTGCGCAGCTCGCACAAAACGCACAGAGAGAGCGCGAAGCTTGCACAAAACGCTCAGAGAGAGCGCAAAGCTCCCACAAAACACTCAGAGAGAGCGCGAAGCTCACACAAAACACTCAGAGAGAGCGCGCAGCTCGCACAAAACACTCAGAGAGAGCGCAAAGCTCCCACAAAACACTCAGAGAGAGCGCGAAGCTCGCACAGAAAACTCAGAGACACTGCGCAGCGCGCACAAAAAACTCAAAGAAAGCGCGAAGCTCGCACAAAACGCACAGAGAGAGCGCGCAGCACGCACAAAACGCTCAGAGAGCGCGAAGCTCGCACAAAACGCACAGAGACACCGCGCAGCGCGCACAAAAAACTCAGAGAGGGCGCGCAGCTCACACAAAACGCTCAGAGAGAGCGCGAAGCTTGCACAAAACGCTCAGGGAAAGCGCGAAGCTCGCACAAAACGCTCAGAGAGAGCGCGAAGCTCGCACAAGCACAAAACACTCAGAGAGAGCGCGAAGCTCACACAAAACGCTCAGAGAGAGCACGAAGCTCACACAAAACACTCAGAGAGAGCGCGAAGCTCGCACAAAACGCTCAGAGAGAGCGCGAAGCTCGCACGAGCACAAAACACTCAGAGAGAGCGCGAAGCTCACACAAAACGCTCAGAGAGAGCACGAAGCTCGCACAAAATGCTCAGAGAGAGCGCGAAGTTCGCACAAAACGCTCAGAGAGAGCGCGAAGCTCACACAAAACACTCAGAGACCGCGCAGCGCGCACAAAACGCTCAGAGAAAGCGCGAAGCTCGCACAAAACACTCAGAGGGAGCGCGAAGCTCGCACAAAACACTCAGAGAGACCGCGCAGCACGCACAAAACGCTCAGAGGGAGCGCGAAGCTAGCACAAAACGGTCAGAGAGAGCGCGAAGCTCGCACAGAAAACTCAGAGACACTGCGCAGCGCGCACAAAAAACTCAAAGAATGCGCGAAGCTCGCACAAAACGCACAGAGAGAGCGCGCAGCACGCACAAAACGCTCAGAGAAAGCGCGAAGCTCACACAAAACGCTCAGAGAGAGCGCGAAGCTCGCACAAAACGCACAGAGAGAGCGCGCAGCACGCACAAAACGCTCAGAGAAAGCGCGAAGCTCGCACAAAACGCACAGAGAGAGCGCGAAGCTCGCACAAAACACTCAGAGAGACCGCGAAGCTTGCACGAAATACTCAGAGAGCGCGCGCAGCTCGCACAAAACACTCAGAGAGAGCGCGCAGCGCGCATGAAAAACTGAGAGAGAGCGCGAAGCTCGCACGAAATACTCAGAAAGCGCGCGCAGCTCACACAAAACGCTCAGAGAGAGCGCGAAGCTCGCACAAAACGCTCAGAGAAAGCGCGAAGCTCACACAAAACGCTCAGAGAGAGCGCGAAGCTCACACAAAATGCACAGAGAGAGCGCGAAGCTCGCACAAAACACTCAGAGAGAGCGCGAAGCTCGCACAAAACGCACAGAGAGAGCGCGAAGCTCGCACAAAACACTCAGAGAGCGCCGCAGCTCGCACAAAACAGTCAGAGAGAGCGCGCAGCGCGCATGAAAAACTCAGAGAGAGCGCACAGCACGCACAAAACGCTCAGAGAGAGCGCAAAGCTCGCACAAAACGCTCAGAGAGAGCGCGAAGCTCACACAAAACACTCAGAGAGAGCGCGCAGCTCGCACAAAACACTCAGAGAGAGCGCGAAGCTCGCACAAAACGCTCAGAGAGAGCGCGAAGCTCGCACAAGCACAAAACACTCAGAGAGAGCGCGAAGCTCACACAAAACGCTCAGAGAGAGCACGAAGCTCGCACAAAATGCTCAGAGAGAGCGCGAAGTTCGCACAAAACGCTCAGAGAGAGCGCGAAGCTCACACAAAACACTCAGAGACCGCGCAGCGCGCACAAAACGCTCAGAGAAAGCACGAAGCTAGCACAAAACGCTCAGAGAGAGCGCGAAGCTCGCACAAAATGCTCAGAGAGAGCGCACAGGACGCACAAAACGCTAAGAGAAAGCGCGAAGCTCACACAAAACGCTCAGAGAGAGCGCGAAGCTCGCACGAAATACTCAGAGAGCGCGCGCAGCTCGCACAAATCACTCAGAGAGACCGCGCAGCGTGCACGAAACCCTCAGAGGGAGCGCGAAGCTCGCACAAAACACTCAGAGAGAGCGCGAAGCTCGCACAAAACGCACAGAGAGCGCGCGTAGCTCGCACAAAACACTCAGAGAGAGCGCGAAGCTCACACGAAATACTCAGAGAGCGCGCGCAGATCGCACAAAACACTCAGAGACCGCGCAGCGCGCACGAAAAACTCAGAGAGAGCGCGAAACTCGCACAAAACGCTCAGAGAAAGCGCGAAGCTCACACAAAACGCTCAGAGAGAGCGCGAAGCTCGCACAAAATGCTCAGAGAGAGTGCGAAGCTCGCACGAAACACTCAGAGAGCGCGCGCAGCGTGCACGAAACCCTCAGAGGGAGCGCGAAGCTCGCACAAAACACTCAGAGAGAGCGCGAAGCTCGCACAAAACGCACAGAGAGCGCGCGTAGCTCGCACAAAACACTCAGAGAGAGTGCGAAGCTCACACGAAACACTCAGAGAGCGCGCGAAGCTCGCACAAAACGCTCAGAGAGAGAGCGCGAAGCTCGCACAAAACGCACAGAGAGAGCGCGAAGCTCGCACAAAACACTCAGAGAGAGCGCGAAGCTCGCACAAAACGCTCAGAGAGAGAGCGCGAAGCTCGCACAAAACGCACAGAGAGAGCGTGCAGCTCGCACAAAACGCTCAGAGAGAGAGCGCGAAGCTCGCACAAAACGCACAGAGAGAGCGCGAAGCTCGCACGAAACACTCAGAGAGCGCGCGAAGCTCGCACAAAACGCTCAGAGAGAGAGCGCGAAGCTCGCACAAAACGCACAGAGAGAGCGCGAAGCTCACACAAAACACTCAGAGACCGCGCAGCGCGCACAAAACGCTCAGAGAAAGCGCGAAGCTAGCACAAAACGCTCAGAGAGAGCGTGAAGCTCGCACAAAATGCTCAGAGAGAGCGCACAGGACGCACAAAACGCTAAGAGAAAGCGCGAAGCTCACACAAAACGCTCAGAGAGAGCGCGAAGCTCGCACGAAATACTCAGAGAGCGCGCGCAGCTCGCACAAATCACTCAGAGAGACCGCGCAGCGTGCACGAAACCCTCAGAGGGAGCGCGAAACTCGCACAAAACGCTCAGAGAAAGCGCGAAGCTCACACAAAACGCTCAGAGAGAGCGCGAAGCTCGCACAAAATGCTCAGAGAGAGTGCGAAGCTCGCACGAAACACTCAGAGAGCACGCGAAGCTCGCACAAAACGCTCAGAGAGAGAGCGCGAAGCTCGCACAAAACGCACAGAGAGAGCGCGAAGCTCGCACAAAACACTCAGAGAGAGCGCGAAGCGCGCACGAAACACTCAGAGAGCGCGCGAAGCTCGCACAAAACGCACAGAGAGAGCGTGCAGCTCACACAAAACGCTCAGAGAGAGTGCGCAGCTCGCACAAAACGCACAGAGAGAGCGCGAAGCTTGCACAAAACGCTCAGAGAGAGCGCACAACGCGCACAAAACGCTCAGAGAGACCGCGAAGCTCACACAAAACACTCAGAGAGAGCGTGAAGCTCGCACAAAACGCTCAGAGAGAGCTCAAAGCTCCCACAAAACACTCAGAGAGAGCGCGAAGCTCACACAAAACACTCAGAGAGAGCGTGCAGCTCGCACAAAACACTCAGAGACCGCGCAGCGCGCACGAAAAACTCAGAGAGAGCGCGAAACTCGCACAAAACGCTCAGAGAAAGCGCGAAGCTCACACAAAACGCTCAGAGAGAGCGCGAAGCTCGCACAAAATGCTCAGAGAGAGTGCGAAGCTCGCACGAAACACTCAGAGAGCGCGCGCAGCGTGCACGAAACCCTCAGAGGGAGCGCGAAGCTCGCACAAAACACTCAGAGAGAGCGCGAAGCTCGCACAAAACGCACAGAGAGCGCGCGTAGCTCGCACAAAACACTCAGAGAGAGCGCGCAGCGCGCATGAAAAACTCAGAGAGAGCGCACAGCACGCACAAAACGCTCAGAGAGAGCGCAAAGCTCGCACAAAACGCTCAGAGAGAGCGCACAGCACGCACAAAACACTCAGAGAGAGCGCGCAGCTCGCACAAAACACTCAGAGAGAGCGCAAAGCTCCAACAAAACACTCAGAGAGAGCGCGAAGCTCGCACAGAAAACTCAGAGACACTGCGCAGCCCGCACAAAAAACTTAAAGAAAGCGCGAAGCTCGCACAAAACGCTCAGAGAGAGCGCGAAGCTCGCACGAAATACTCAGAGAGACCGCGCAGCATGCACGAAACCCTCAGAGGGAGCGCGAAGCTCGCACAAAACACTCAGAGAGAGCGCGAAGCTCGCACAAAACGCACAGAGAGCGCGCGTAGCTCGCACAAAACACTCAGAGAGAGCGCGAAGCTCACACGAAATACTCAGAGAGCGCGCGCAGATCGCACAAAACACTCAGAGACCGCGCAGCGCGCACGAAAAACTCAGAGAGAGCGCGAAACTCGCACAAAACGCTCAGAGAAAGCGCGAAGCTCACACAAAACGCTCAGAGAGAGTGCGAAGCTCGCACGAAACACTCAGAGAGCGCGCGAAGCTCGCACAAAACGCTCAGAGAGAGCGCGAAGCTCGCACAAAACGCACAGAGAGAGCGCGCAGCTCACACAAATCGCTCAGAGAGAGTGCGCAGCTCGCACAAAACGCACAGAGAGAGCGCGAAGCTTGCACAAAACGCTCAGAGAGAGCGCACAACGCGCACAAAACGCTCAGAGAGACCGCGAAGCTCACACAAAACACTCAGAGAGAGCGTGAAGCTCGCACAAAACGCTCAGAGAGAGCTCAAAGCTCCCACAAAACACTCAGAGAGAGCGCGAAGCTCACACAAAACACTCAGAGAGAGCTCAAAGCTCCCACAAAACACTCAGAGAGAGCGCGAAGCTCGCACAAAACGCTCAGAGAGAGCGCGAAGCTCGCACAAAACGCACAGAGAGAGCGCGCAGCTCACACAAAACGCTCAGAGAGAGTGCGCAGCTCGCACAAAACGCACAGAGAGAGCGCGAAGCTTGCACAAAACGCTCAGAGAGAGCGCAAAGCTCCCACAAAACACTCAGAGAGAGCGCGAAGCTCACACAAAACACTCAGAGAGAGCGCGCAGCTCGCACAAAACACTCAGAGAGAGCGCAAAGCTCCCACAAAACACTCAGAGAGAGCGCGAAGCTCGCACAGAAAACTCAGAGACACTGCGCAGCGCGCACAAAAAACTCAAAGAAAGCGCGAAGCTCGCACAAAACGCACAGAGAGAGCGCGCAGCACGCACAAAACGCTCAGAGAGCGCGAAGCTCGCACAAAACGCACAGAGACACCGCGCAGCGCGCACAAAAAACTCAGAGAGGGCGCGCAGCTCACACAAAACGCTCAGAGAGAGCGCGAAGCTTGCACAAAACGCTCAGGGAAAGCGCGAAGCTCGCACAAAACGCTCAGAGAGAGCGCGAAGCTCGCACAAGCACAAAACACTCAGAGAGAGCGCGAAGCTCACACAAAACGCTCAGAGAGAGCACGAAGCTCACACAAAACACTCAGAGAGAGCGCGAAGCTCGCACAAAACGCTCAGAGAGAGCGCGAAGCTCGCACGAGCACAAAACACTCAGAGAGAGCGCGAAGCTCACACAAAACGCTCAGAGAGAGCACGAAGCTCGCACAAAATGCTCAGAGAGAGCGCGAAGTTCGCACAAAACGCTCAGAGAGAGCGCGAAGCTCACACAAAACACTCAGAGACCGCGCAGCGCGCACAAAACGCTCAGAGAAAGCGCGAAGCTCGCACAAAACACTCAGAGGGAGCGCGAAGCTCGCACAAAACACTCAGAGAGACCGCGCAGCACGCACAAAACGCTCAGAGGGAGCGCGAAGCTAGCACAAAACGGTCAGAGAGAGCGCGAAGCTCGCACAGAAAACTCAGAGACACTGCGCAGCGCGCACAAAAAACTCAAAGAATGCGCGAAGCTCGCACAAAACGCACAGAGAGAGCGCGCAGCACGCACAAAACGCTCAGAGAAAGCGCGAAGCTCACACAAAACGCTCAGAGAGAGCGCGAAGCTCGCACAAAACGCACAGAGAGAGCGCGCAGCACGCACAAAACGCTCAGAGAAAGCGCGAAGCTCGCACAAAACGCACAGAGAGAGCGCGAAGCTCGCACAAAACACTCAGAGAGACCGCGAAGCTTGCACGAAATACTCAGAGAGCGCGCGCAGCTCGCACAAAACACTCAGAGAGAGCGCGCAGCGCGCATGAAAAACTGAGAGAGAGCGCGAAGCTCGCACGAAATACTCAGAAAGCGCGCGCAGCTCACACAAAACGCTCAGAGAGAGCGCGAAGCTCGCACAAAACGCTCAGAGAAAGCGCGAAGCTCACACAAAACGCTCAGAGAGAGCGCGAAGCTCACACAAAATGCACAGAGAGAGCGCGAAGCTCGCACAAAACACTCAGAGAGAGCGCGAAGCTCGCACAAAACGCACAGAGAGAGCGCGAAGCTCGCACAAAACACTCAGAGAGCGCCGCAGCTCGCACAAAACAGTCAGAGAGAGCGCGCAGCGCGCATGAAAAACTCAGAGAGAGCGCACAGCACGCACAAAACGCTCAGAGAGAGCGCAAAGCTCGCACAAAACGCTCAGAGAGAGCGCGAAGCTCACACAAAACACTCAGAGAGAGCGCGCAGCTCGCACAAAACACTCAGAGAGAGCGCGAAGCTCGCACAAAACGCTCAGAGAGAGCGCGAAGCTCGCACAAGCACAAAACACTCAGAGAGAGCGCGAAGCTCACACAAAACGCTCAGAGAGAGCACGAAGCTCGCACAAAATGCTCAGAGAGAGCGCGAAGTTCGCACAAAACGCTCAGAGAGAGCGCGAAGCTCACACAAAACACTCAGAGACCGCGCAGCGCGCACAAAACGCTCAGAGAAAGCACGAAGCTAGCACAAAACGCTCAGAGAGAGCGCGAAGCTCGCACAAAATGCTCAGAGAGAGCGCACAGGACGCACAAAACGCTAAGAGAAAGCGCGAAGCTCACACAAAACGCTCAGAGAGAGCGCGAAGCTCGCACGAAATACTCAGAGAGCGCGCGCAGCTCGCACAAATCACTCAGAGAGACCGCGCAGCGTGCACGAAACCCTCAGAGGGAGCGCGAAGCTCGCACAAAACACTCAGAGAGAGCGCGAAGCTCGCACAAAACGCACAGAGAGCGCGCGTAGCTCGCACAAAACACTCAGAGAGAGCGCGAAGCTCACACGAAATACTCAGAGAGCGCGCGCAGATCGCACAAAACACTCAGAGACCGCGCAGCGCGCACGAAAAACTCAGAGAGAGCGCGAAACTCGCACAAAACGCTCAGAGAAAGCGCGAAGCTCACACAAAACGCTCAGAGAGAGCGCGAAGCTCGCACAAAATGCTCAGAGAGAGTGCGAAGCTCGCACGAAACACTCAGAGAGCGCGCGCAGCGTGCACGAAACCCTCAGAGGGAGCGCGAAGCTCGCACAAAACACTCAGAGAGAGCGCGAAGCTCGCACAAAACGCACAGAGAGCGCGCGTAGCTCGCACAAAACACTCAGAGAGAGTGCGAAGCTCACACGAAACACTCAGAGAGCGCGCGAAGCTCGCACAAAACGCTCAGAGAGAGAGCGCGAAGCTCGCACAAAACGCACAGAGAGAGCGCGAAGCTCGCACAAAACACTCAGAGAGAGCGCGAAGCTCGCACAAAACGCTCAGAGAGAGAGCGCGAAGCTCGCACAAAACGCACAGAGAGAGCGTGCAGCTCGCACAAAACGCTCAGAGAGAGAGCGCGAAGCTCGCACAAAACGCACAGAGAGAGCGCGAAGCTCGCACGAAACACTCAGAGAGCGCGCGAAGCTCGCACAAAACGCTCAGAGAGAGAGCGCGAAGCTCGCACAAAACGCACAGAGAGAGCGCGAAGCTCACACAAAACACTCAGAGACCGCGCAGCGCGCACAAAACGCTCAGAGAAAGCGCGAAGCTAGCACAAAACGCTCAGAGAGAGCGTGAAGCTCGCACAAAATGCTCAGAGAGAGCGCACAGGACGCACAAAACGCTAAGAGAAAGCGCGAAGCTCACACAAAACGCTCAGAGAGAGCGCGAAGCTCGCACGAAATACTCAGAGAGCGCGCGCAGCTCGCACAAATCACTCAGAGAGACCGCGCAGCGTGCACGAAACCCTCAGAGGGAGCGCGAAACTCGCACAAAACGCTCAGAGAAAGCGCGAAGCTCACACAAAACGCTCAGAGAGAGCGCGAAGCTCGCACAAAATGCTCAGAGAGAGTGCGAAGCTCGCACGAAACACTCAGAGAGCACGCGAAGCTCGCACAAAACGCTCAGAGAGAGAGCGCGAAGCTCGCACAAAACGCACAGAGAGAGCGCGAAGCTCGCACAAAACACTCAGAGAGAGCGCGAAGCGCGCACGAAACACTCAGAGAGCGCGCGAAGCTCGCACAAAACGCACAGAGAGAGCGTGCAGCTCACACAAAACGCTCAGAGAGAGTGCGCAGCTCGCACAAAACGCACAGAGAGAGCGCGAAGCTTGCACAAAACGCTCAGAGAGAGCGCACAACGCGCACAAAACGCTCAGAGAGACCGCGAAGCTCACACAAAACACTCAGAGAGAGCGTGAAGCTCGCACAAAACGCTCAGAGAGAGCTCAAAGCTCCCACAAAACACTCAGAGAGAGCGCGAAGCTCACACAAAACACTCAGAGAGAGCGTGCAGCTCGCACAAAACACTCAGAGAGAGCGCGAAGCTCGCACAGAAAACTCAGAGACACTGCGCAGCGCGCACAAAAAACTCAAAGAAAGCGCGAAGCTCGCACAAAACGCACAGAGAGAGCGCGCAGCACGCACAAAACGCTCAGAGAGCGCGAAGCTCGCACAAAACGCACAGAGACACCGCGCAGCGCGCACAAAAAACTCAGAGAGGGCGCGCAGCTCACACAAAACGCTCAGAGAGAGCGCGAAGCTTGCACAAAACGCTCAGAGAAAGCGCGAAGCTCGCACAAAACGCTCAGAGAGAGCGCGCAGCTCGCACAAAACACTCAGAGAGAGCGCGAAGCTTGCACAAAACGCTCAGAGAGAGCGCACAAAACGCTCAGAGAGACCGCGAAGCTCACACAAAACACTCAGAGAGAGCGTGAAGCTCGCACAAAACGCTCAGAGAGAGCGCGAAGCTCGCACAGAACACTCAGAGAGAGCGCGAAGCTCACACAAAACACTCAGAGAGAGCGCGAAGCTCACACAAAACACTCAGAGAGAGCGCGCAGCTCGCACAAAACACTCAGAGAGAGCGCAAAGCTCCCACAAAACACTCAGAGAGAGTGCGAAGCTCGCACAGAAAACTCAGAGACACTGCGCAGCGCGCACAAAAAACTCAAAGAAAGCGCGAAGCTCGCACAAAACGCACAGAGAGAGCGCGCAGCACGCACAAAACGCTCAGAGAGCGCGAAGCTCGCACAAAACGCACAGAGACACCGCGCAGCGCGCACAAAAAAACTCAGAGAGCGCGCGCAGCTCACACAAAACGCTCAGAGAGAGCGCGAAGCTTGCACAAAACGCTCAGAGAAAGCGCGAAGCTCGCACAAAACGCTCAGAGAGAGCGCGAAGCTCGCACAAAACGCATAGAGAGAGCGCGAAGCTCTCACAAAACGCTCAGAGAGAGCGCGAAGCTCGCACAAAACGCACAGAGAGAGCGCGAAGCTCGCACAAAATATTCAGAGAGAGCGCGAAGCTCGCACAAAACGCACAGAGAGAGCGCGAAGCTCGCACAAAACGCACAGAGAGAGCGCGCAGCTCGCACAAATTGAGAGCAAAATAAAGAATAAAGAAGAATATTGTGACTGCTGAGGTCTACTTTCACTAAAGGAGAATATCTTACTCTGTCTGCTCCTCACAACAAGAGGAGTACTGTACATTACTGAAAGCCTGGTTAAGGACCAGAAGAGAATGGCTTCCTATTTTGGGTCTTGATTTCTCTCAGTTGTTCTTCCACTTGCTCTGAAGAGGTCATTCCAATCACCCCACCGTGTTTGAACGATCACTAGATTAGGGACATCTACATTGTGTCTACACTCATTGTCCATTTTATCAGTTCTAATAATCTTACAGGGGACTGTTGTCCACATGTTTCATACTTTATCTCCATTTTACCCTGCTCTTCAAAGATCAGGACCCCCACAGGACCACCACAGAGCCGGAATGATTTGGGTGGTGGATCATTCTCAGCGTTGGAGTGACACTGATGTGGTGGTGGTGTGTTGTGCTGGTGTAGAGTGGATCAGTCACAGCAGTAGCTGCTTGAGTTTTTAAACCCCTTAGTGTCTGGACTGAGAACAGTCCACCGACCAAAAACATCCAGCCGACAGTGTCCTGTGTCACTGATGAAGGACTAGAGGACAGATGAACTACTGTCTCTGACTTTACATCTACAAGGTGGACCAACGAGGGAGGAGTGTCTCACAGAGTGGACAGAGAGTGGACACAGGTTTTAAAAACTCCATCAGCACTGCTGTGTCTGAACCACTTGTACCTGCCCTACACACACTAACACATTCACGTCAGTGTCACTGCAGCGCTGAGAATGATCCACCACCACATCACACCTGCTCTGTGGGGGTCCTGAACATTTAAGAACAGGGTGAAATGGAGATAAGAAAGTATGAAACAGGTGGACTACAGTCTAATTGTAGAACTACAAAGTCCTATATGGTCAATGAATAAAATATAGTTCCTAATCCAGTGATCATTCAGTGTGTATATACGTGTGTGTGTATGTATATATATGTGTGTGTGTGTGTGTGTAAGGTATTATAAGAGTACATTTGGACAAAATGAATATGACATATAGGAGACTTACATCCACTATCTGCTAGGTTACACCATTTTTACAATATTTTCTGATCAATTGTGGATTTGTTAGATTGCACTCTTAAATCTGCGCATGTTTTCAGACAGTACTACAAAATGGCAGCACCAAAAATAGTGCAATAGGGCATTGTTTCAGACACGGACAATGTTAACTTTACATTGTTAATGTACAGTAAATACATGACTGAATCATTGTATAGTTACCATAATTTATAGAACGATCATAAGCTATAGTAAAACGAATCATTGTGTAAATATAGTTAAGATTAGTTAATAAGATTAGTTGATCAAGTTAAATAACAAGTGTGTTGATTTGGTATGTGTGGAATCAGCACTGTTTTTTAAGCCACTGCACGTTCATGTTCGTAAGGAGATCTCAAATCTTATTAGGATGAGGTTAGCAATCTCAAAGGATTTGAATGTTAAACCTGACGTTTAATATTTTATAACAGGTCTGAGCAGTATTTAACTATCCTTAGTCGTTTGGTCTGCACTTAAACAACAAACATGTAGTAATGGAGTCCACATTATCTATATTTTAGAGCACTGGTAGGTGGTCTAAAAAAAGGCAGATAAAAGACGCATTCACTTTATAAAACGCCGAAAAATACGGCATTTCTCTCGGCATGGTGCCGTTAATTACGCCGTAAAAGTATAAATACCAGCGTTTTTTACACCGTTTATATACAAAAGTTCCAGGACGCCGTATTTTACGCCACTCCAAAGCCAAACCAACGGTGTTAAAAGCGGCGTTTTAAAATAAGATAATGAGCTCCACCTGCCGGTTATTACTCCATTCAACAACTCTCTGATTGTTCAATACAAACTCACTCATGTTGCTGATTATTATATAACGTATCGTTTACTATTTATACGCCTCTGAAGGTCCAAGTTTATGTTTTTGGACACATGTTTTGTAAGTGATTTTGTTACTTGGCAATTACATATATGATAATTGGAATGACTATAGGTACAAGAGACATGTTTACAAGGATATACAATGTTCAACCACGAGGTGGAAAAGCGAAGCTGCCATTTAGTTGAGAAAAAAGTTTTACCGTTGTGGCATATTGTATGTGTTCGTGGGAACTTTTATTGTTAAGATGAGATTTGATTATTTTTGTCACCGGCACGATGGCGCAGCAGGTAGTGTCGCAGTCACACAGCTCCAGGGGCCTGGAGGTTGTGGGTTCGATTCCAGCTCCGGGTGTTCTCCCCGTGTCCGCGTGGGTTTCCTCCGGGTGCTCCGGTTTCCTCCCACAGTCCAAAAACACACGTTGCAGGTGGATTGGCGACTCAAAAGTGTCCGTAGGTGTGTCTGTGTTGCCCTGTGAAGGACTGGCGTCCCCTCCAGGGTGTATTCCCGCCTTGCGCCCGATGATTCCAGGTAGGCTCTGGACCCCCCGCGACCCTAAATTGGATAAGCGGTTACAGATAATGGATGGATGTCACCGACTAGGATGGAATCACTAATCACTGAAGCCAGCTCACTGCCTTAAATAGATTAAAAAAAAAAGGTAGACAGATGGTCATCAGCAGTGGTTTTATCCTGTCTCCAATAGGATTATTATAAACTTTGAAAACATGTTTTTCCTACAGTTAAATGTATTACTTAAGTGCGGATTATTGCTTTTGTGTAGTTCCAAAAATTCCCAAAAATTTAAAGTTAAATTAATTTTGCTGGCTAGGAGTTGATGTTGGCTGAAGTATAAAACAAATGCATGAAAAAGATAATTTTTGCTATTTATTCTTTACAGAGACAAATGTATTTAACATCAGACTGTATAAGATTTTTGAACAAAAATTGCTGTATCTGAACACACACACACACAATTTAAAAATATATTTTAGCGTAGAATAATATAAATTATTTTGAAATTGTATCTCAGTGCCGAACTTTTTCAAATCTAGAGTTCCCATGCTTTTTTTCTGTCATTTTCTTTGTGACTGCAGTGGAAATGTCAGAGAGATGTTCTCAGTTCAGAAGGAGAATTAGTGATATAAGGGATAGAATGAATGCTCAGTTTAAACGTCTTTTAAATGAAGATTCTCCAGAAGGCGAAGAGAGTAGTCTTTTGCAAAGGTATTTATAATATAACAAACTAATGTCTGGCCAGGTGGATTTTTGGCTTAACTGACATATTTTTAGGTAAAATTAAGTGAAATTTTAGAATTCCTATGTTTAATAACATTTACATGATAACAAACCATAATTACTCCAAGACTGCTCCACATCCATCATCATCATCATCATCTTCTTTGCTGCTTAATCATTCTCAAGTGTCATCGTATAAATATCACCTAATATACATTTTGAAATACATTTTCTGGTCTTAATTATATAATCAAAGCATTTTTTTCTAAACACAGATATTATTTATAAACTTTAACTTTATGTTCATAATATGTGTAGATTTGAAATGTTTCGTAATGCTGAGGGTGGTGGACCAATCTGCCAACGCAGAAGAAACCGGGCAAGAAGACAAATAACTTTCAGAGTTTCTGTCTTACATAATCCTTCAGCCCAACGGTACAGCTCTAACAGAGGTAAACACACAGACACACACACCTGTTGTTCTATACTCAAAACCTTAGATTATGTCCGTTATCTGCTCTGTGTATGAATACTTTGTCAGTACTTTGTTTTTGTTTTATTCCATGTGGTGTTAATAATCTTTCAGATTCCTCATCACCACATCGTGTTGTTGTGCTGTTGGATTCAGATGAAAGGGAATTTTTTCAGACACTCAGAGAAAATTTCCCTGATCTGCCTGGAGAATTTGAACTGTGCAGAGTAAATGGTCAACGAATGATAATTCCTCTAAATCTGCGAAGCTTGTGTCTTAGAGAAATATAAAGCAACAATGCCATGGGAAGGTCAGCATTATACATTCATCTAGCTTAGCTCTAAAATAAGTCAAACATGCTAAAGCTGATTTAAAAAATAAATAAATAAAAATGTATGCATATATATATATATATATATATATGAATATATGAGAGAACTAATATATTATATATATATATATATATATATATATATATATATATATATATATATATATATATATATATATATATAAAGTAAGAATGCATAGACACTGCTGTAAATGAACTATGATTTAAACCCATGTACAGTATTTATGAGAATATGAAATATACAACAGGTAGCCTATTGCTGACTGCATCACGATTATCTATGGCAAAAGCAATCAATTTATTAGCCATTCTGGGTTCTGGGAACGTTGATATTCCACAGTAATAAATTGTCATGTAATGAAGTAGCTAATTTTAAGGAAATACATTTTACATAGTTCATTTTGGAATAGGCAAACATCTGGTTGAGGGTCCTAACAGCCAGTGGGAAGAAGCTGTTTTGATTGCTGTTATCTTTGTTTGTTTGTTTGTTTGTTTTTTCAGGGTTTCTCAGGCCAAGCTCCATCTAACACTACACCCCAATCCACTGCAGCTCCCAGCCAGGTTCCACCCTCTACCACCCAATCCACTGCAGCTCTCAGCCAGGTTCCACCCTCTACACCCCAATCCACTGCAGCTCCCAGCCAGGTTCCACCCTCTACACCCCAATCCACTACAGCTCTCAGCCAGGTTCCACCCTCTACACCCCAATCCACTGCAGCTCTCAGCCAGGTTCCACCCTCTACACCCCAATCCACTGCAGCTCCCAGCCAGGTTCCACCCTCTACACCCCAATCCACTACAGCTCTCAGCCAGGTTCCACCCTCTACCACCCAATGCACTGCAGCTCTCAGCCAGGTTCCACCCTCTACACCCCAATCCACTACAGCTCTCAGCTAGGTTCCACCCTCTATCACCCAATGCACTGCAGCTCTCAGCCAGGTTCCACCCTCTACCACCCAATCCACTGCAGCTCTCAGCCAGGTTCCACCCTCTACACCCCAATGCACTGCAGCTCTCAGCCAGGTTCCACCCTCTACACCCCAATCCACTGTAGCTCATTTACATGGGTAATCAATATTTCATCATAATTACATAAAAGTAAATTATACTATGGTATAATTAAATTTGTTCTTTTTCATATCATACAGGGAAGACTTCTTTGTGGACTCATGTGGATCTGATATTGAAGAGGTTCTCCTGGCAACTCCAGATCAAAATAATATTGAATATGTATGTACATGCACCCAAAATATTGCTATTGTTCATGTTATGATTTCAAATGATGTAATTTAATATATTAAGATTAAAACAACATAATTCTAAATCTAGTGTTTTATCAAAAAATGAATACATTCACTACAATATTTTGAGTTTTTGGGCTGCACAGTCGTGCAGCAGGTAGTTTTGCAGTCACACAGCTCCAGGGTCCTGCTCCAGAGTCCTGCTCCAGGTGACTGTGTGTGAGTAGTTTGGTGTGTTCTCCCTGTGTCTGTGTGGGTTTCCTCTGGGTGGTCCGGTTTCCACCCACTGTCCAAAAACACAAATTGTTAGGTGGATTGGCAACCCAAAAGTGTCTCTAGGTGAATGTTATGTTTTAGCTCCATCTGCAGTTATAGTTTGCTCCCTCACAGTTAGTTAGTAAGTCCTTCATATATTTTTGATTGGTTTCATCATTCTCTTGTCCTGTTTCTCCCGGATGAAAAAGACCTGGCTCAAATTTTGAAGGAATTCAGAGAAGAGCACATTGACTTAACTATGACTATCACTGTAATAGTTAGACGAAAATACATTCTTCAGAGTGCATGTACTGCCTTCTCAAGGTTGTACTTTAACTGGCATAAAGTTCCAAATGTTGAATTTGTTGGAGAGATGGCAGAGGACTTGGCGGAGGTCCAAGAAGAGAGTTTTTCAGGTTAGTATTAAATGAAGTATTAAAGTGATTTTGTTGCATATAAATGACACATAATTACATTTTAATCATACATTCGTCTTGTCATTATGTTTTAGACTACTTATGATTGAGATCCAGCAGAGACTTGGAGTTTTTGTAGGGAAACCTGGGCAACTGCTTTTCAGCTATGACCAAAGGGCATTAAGCCAAAACAAGTTTTATACTGGAGGCAAACTCATCGCTTGGTCCTTTATGCACAATGGACCAGGTGTGAGAAACCTTAGTCGAGAGCTGTTTTTACTCATGTGGCGCCAGAAGACTGATTTCTCATCATTTGACCTAAGTCATTTCCAGGATGAGGAGATGCAAAACAATTTACAAAAGGTGAGTAAAATTTATATATGGCTAACAGTGAAGATGGGGCAAATGTGTGATGCCAACAATCCTACCACAATCACTGAGATCAGAATTTTATTTCTATGATGGATGATGTGAGCACTAATTTAAGCTGCTGACCTATTACTGCATGATTTCATGCATTGCACTGCTGCTTCATAATTGGCATGATTAGAGAACTGTATGAAGTATTAGGTGTTCATGTTCCTAACAATGTGTTCCTAATATATATATATATATATATATATATATATGTTATTATAAATATTCCTGGTAGCTGTATGTACCACGCTTAATGAGCTTGATGAACTCAAAAGGACACTGGGGGACTTTATTGCAGAGTGTGGTGTACCAAATATATTCACAGTTTCACTGACTGACCTGCCTACCGTATACGAACAGATAATCACACATCATCTGTATCACAGGTAAGAAATTTCAGTAAATGATTTCATGTAAGTATATGATAGCCAACAGTCTGATACAAACATTTTGAAAACCCTCGTCAAAATATGCTTGTCAAACTACAGAAAGTGTAGTTTTAGTCCACGTTTCGTATTTCTTTTCAGAATCTGACAGGGAACAAAATGTAAGCATAACATATGTAATGCCTCCTACATTTTATACATTCCATACTTTTGGTTTTAAACATTTATAAACACCACTTATTTCAATGTAAATGTTTATTAAACAAATAAAATATGTAAATTGACCAGGGTTGAAGACTTGAGTTGTTAATGGAGTTTGTTATTACTGCACTGCCACACTGAGAAAGTGTCAGGGTGGTGTGATGAGTAGATTCAGGGAGGCGGACACACTCGCTATAACACGGAAGGTTTAATAAAGAGAAATAACAAAACAAACGAACCAGACGAGAAACACGAAATAACATTACCCTGACAGAATGACCGATCAAAACAAGGACGCAGCTCAGCTCCGGTGCGGTTCCTGTAAGAGCGGGGGGGGGGGCGTCTGTCACATCTTGACACTTTCTGGTTTGTTTTCCCCTTTCTATTGGGCTCTCTCTTTGTTGTTTTCCTATCCCTGCACATGGCTTTGTTTATGTTCATTCCTAGCTCCGCCTTCGTTCCGCCTCTTTGTCATTGTCTCTCGTTATCCGTGTCAGGTGTGTCTAGTTAGTTCATGTATTTAAGCCCTCTTCCCTCACTTCCTGGTATCGGTCATTTTGAGTTTTGATTTTCTCGCTTTGTTTGTTTCATGGGTTCGTTGTGTTTGTTTCACGCTCACGTTTCTTCGTAGTGTTTCTCGTTTGTGTTTTCTCGTTCCTGCTCGTTAATGTTATTTCGTGTTTCTCGTCTAGTTCGTTTGTTTTGTTATTTCTTTATTAAAATTCCGTGTTGTAGCGAGTGTGTCCGCCTCCCTGAATCTACTCTTCACACCCCCTGACAGAATGACCGATCCAAAAATGGACACAGCTAGCACGGACTACCCGTTTAAGAGAGGAGTAATTCGCCGTACTCCGTTCCGCAAAGATCCCGTGGAGGAGGCGTTGAAAGCGGCTTCGGAGTGGAGTCAACGGCTTCAGCGCATGTCCGGTGTGGTTCCTTTCCCCCGAACAGAGGAATCGATTCATGAATCGAGTGATTCCTCCAGCGGGAATCGACGGAGCCGGAGGAGAAAGCAGGCTAAAAACCCAGCTCCAGAGAATTACCCCCTCAGGTCCGGAGAGATTTTTGGGGGGGCGTTATGGACAAGGGCTGTTAGCCTCAGAGCACAGGACATGGGGAATGAGGCTAACAGAGGTGCATCTCCGGGGGAACTACGGTCAGAGAAGTCCCTCGAGAGTGCGCCCAAACCCGCTAAATCCACAACTCGTGCTCGCCGAGCAGCACGAGCACCTGCCTCGCTGGGCGTTTCAACTCCTGCTCCCGTAAAAGCGGCACCTCCGGCCGCTCCTGTTCCTGGAAGAGCGGCACCTCCGGCCGCACCTGGCTCCATGAGCGCAGCACCTCCGGCCGCGCCTGTCCCCCTGAGCGCGGTGCCTACGGCCGCGCCTGTCTTCCTGAGCGCGGTGCCTACGGCCGCGCCTGTCTCCTTGAGAGCAGCTCCTACGGCCGCGCCTGTCTTCCTCAGCGCGGCGCCTACGGCCGCGCCTGTCTCCATGGACGACGTCGCTGCAGGGCCTCCTGTTTCCATGGACGTCGTCGCTAGGCACCCAGTTCCCAAGCACCGCTCTGCGCTCACTCCTGACATCCAGGAGAAGCTTACAGGCCTCATGGCACGCCTGGAGCTCTCCTTGAAGGCGGCGCGCGCCTCTCCTGTCTTCATGAGAGCGACGCCCGCCTCTCATGTCTCCGTGGACGACGTCGCAGATTCCTCTGCCTCCGTGGACGTCGTCGCACGTTCTCCAGTCTCCGTGGACGACGTCGCAGATTCCTCTGCCTCCGTGGACGTCGTCGCACGTTCTCCAGTCTCCGTGGACGACGGCGCAGATTCCTCTGCCTCCGTGGACGTCGTCGCACGTTCTCCAGTCTCCGTGGACGACGGCGCAGATTCTTCTGCCTCCGTGGACGTCGTCGCACATTCTCCAGTCTCCGTGGACGACGGCGCAGATTCTTCTGCCTCCGTGGACGTCGTCGCACGTTCTTCTGTTTCCATGGACGACGTCGCAGATTCCTCTGCCTCCGTGGATGTCGTCGCACGTTCTCCAGTCTCCGTGGACGACGTCGCAGATTCCTCTGCCTTCGTGGACATCGTCGCACATCCTTCTGCCTCCGTGGATGACGTCGTCGCAGTTCCGCCTGCCTCCGTGGATGACGTCGTCGCAGTTCCGCCTGCCTCCGTGGACGTCGTCGCAGTTCCGTCTGCCTCCGTGGACGTCACTGCAGGTTCCCCTGTCTCCTTGGACGTCGTCGCAGGGTCTCCAGTCTCCGTGAGTACGGCTCCCCCAGCCGCTCCTATATCTGTGACTTTGGCTTCGGCCGTTTCGGCCCCTGAGACTGTGGCTACGGCCGTTTCGGCCCCTGAGACTGTGGCTACGGCCGTTTCGGCCCCTGAGACTGTGGCTCCGGCCGTTTCTGCCCCTGAGACTGTGGCTTCGGCCGTTTCTGCCCCTGAGACAGTGGCTCCGGCCCCAAGGACTTCGGGGCCGATCCCCAGAGCTGTGCCCAGGCTGGTCCCTCAGACATTTCCACGGACATTGGCCAGTCCTGGGCACCCACCAGTTGTTTTTGTTCCTGTTTCTGTTCCTGTTCTGGTTCCTGTCTCTGTCCTTGTCCCTGTGCCTTTGTCTGTCTTTGTTTCTATCCCAGTTCCTGTCACTGTATTAGTGTCAGTCCCTGTTAATGTCTTGGTTCCTGTTCCCCTGCCTAGTCCAGTCCAGTACCCTGTTAAACCCTTTGTCCAGTCTCATGTCCAGTTCCCAGTCCCATCACCTGTCTTGTCACGTGTATCTGCTCCTGTTCCGTCTCAGTCCCCATTTAGTGTTCAATCAAAGGTTCAGTCACGTGTGTTTTCTCCTGTCTTCTCTCGTTTCCCTTTTCCATTCTGAGTCTTTTCTAGTTTGTCTTGTTTCTTCTGGCCCCCTCCTGCGCCAGCTCCTGGAGAGTCTCGTTTTTCGCGCTCCGGGAGTTGCGCGTCTTGGGGGGGGCGTCTGTCACATCTTGACACTTTCTGGTTTGTTTTCCCCTTTCTATTGGGCTCTCTCTTTGTTGTTTTCCTATCCCTGCACATGGCTTTGTTTATGTTCATTCCTAGCTCCGCCTTCGTTCCGCCTCTTTGTCATTGTCTCTCGTTATCCGTGTCAGGTGTGTCTAGTTAGTTCATGTATTTAAGCCCTCTTCCCTCACTTCCTGGTATCGGTCATTTTGAGTTTTGATTTTCTCGCTTTGTTTGTTTCATGGGTTCGTTGTGTTTGTTTCACGCTCACGTTTCTTCGTAGTGTTTCTCGTTTGTGTTTTCTCGTTCCTGCTCGTTAATGTTATTTCGTGTTTCTCGTCTAGTTCGTTTGTTTTGTTATTTCTTTATTAAAATTCCGTGTTGTAGCGAGTGTGTCCGCCTCCCTGAATCTACTCTTCACACCCCCTGACAGAAAGGTTTGAGTCAAAAGGTCTTTACTATGTTCTTCTGTATATTAGAGTGTTTATGACATGTCTTACTTATATAACCTCGTGTCCCCCGTAAAGGAGGTACAAATTTCTAATATTACTTTTTTGGAAAGGGAACAGACTGAACTCAGACTGGGCTGGCAACAGCCACACACTGGACTGGAAACAGACTGGCAGCAGCCTAGACTGTATTTGCAACATGTTGGACTGGACTGGGTACAGACTGAACCGGCTATAGACTGAACTGGTGACAAACTGATGACCAAATTAATACTTCTTATAGAAGGAATGTTTGAGAACATGGAGTAGTTGGAGCAGTGAGAGTATTGGGCTGTGTGGATATATCCATTCTTGGGTGCGTGATGTGTTCCTCTTCAGATCACTGTTAATACACTGCTCAAAAAAAATAAAGGGAACACTTAAACATCACAATGTAACTCCAAGTCATTCACTCTTCTGTGAAATCAGCCGGTCCAGTTAGAAAGCCACATTGATTGTGAATCAGTTTCACCTGCTGTTGTGTAAATGGAACAGACAACAGATAAAAATGAGAGGCAATTAGCAAGACAACCCCCATCAAGGAGTGTTTCTGCAGTTGGTGACCACAGACCACTTTTCTGTTCTCATATTTTCGGCACTTTTGCGTTCTGTCAGTGCTCTCACCCCTAGAGGAAACATGAGACGGTGTCTACAACCCACAGAAGTTGCTCAGGTAGTGCAGCTCATCCAGGATGGCACATCAATGCTTGCTGTGGCAAGAAGGTTTGCTGTGTCTGTCAGCACAGTGTCCAGAGCATGGAGGAGATACCAGGAGTCAGGTCAGTACACCAGGAGACGTGGAGGGGGCCATAGGAGGGCAACAACCCAGCAGCAGGACCGCTATCTCTTTGTGTAAGGAGGAACAGGAGGAGCAGTGCCAGAGCCCTGCAAAATGAAGTCCAGCAGGCCATTAATATCCACAAACTGTCAGAAACAGACTCCATGAGGATGGTAAGAGGGTCCAACTTCCACAAGTGGGGCTTGTGCTTAGAGCCCAACACCGTGCAGGGTGATTGGCATTTGCCAGAGAACACCAAGATTGGCAGATTCACCATTACCCAGGTTTTGTAGGGAGGTCGACAGGCACATGGAGGCCACACACACCACTGAGTCTCATTTGAACTTGTCTTGAGGAATTTCCACTGAAGTTGGATCAGGCTGTAATTTGATTTTCCGCTTTTATATTGATTTTATTTCAGAAGAGAACATGGATATCACATTTGAAGACCTCCTAACATTTGTGACTGGTGCAGACTCTGTTCCTCCACTGCGGTTCCAGCTAAATTGTATGATTGATTTTTATGGTCCGGAGGCTACCCTATGCCTCTACGTGTGCTTTTTACGTCTGTTTTTGCCTCGGGGAATGAAAGACGAGGAGGAATTTCATGAACTAATGGACATGGCTTTAAGAGGATCCCTAGGTTTCGGGAAAGTTTAGTGTTTTCATATTGTTGCTAATTTGTGACATTTAAAAGTTTCAGATAATAAAACTAATTTTAATATAAGACAAAGACATGTAAACACAAAATGCTGCTTTTAAATGTTCATTGCATATATTTACTTTTTTCATGAAATGGAATGACTATTTAAAAACTGTGATTTCTCATGTTGTCTTCTGTTAAAACATGTTTGACGATCTACAACAATCAAGTGTGACGTGCCACAATAAACAAAAAAAATTGGGAAATGGCCAAATAATTCACTGTACTACATAGCAGCAACATGCAGTGGGTATTCAAAAAGCAGAATTACTGCTAGGCTTAAGTTACCTGATTAACATAAGAATTATTGGTTTTTAGAATAACCCACAGGTCCTGGGATACTGTAGCAGATCAGCAGTAGAAGAGGTATGCTAAACTGTTGTAAATTCCAACATATACAGCCAGGGTTATGTCGACAAGATTAAAATAAAAGTTTAAAGTATGTTCCAGAGACCAAGTTCCACATTTTTATTGTATTCTGTCTGTTATACAAACAAACTGTGAAAAAACTATTTCTAACATCAATTTCAGCCGTCAAAACAAATATGTTTTCTACACGAGAAGTGAGTCTGAAGGGTAAAAAAAATATGTAATGGCCAACACACAGCCTGTACCGATTTTGACCACCAGTTTTTTTCAGCTGTGCTTATGATTTATATATTTATAATTAAGTTATATAATTGTGTTTCTTCTATGTGCAGTTTATTGAGTTAGACTGCCCCTCATTCAGCATTTAGCACCTATCTCTTTTTTTTCCTCATGTAAATGAAGCCCTGAGGGGTAGCCGAAATTAAATATCTGCTATTAAAAAGAAACTGGTATAACCCACTAAGTGTGAAAAGTGCTACATTTATTTACCCTTTGAGCTTGCTTCACTTGTAGGAAAAAATATACAGGTAGAAAAAAAGTGTTTATGCTTCTGATTGCTACAATTCTATAAGTGATTCTAGAAAGATACTTTTTCAATTGTTTTTGGTGTGTATAACAGGCAGAAAAAACTGAGTGGAACTTCAGGCACTTCAGGGCTCCCTGAGTTGTGCAGCAGCTGCTAAAACTTCAATTTCAATTAAGTTCAATTATGGAGTTAAATAAATTTTTGTGTTTTCAACTGAAGAACATTGTGATTTTGTACCAGCCACACAGTACACTCTCCGATGCAGAGTCTGAGACATTGCTCTGAGTGCTGCTGCTGTAGGGTCGACCTGTCTCATATTTGCATGCACTCTGTGTCTCTGCACATGTCTTCCATTCACACGTAATTGTGCCCTAACAGCCTCTGGTCCAAGCTTGTCATTTCCAGCCACTATGTCTCTAATCATGTTATCCAAAGCAGAGTCTGACATATCAGAATATGACGCAGAATGTGAGAGTCTGAAAACCAGAGACAATACAACTATAAATATTTCATACATACATTCAGACCTATGCACACACACTTCATTTATACTGCATTATATTTCTATTTCAAGTTTCTGTTCTCTTCTTCCTAGTAGGATTTTGTCAGTGTAGATCTTATGGTCAAAAGTCATAAACCAATATTCACCTCTGGAGTTAGTTACAACACTGCAGGTATTTCTCATAATTAATGCACACATTAAATATACGATTCACTTCATTACATCAACAATGACATTATAGGAGTTAAATATATTTACACACCTCACACAGCGTTTTACTGTACTCAGAGACACACGCAGAATATCAGCCATCTGTGGCATTGTAAAACCACACGACCTGAGAAATGACAGCTGGTCTCTGGTGATGGAGTAACGTGGACGACCCCTAGTGCCACTAGAAACCAGTGGTGCCTGGTAACCTGAACTGGCTGCAACAGTAGCACAAATTAATCTCTGGGTTCAAATGATGCCCTGTTCCCCATAGAGTGCACCACATTAAAATAACACAAACATAATTAGAATCATTTATTTTTGATTAACATGTTACAAAAAATTGTGTTTTAGCAAGTGCACAAGCAACAAGCAACACGGTGACTGCACAGCACTGAGTTTATGAACAGTATTAAACTAACAAACAAACTTCAACTACTGTAAACATAAAAAATGGCATGTCAGATATTTCAGCGTGTTGTTGTCTGTACATATAAATTGTAGTAAATACCTATGACAAACAGAATATTACAGAGTGATGAGGATGTTAGTGAAATGTATATTGTACAGTTGTGAAAATAAACATTTTGCTCTAGGAGAAGGAAAGTTTGGATGTGGTATTATAGATTTAAAATGCAAGGTTTCCCTTTATTAATGAGCTACAGCCCTGTTATCATGTCTCATTGTCCTAAATCTGAATCTATTCTGTTAACAAATGAATTGGAGGTAACAATATTATGTTTTTTTGTCATCTGGTATATTTTGGCTTCTTTTTGCTTTTTTTCTTTAATTTCATGTGAAAAGTGTTCATCATCATTCTACTGAGGAGCTAGGAGACTTTACACATGTTTCAGTTTTCCTTTGCAGTGGTGGATGTGTCACAGCCGTGATTCAGTCCCAATATAAAGGTGACTACGTATTGTGACGTTGCATGAGATTTTGGAAAATTAATGTATAAAACATCTAGCACCAATAATACATGCATCTGCGTTATTCATTGGAGGGTCACACATTCACACACGAAGACAATCTCCACTCACTTTTCAAATAAACTAATTCATTTGAGCACAATATTATGAATATTCATGAGAATGTTTAAACAGTACCTTGGTGTGGTGCTGAACGCTTTCCCGAACCTGGCAGTATTCAGTGATGTCGTTAATTAGACGATCTGCTGCAGAATTGTTTACCTGTCTCCCCCTGGCCCAGGCCAGGCCCCTTTTCATGGTTTCCATTCTATAAAAATAAACAAAGCTGTAATACGTGTTGATCAATATGTGGGAACAGATCTACCTTCTGCATGTTTCAATTCCAACCCACATCTAACACATCCAACACAAACGGATTCTGTGACTGAAATACCGTGTCCCACTACTAGCTCGTAGCTAATAACTGTCTTAAATAGGATGTGTTGTGTTGGGTCAGCAATCATACAATTGCTTTTCTTTAGCAGGGTGTCCTGCATTTTAGGAATTTCTTTAATAAAGTAGCTACATCTGTACATAATACTGTACCACCTCTACAGATCATCGCACAATACAAGCTTAATACAAACTCTAGGAGAGTACAGTTTAGCTGCACGGGGACTGAACTATACCTAATTAACGTTGACTGAAGGACATAACGTCCAGGATTGTCATTTAAAAAAGGACCCGAGTGCAGAGTCCGCCTACAACGCAAGATAAAGTTTCTTCTAGCCATTTTCTTGTTAAGAATAAGGTGAAACTTGCTAACTAGCTTCACTGGCCAATTTAAATGCGTCCAACCAGGTGACTACAGACACGCTGACATCTTTGCTGCCATCTGCTGTTCAAAAGACAACATTTCTGTTGTAAATAACCACAAATCACAATATTTTGCAAACTGAATACTTAGTACATCAGTAAAATGCTTTGCGTCATATCATCTACTGTAGCACACTGTCTGTATTTCATCTCTGAATTCTAATTTCACGTTCTTTTAATATGTGCTTGGTTATATATATATATAATGAGAGAGAGAGAGAGAGAGAGAGAGAGAGAGCGCATTTAAGCCAGAGTTTAAACTGGTTAATGAACGCTGATATAAAGTGTAATGCATTATAGTTTTAATAGTAATAATATATATAAATATATAAGAAAATACCGCATAAAGGAAAGTTACTCAAATCTCTACAAAACAAATACAAGAAGATATTTTTGTCCAAAATACTAAAATGTTAAATACAAACCGGATTCCAAAAAAGTTGGACACTAAACAAATTGTGAATAAAAACTGAATGCAATGATGTGGAGGTGCCAACATCTAATATTTTATTCAGAATAGAACACCAATCACAGATCAAAAGTTTAAACTGAGAGAATGTATCATTTTAAGGGAAAAATATGTTGTTTCAATTTTTCATTTCAGGAGACCAGTTTCGCAACTTTAGAAATAGGAACGCTCTCCCATTCATGTCTAATACAGGCCTCTAACTGTTCAATCGTCTTGGGCCTTCTTTGTGGCACCTTCCTCTTTATGATGCGCCCAATGTTCTCTACAGGTGAAAGATCTGGACTGCAGGCTGCCATTTCAGTCCCCGGATCATTCTCCTACGTAGCCATGATGTTGTGATTGCTGCAGAATGTGGTCTGACATTATCTTGTTGAAAAATGCAGGGTCTTCCCTGAAAGAGATGACGTCTAGATGGGAGCATATGTTGTTCTAGAACCTGAACATAGTTCTCTGCATTAATGGTGCCTTTCCAGACATGCAAGCTGCCCATGCCACAAGCACTCATGCAACCCCATACCATCAGTGATGCAGGCTTCTGAACGGAGCGTTGATAACAACTTGGGTTATCCTTGTCCTCTCTGGTCCGGATGACATGGCGTCCCAGTGTTCCATAAAGAACTTCAAATCGTGACTCATCTGACCACAGAACAGTCTTTCATTTTGCTACACTCCATTTTAAAAGACCCCTGGCCCAGTGCCAACGTCTGAGCTTGTGGAGCTTGCTTAGAAATGGCTTCCTCTTTGCACTGTAGAGTTTCAGCTGGCAACGGCGGATGGCACGGTGGATTGTGTTCACTGACCATGCTTTCTGGAAGTATTCCTGAGCCCATTCTGTTATTTCCTTGACAGTGGCGTTCCTGTTTGAGGTGCAGTGACGTTTAAGGGCCCGGAGATCACCAGCATCCAGTAGAGTTTTACGGCTTTGACCCTTACACACAGCAATTATTCCAGATTCTCTGAATCTTTTGATGATGTTATGCACGGTTGATGATGATAACTTAAAAGTCTTTGCTATTTTACGCTGGGTAACACCATTCTGGTATCGCTGCACTATCTTTCTGCACAACAATGGTGGAATTGGTGATCCTCTTACCATCTTGGCTTCAGAGAGACGCTGACACTCTGAGAAGCTCTTTTTATCCCAATCATGTTGTCAATTGACCTAATTAGTGTTAATTGGTCTTCCAGCTGTTTGTTATATGCTCAATTTCCTTTTTCCAGCCACTTATTGCTACTTGTCCCAACGTTTTTGGGATTTGTTGACACTGTGAAATTTTGAATCAACATATTTTTCCTTTAAAATGTTACATTTACTCAGATTAAACTTTTGATCTGTCAACTATGTTCTATTACGAATAAAATATTGACATTTGCCGTCTCCACATCATTGCATTCAGTTTTTATTCACAATTTGTTTAGTGTCCCAAATTTTTTGGAATCCAGTTTGTAGATTTTCACCAAATTCATTTAAATGCTGTATAATCTTAGGGCAACTGAGTTATTATTAATTCATGTTTTTATTGTATTTTCTTCCACTACAGAGTCCAGTGATGTGTTTGTGTCGGTTGGTGACTCAGTTCAGCTGCACACACAGTAGCCTCTACCACAGTTTAGAACATTTATCTGGAAGTTTAATAAAACTGATAAAAACTAATGAAACTTAAACTGAGTTTACTGCAGTTTGTGACCTTAATATAACCTTTTATAGGAATTTTAAGACTTCTCTGTGCCACGGCCGTCATAGGAATTAATCATTGTTGGTGTGTGTGTGTGTGTGTGTGTGTGTGTACCTCAGATCCAGTGAAGGGTCCAGTTCTTAGTTTATTCCCAAAGTGATCCAGCAGTGACCCTTGTAACATCACCGTCTCCTGCAGAGGTCATGACTTCTCCATTAGCTCTATGTGTTGTAACAAAACCTGCCCAGAGATGAAATAATAATAAACTGCCTTAGGTTTGCCTTGATTTCAGTGGGTTTAATCATTCTTATAGTCATTGTTGTCTTCATCACCATCAAGAAACAATTAGCAGGTATTTTCATTTCCGTTTTAAACCTTGTCTATAACAATCTTATCTTAACAATTTTCTGGGGAAAAGAAGCTTTTTTTTCCATTACATGATGGATACTATGTTGCAAGCAAACATACCTTTGCTTCTGTAAGAGCTAACACAGCCTGTAAACATGTTCCCATAGTTCACCCCAAAATAAATCTGCATTTTAAAGATTATATTAAAGATTTATTGACAGTATTTAATTGAAATAAATAAGTAGAATGCTTTTTAATTCTTATTTGCCTTTTAACTTGTCATTTAGAGTCACATTATTCGTTCATGAATGTTAGAAGGTCAATTTTGTTCTGTAAATGAAACATAATGAAATGACAAACCAATCTAGAGATGTACTTGCATCAAGATCCTTCTGTTAATATTCAAGGCAATCCACAATCTGTCTCCACCTTATCTTTCCAATCTCGTCCATGTTGTAACTCCATCTCAAACCCTCAGGTCCTCCTCCTCCATTCACTTGACTGTTCCCCCGCCCGTCTCACCTCCAGGGGAATTAGAGCTTTCAGCCGCTCTGCTCCCCAGCTTTGGAACACTTTACCCCCCGACATACGGAACATAAACTCACTCCCACAATCCAAGTCTTCACTCAAAACCCACCGGTTCAAGATTGCCTTTCCTTAAAAATGACTCAGTTACATTGTTTATTTTTTTCCAATACTGTATACTTGTGTGTTTTTCGGTATTATTTATGTTTATTGTTTACTTTATACTCTTTGTAAGGTGTCCTTGAGTGACAGAAAGGTGCCTATGAAATAAAATGTATTATTATTATTATATCTAACCTTAGTCAAATCTGAACTGAAAATAATTTCTCACCTGAAGAGCCAGGATGCAGACTACAGACCTTTAAATCACCACTATTGTGTTACCAAATGCTAGAGGCCACTTTCAGGAATACTTTTTCATTACATTCTATATGGACAAAAGTTTTGGGACACACCTCCTAATCACTGGTCATTGCCACGGGTAAAATCAAGCTCACTGAATTTGAAGGTAGTATTTTAATAGGATGCCATTACTATGACGTTTCTTCCCTCCTACATTTCCCACATTAAAATGTGAGTTGTCTTATTGAAAAGTGTGAGAGTCTTGTTGCTATAGTACTGCAGACACAGCAGACAGGTGTTCGGTTCTTCTTAGGAAGAAACAAAAATGTAATATTAGAAGAGCACCTACCCAGGGATCTTTCTGATGTGGGCCACAACTGGGAAAGATGTGTCACTGTTGGCCAACTGTCTGTCTGTTCTGGTGAACTGCAACTGAACCAAAAGTGGCCCACGTATTCACAATGATCAAAGCAGGTTTGGCTCACTTCTAGCAAATACATGTCTGTGCTGGCCCTGGCAAAATGGATCTGTGCCAAGCGTGGCTTATGCCCGAGAGGTAGCCCTCATGTCTTAAGCAGACGCTGTCCATTCATGTGCCATCTTTCCATATGGAAAACACACCACAGCAGGAATGTGTAGTATATTACTTAGCATATTATATTATGAAAGTCCTGTGTGACTCATTGTGCACTATGTTCACTGAAGGCTTGTGGAACCTTTCGTCAAATGTTTTGGGAGAGCACACTGGTGTCCACATTGTGGTACAAGTCGTCTCTAAGTTGGTCAGGTTTGTGAGGAAGTACCTGCTACTTTACCCACTTTGTTACTGGATGTACATTGTCCTGGCTGTTCTCACAGAAGCTAAGAAAATGATAGTATTTCATTGGAAGCCTCAACTCTCTCTCTCTCTCTCTCTCTCTCTTGATCTGTTATAAATATAAAGTACATGGAGTTTTTAACAGCTCGAATTAATGCTGCTAGTGAAGCTAATATCAGGGTCTGATATAATGCAATTGACATTTTAAAGCACACAGTAAAAGTTCCCCTCTTGTGCGTTCAAAAAATTTAAGGTTAAAAATATTCTGTCACGTCTTAATCATTTCTGCACATCAGCACTTTACAAGTCTTCAGTTCTGAACGCACCACTCTGGAGTGAATTTGTTTTGGACAGTTCCTCTTTCACTGTAAGGGGAGGTTTATTCACTCTCTGAAATGTCAATTATGTTAAAGGTAAAGTTAATTCAGAGAAGAAATATTATGTAACAGGTGCTAGAACATCACCACTATTTTCACCAGAGCAGTCACAGTATATTGACGTGGTGATTTGACCTGCTGCTGATAACAGTTCAGTAAAACTAGGTTTGACTTTGTTTACATTGTGAACAAGCCAGGACATGGACAGCCCTTTTCCACCAAAGTGGAACGGGTTCTGTCCTATTTCACACACCTGTCAATTTCACAGCAACACACAGTGGAATACAATAAAGACAATGAAAAGACACTGAAAAGCATGAAACCAAATGAGGATGTTGCTCTATTCCTGCTCCATAGGTGGGTAATACTTATTTTTGCTGTAGAAGGAACTGAAAGTAAACACACACTGAAAGTGGTACAGAACTAAACAACTCAAGTAACAGATGAGTTTCTGTGGTAATTCAAGTAGTGAATTAAAACTTGACACGTTTAATTTCAGCCACGTACAAACAACGTTGTTTTTTCCCTCAAACATACCATTCCACCTTAAAAGTGGAGTGTCTGAATGTAAACAACCCACAGAACAGACTTTCCTCACACTCCTTGACCTAGACACTTAATGACATCTCTTAAGATGTCAACTGGCATTAAATCAGTGTAATGGATCTTGTACTAATCATTTTGGCACGTTTTCCACATCAGTGTCATTTTGTTTGAATATGCAAATCCTTATGTTGATTTTTTTTTTTTTTTACATTAAAGGGGTTAAGTGATGTGTAACAGTGGATTTTTATTCTTCCAGGTTTTCTGCATTTTACTGTGAAAAACGTGATGCATTAGGCACATTGTATTTCACAATTTTAGATTAGATAAGATTAGATTAGATAAGATTAGATTAGATTAGATTAGATTCCATTTATTTGTCACATACAAAGTTATACAAGTAAAACCTTGTAGCAAAATTACTTTTCGTCTGTCCACTCACATAAACAGGGGTTAGGTGTGCGCAACATATGCGACGGCAGCAGGTGCCCGCGCCATCTTAAAGTTAGAAGAAACAGCAGGGAAGTGGTGGTAAAAAGAAAAGGTCACAGACTGTGCCTTAAGGAAACACAGTGTGTGATCTTGAAAAAAACAACACCTATAGCACACAAGCAATACACACAGATAGTTTCAGTGACGTGAACAAAAGCAGTAGGAGGCGTTTTTGGGTGGGTGGGGGGCAAGGTGCAGTCTGTGAAAAAAGTCCGCAGAATGGTGAAGCGATCACTTGTCCTTGAGCCCAGCAGTTCAACAGTTCAAGACGGGAGGGTGCAGCAGATCTCCATAGCAACTGTTCCTCCGGGGGAGTTTGACTATCAGCAGATCAAGGCTGTTGGTAGCTGGGGCAGCCAAAACAGATAAGTTCAGTTTGTTGAGATCAGAGACCTGAGCTGAATTTTGAGCTAATAGTCCCTCTGATTCAAAGTTCCATTTTTGCACTTGTCTTCCAAAAGTTTAATCTTGGAGTTCAAAGCCGTTCGGTGCTCCATGATGGAATCCAAGCTTCTACTCACAGTCCCAGTCTGTGTGCCAACTGCTCTGTCTATCCCATCAATCATGTTGGTCAGTTTCTTTGGACTGTTTACAACTGACTCAACTCTTTTAATTTCCCGATAAAAAGGGCACCGTCAATCCAATCAGCAGAAAGCCCACGATCATAAATCCAAATAGGTATACATCTTCAATGTCCTCAATGGAAAGAGGAGCCAGACACACCACACGCCACCTCCACATCCATCCATGGCATATCCAGCCGGCGTCGTTTCATTGGGGCAGGTGGGCTCCCCCGAGCCCAAGCTCCTCCATGAGAAGATGGTGTCAACAGCGTTGAGAGACCAGTTGATCAATTCCATTCCTAATTTTAATTTGAAGAGCGGTGCTAAGAGAGTCTCTGAGGGTAGGCAAGACAAGACCAGAGAAGCCAAGCAGGAAAGATAAGGAGCGGAGGTTTTTTTTTTGTTTTGTTTTTGTGTTTTTTGACAAGATTGACTGCTGTCAAACCACATGCGCAATAATTCACAACTTATTAACTGGGCTTGTATCCGGAAGGTTCGATCCCCAGAGCCGGAAGGTCATGACTGAAGTGCCTTTGAGTAAGGCACCTAGGCCCCATCTGCTCCCTGGGTGCCGTGTCTAGGGCTAGGGCTCCCTGCCCCCTGGTGAATGGATAAGCAATTACAGACAATAAATTAATGTATTTACTATCAGTGGTGATGTTTTTTTTTTCTTTTACAGACTGAAGAAACGCTGAGAATACAGGGAATTAGTAACGACGCTACCCTGAGCTGGAGCGAGACAAACGGAAACATTTTCATTTTGCAGTAGAAGAGGACACTGAAATCAGACGGGGGTGGGGGTGTAAATCTAAAAAATACCAATTTTAAAAGCATTATTTTAACAAAAGCATGATGAAATAGAGACCTATGACATACCTATGAAATACAGACCTATGACATTGTGGCGGACATATCCTCCTGAATTACAGAGTGTGTTCCTAAATCATAGCCATAACATAAAATTAGCTCAGTGAAAAAAGATGATATTTTGATTTCCTTAATTGCATTTAGGGTCAGCATTCTGTTTTCACACAAACTGGTGATGCTCCATGGTGTAAATTCACAGTGTCACTCACTTCGTTCTCTAAGTCCACTCATGGTTCCCTCATTGACCAGCAACCACCGCTGGCCCCATGTTTCACGGAGCCCCTGTGCAAAGATGACAAATGAATGGTGTTTGAGGCTGAGCATTGAATACTGTGCTTAAAACTACTATTTATATATTCAGAACTAACTTTATTTCATTAGTTTAATACAGTTTGTCTAAATCATTCACTCAATAACTCAGTAGAGTTTGTAGTTCGTTTGTTGTAATTTTGTTGTATTTCAAAAGAAATACCTATTTCCTATGACTGTGGCTTTCTGTGGAGGCTTTCTAAATCCCGATGTACTGTAGTTGCAGGGAAATTTAACAAGCAATTGGGGGGTTTTTCTTGAATAGTATATATTAAAGGCACAGAGTAGCAGCATTAGTTGTTATGAGATGGTGATGTCAAATGTAAAATAAACCCAGTCAGTTGGGCCCACCTTGTTCCCTCCTCCTCCTGGCTCCTCCTTGTTGTGACGCTTCTGTTGTGACATCACAGACACTCTCCTCGTTTCTTAATATGCAGTGAAAACTGTTGTGAGCTGGCAATCGGTTCTAAACATCAAGTAAACTGCAGAGAACCAGGTTTAAATAAAAAAAATAATAATAATAAAAAACTTGTTACTCTTAGAAGGAGTTATTTTTGATCAATAAATAATTTACTATTTTATTATTTCTTGCTCATATTATGTTTCCTGGCCTATGCCAGATCTAGAATGCAGCAGTATGGGCTATCTTCAGTATTCCTAGTTTCACCCAGAAAACCCACAAACCCGCATGTGTTTTTACATCGCAGACAGAAACTGCACAATCCAGAGGAATTGAGAAAAAAAGAAAAACATTGAATTAATAAAATGTGTATCAAGGACATTAAAAAGTCTTACTGTCTTTGCTGTTCCTGAATGTTCATTTCACAGTCTCCTCCAGGCACTGTTCAGTAACTGCTCCACAAGCAGTGAGTCAACTTTCTTACAAATGTAAGAGTATAAAGCCCAACAGATTCAGAACAGGTTCTTAAAGGACTGAAAATGACCAAGACCTGACCCCCTGGCAGAGTCAGACATATTTAGTCTGAATGATTTAAAGCCATTTGTATTTAAAGCTGCTTTAAAATAAGTTCAAGTATTTAAAATGATCCTGTTTTGCACCACTGTATTACATCGTTATATATATTATACGCTGATAACATTACAATCAACAGCCTTCGCCATTCACACCAGCACATGTCTCAGGTGCTCAATAGATTGAGATCTGGGGAGTTTGGAGGCCACATGCATCAATTAGTCTTGGGGCACCAAGGGTTCCTACAGTTTTCATATGTATACTTTCATATGTATAGAAAAAAACATTACTCATACTAGCCATAGTATACACCCCATTTCATCTCCAAGATTTATGTTCCTCTTACACAGTTCTGTAATAAAATCTTACAAATATTCACCTCTCTTTCTGGTGAATAGAATGTAACGTACCTTTAGAGAACAACACTCTTGTAACTTTAAAGATACATTTACACTGTTTGTTAGTGACAATAACGCACCTCTAATGTACTTTTTCTCTGAGAGTGTGTGAATAAATACATATTAAAGAAGCAGTCTGTTTAATGAAAGTAACACTATTACTCTGCACGAGCAACACCAACATTTAACCTTATTTCTATAAACATTAACCATATTTAAATCATAGTTAACTACTCTGTGATAGTCTAATTTACCTGGACTTGTGTTTCTGTGTTTATTTAATGTTTCCAACGCTGTGAAGAAACAGAAAATAACAGCAGAAAAATAGCAATTACTGTCCCCAAATCATTAATTTATTCATGTTTTCTCTTCATAAATCACAACCTTCTTCAAAACGTGCACAGGTGAACCAGCCCCATGTTCCGCTTCCGTAACGGCCACATTTACCTATTAATCATCAATGCAAATAACCTCCTGAATATTTAAATATGGGCTTCTCCGTTCATATTTGTGTGAGAGCTGTGATTCTGTGTGAGTAGTTACACATGTTTAGGCTTGTTATTACACAACTACTGCCAGCTCAGAATGATTTACTGTCTATTATTGTCTATTTATTATAAAGTTTAATTGTTTTGAAAAGTGCAATATATTCTTTTTTTTTTTATACATTTACTTGAAATTCTAAACTACTGCTTTTTAAAGCCACAGTGGGGCAGTGATGGTGAAGGAGGAAGTCAGAACATAGAGCAGGAAAGTAATAAACAGAAACTGAACAAACTGCAGAGAAACACCAACTAAACTTTCACACACAAAGTAAGCACATTAAGTACATCGCTGTGTGTTCTAAAAGTTCCACAAAAGCATTTTCACAAAGATTTTGTATATTTTTGTCTATATTTCTCTGTTTAAATATTTGAACAAAGTGTAGAAATTCTTAAGTTCATTTGTGAACTGTGACTAGTAAAAAATACACTGTAACACAGATTTGATGAGCAAAGTTAATATAACTGTATGAATGAGTGAGTTAGCAACTGTCCACTCAGTTTTACATGTATACTGATCTTAAAGATCTGCCAGAGTAAGCATTTACCAATGTTAAATTCTATCAGTGTTAATGCTGCCTGCTCTGCTGAGACAGTACATTTCAAATCTGTGAATGTTTGACAGTGTCATTGTCGTCTTAATGCAAACACAGCATCAGGAGAGCAGCAGTAGTATTAGCATGAAGCTAGCCTGGTTAGACAGGGTTTAGAGTCCCCTGAAATGGAGGAGAACTGAGAGGTGTCCAGCAATGAAACTTTAGCCAATGTCCCCCATGACACTGTACTGAGGACCTGCGGTGGACAGTGGCTGCAGCTTGTTTCAGTAACTAACACTTCCTTTATAAACTATAACACAGTTCAATTTTATAATTAGGTTCATGATTTTCATCGCTGTAGAGACATGTGACATGTTACATAACTTTCCCCTGAGAAGCTCTGTCACCCCCAACAGGGCTTTAGAGGCCAAATGGACTGAAAGACAGTGTGTCTTTAGGGAGGTGAGTGATGACATCATATCACACTTATTGGTTCTGTGGCTGATCTGACATCACAAACCAAACCTAGTCCCACCCACTAAAGTTCCACCAGAGAAAACTGCATTAAAAAATAAATTTAAAAAAAAACTCTCAAAAGAGAAGTCTGCATCATTCTCTCTGTTCCTCAAGAGCACATTCTTCATAAAATACAAATCCAAAATGTCTGGGCACTGTCTTTGTTTTGTTTTAATTACATTGTATTTATCTTTGTCTTTATGAGTTAGAAAGAAATAATGAAAGCCTTTTGGGGTGTTTTCATAGTTTTTTTAATGAACCAAACGGACAGAGGAGGGATTATTCAGAGCTTCCTTCTTACTTCTAAAAACGAAGCTTCTCATAAACTGTAACATGGCGCTGATGCTCCAGCTGATCTTCACTCTGTTCACTCTGAGCTCCAGCACAGGTAAGAACTGAACATCTCTGAAATGAATCTCTGAAGTGTTTAGTGTCTGAGTAATGTATCATTTCTGAGGAGGGTCAGTTTCACAGACGGTGCTGACGTTGTTCACACTTCATGACACTGCTGTGTAGAGGTTGGGCTTAAACTAAATGATATTTTAAGCTCAATAACAAATTAAACACGTTAAATTACAGTTAACACACAGTCAGATGGAGTAGTGTCTGAAGATGTTTTACTTGATGAATAAGTGAAAATAAGTGAATACTTAAACGTACGTCTGCACATTAATGTACATATGACTTGGTTTGATTTATTAGTATTTCTATATATTTAATTTTAAATGGGAAATATACAAACTGGATTCCAAAAAAGTTGGGACACTAAACAAATTGTGAATTAAAACTGAATGCAATGATGTGGAGATGGCAAATGTCAATATTTTATTCATTGGAAGACCAATTAACACTAATTAGGTCAATTGACAACATGATTGTGTATAAAAAGAGCTTCTCAGAGTGTCAGTGTCTCTCTGGTAAGAGGATCACCAATTCCACCATTGTTGTGCAGAAAGATAGTGCAGCGATACCAGAATGGTGTTACCCAGCGTAACATAGCAAAGACTTTTAAGTTATCATCATCAACCGTGCATAAGATCATCAAAAGATTCAGAGAATCTGGAACAATTGCTGTGCGTAAGGGTCAAGGCCGTAAAACTCTACTGGATGCTCGTGATCTCCGGGCCCTTAAACGTCACTGCACCTCAAACAGAAATGCCACTGTCAAGGAAATAACAGAATGGGCTCAGGAATACTTCCAGAAAGCATGGTCAGTGAACACAATCCACCGTGCCATCCGCCGTTGCCAGCTGAAACTCTACAGTGCAAAGAGGAAGCCATTTCTAAGCAAGCTCCACAAGCTCAGACGTTTGCACTGGGCCAGGGGTCTTTTAAAATGGAGTATGGCAAAATGGAAGACTGTTCTGTGGTCAGATGAGTCACGATTTGAAGTTCTTTATGGAACACTGGGACGCCATGTCAACCAGACCAGAGAGGACAAGGATAACCCAAGCTGTTATCAACGCTCCATTCAGAAGCCTGCATCACTGATGGTATGGGGTTGCATGAGTGCTTGTGGCATGGGCAGAGAACTATGTTCAGGTTCTAGAACAACATATGCTCCCATATAGATGTCATCTCTCTCAGGGAAGACCCTGCATTTTTCAACAAGATAATGCCAGACTACATTCTGCATCATGGCTACGTAGGAGAAGGATCCGGGGACTGAAATGGCAGCCTGCAGTCCAGGTCTTTCACCTGTAGAGAACATTTGGCGCATCATAAAGAGGAAGGTGCGACAAAGAAGGCCCAAGACGATTGAACAGTTAGAGGCCTGTATTAGACATGAATGGGAGAGCATTCCTATTTCTAAACTTGAGAAACTGATCTCCTCTGTCCCCAGACGTCTGTTGAGTGTTGTAAGAAGGGGGGATGCCACACAGTGGTAAAAAATGGCCTTGTCCCAACTTTTTTGGGATTTGTTGATGCCATGAAATTTTGAAACAACATATTTTTCCCTTAAAATGATACATTCTCTCAGTTTAAACTTTTGATCTGTGATTTGTTTTCTATTCTGAATAAAATATTAGATGTTGGCATCTCCACATCATTGCATTCAGTTTTTATTCACAATTTGTTTAGTGTCCCAAATTTTTTGGAATCCGGTTTGTACATATATTTAGACAAATATTTTTTTCTTTATTTTTAATGTCAAACACATAAACAGAAACTGATAAACAGGGCCATATTTACTTTCAGTTTTTTCAAATTAGAACATCAGCAAATATTTCACTGGAACAAAGATGTACAGCTGTAACCTAAAGAAGAGTGCGCTGACCTGACTGAAGTAAACCTAGGTTTAAACCTAAGCCTAATAATTAAATATTGATTGCTGTATTTTTTAAAACCAAAATTTTCCACAGTTGAGTCTCCTCTATTTCCCACTTCTCCTGCTGAGTTTTATCTGAATAAAGATTAAATATGTGATCAAGCTGTAGACTAAATACACCTTTTTGGTTCTAATTATTTTTCTGAATTTCCGATTAATAGCTAACTGCCAAATTAGAATGATTACTTTTTAAGTACTTGGAATAAATGAAAATAGTTGGGTTTTTGTGTAAAAGGGCACTTTAAAGTAGAAAAATATGTGGTTTTTGACCCTAAGATAGTTCAAATGTAGACACTCAGTTTTTTTTTTTTTCACAATAAATGACTCTAGAGAAATCAACAGTGAACCACAGATGTTGATTTATTTATAGAACTTTACCAGAAAAGGTTGAGTGCTCCAAATATATTTATTTTGATATTTATTCAAGTCTAAAAAGAGAATCACATGTGGTATTTCATAGTATTTTTTTTTTTTGGAAATCAAAATCTATTTTTTCATAAGTTTTTTTTGTTTTGTTTTATAAATTACTTCAAATATACATTGCATGGTTTATGTTTGGGCCGTGAAAAGCCATATTGGGCATTATTAGGTTCTAACAAGCAAAAATAGACTTACTAGGAATGTATATATTGGTCCTTTTTTTAAATATTTATTTCCTTTTATAAAACATAAGATAAAAACTTCATACAATATTTAGAAAAAAAAAATAAGGATCGTGGAGCTGCATCATCATGAAAGGAAGGCTTTTAGATTTTGCGAAACACTTCACCAAACTTTTTTTGTGTGTGTGGTTGAACTGTGAGTCAGACGTTCTCAAACTTTCGCACATTTCGCAGATCACAAAAATATGGCGGCAGCGTCTCGTGTGCTTCGCGCTATCGGGAATGTGCCCAGAACAGCCAAGGCGTCTCTTGAATTCGCACGCGGGGATCTCGCTATGACCCACCGGCCTCATTGCCTTGCTGTGCCCAAAATCTTTGGGAACCACCGCCTTAAATGATGGTAAAGTTTCCTATCGTGTTTCCTGTGATGGTAACTACAAGGAGTCGGCAGCATGCTTTGCAGAAAACTTTGGACTGAGCATGGCCATCTCATTTAAAACCAAAGTATTCCCACATCCTGTGTCTTCCTTTTTGGTACAAAATTTTATTGCAAAAATGCATATTGTGATAACTATAAAAATATGATTAATCACGCAGCCTACTGCATATAAACTCATCAGCCATAACATTAGGGACACCTCCATGTTTCTAAACTCACTGTCCATTAACTTAGCTCCGCTGACCACATGAGCAGCAGATTATACAGTTATACTGGAGTCCATCCACCCTGACTGCTCCCTTTCACCCTGTTCATCAAAGGTCAGCACCGCCACAGAGCATGTATGATTTGGGTGGTGGCTTTTTTTAAATCCCTCAGTGTCAGTGCTGGACTGAGACTAGTCTACCAACCAAGAACCTCCAGCATTTAGCATGCTGTGTCCACTGACAAAGAACTAGAGGATGACCACCACACACTGCGCAGCATCAGATGAGCTAATGTCTCTCACTTTACATCTACAAGGTGGACCAACAAGATGTGTGTGTTTAACAAAGTGGACAGTGAGTGGACACAGTGATTTAAAACTCCAGCAGCACTGCTTTATCTGATCCACTTGTTCCAGCACAACACACATTAACACACCACCACCAGATGGAAGTGCTGTACTGAGAATGATCCACCACCCAAAGTGGAGGTGTCCAGTGGAGGTCCTGAACATTGAAGATCAGTGTGAATTAAACTATACAGAGCAACAAATGGTTTGGTGGTCTGTGGAAATCAAAGAGTGGAAAGTGATTGTCGAAACAAGGATGTCGTCATAAAGTTATGGTTGATCTGTGTATACACTACACTACGCAGCAACGCAGCAATGGCATTTAAGGCCATATACTTGCAAATGTAAGCAAAATTTCGACATCACCCCAATACATTAAACATATACGTTTGAATGTGAAAAACTGCCCATCCCCTCCCTCTCTCCCCTCTATTGCTTCTCCACACTGAATGACGGGTCAAGAGAGCCCACATTCACCATAGCCCCCGTTCCCTCCACTCTCTCTGCCTCTCCACACACACATACTGAGAGGCTCACAAAGAGTGGGATTCCGTGTTTGATACAAGAGACCATTTTAGTATTGTAAATTTGGTTTTGGAGCAGATGAACAACAAATGCTCAAAAAAAGAACTCTGGACAATCTCCTGATTAAAATGACTCTCCTTTTGAAGGGAAATATTCCCAACATTCCAAGATATATAAAGTCAGCTGGAACAATCACAAAATAAATAAACGACTTGTCTTTGTCTTTTTTTTTTCTACAGTGTCCAGTGATGTGTTTGGGTTGGTTGGTCATGCTGTTCAACTCAACACACAGGCTCATGTACCGGAGTTTACTACCTTTGCCTGGGTGTTTAATGAAACAAAAAATATTGTAATATATTTAAAAAAACATAAAGACACAAAAAACCTTTAGGGAGGTAGAGTGGAGTTCAATGAGGAAAGCTACAGTCTGACACTGAAGAACTTACAGAAGAATGATAGTGGAGTCTATAAAGCAAAAACATCAGGCCAAGAAGTGAAAGTAGTTGCCAATTTCACACTCTCTGTGCTGGGTAAGTTTTTTAAAATGGGAACCAAGTACAAAAATTGCAGTCTAGTCAATCATCATATTTTCTCTCTTATTTTGCTAATCTCTTTGTTCTCTGGTTTTTTTATCCTCTTTGCAACTTCTCCCTGCTTTCTGTCCTTTTATGTGTTTTCTGTTTACATATACTATGGAATAAGAGTTCCCAAAGACTGTTGTTTAATCACTATATAATACAAATTTCTTGGGGTTTCGCCATTTTGTAGAAGTATCTGAAAACATAGTGGACAATTTTCAGTGCACTCAAACAATCCCACAATGCACTGCAAATGATACAACCCATGTAAACTACACATTGGGATACCCACAATGCTTGGTATCATTTGGTAAACACCTGCAGGAGGTAGTGATCAAAATCATTCACTACCTTACTGAATTCAGTTTCGTATAATAGTGCACTGTATAGTGAGTAATATAGGGAATAGTAAATAAGGACCTATTTCAGGCTTGTCTCCTGTGTCTGCCCTATGCCCCTGCTGCTCCAGGTGTCCCTTGTTTGTTATTTTTTCTTCATTGCTGTGTTTGTCTGCAATCTTTTGCTTTAATGTCTAGTCTTTGCATCTAACGGCCTGAGTCTGTTTTCTTGGTGCACCTCTCTGTGTTTCTCTTGTGATTCTTTGAGTCAGATTTCTGTCTTTGTATTGTTTTACTCTTTCTTGCGCTGTCTATCTTGAGTATTACACCTTAGTGTTCCTCTTTACATTAATCTGTCTTGTTCTCTGTTAAATTTCCTATCTCTGTTCCCTGGTCCTTGTCCGTGTACCTTTCTTTAATATCCTTAGTCTCTGCTTTCTATTAATATTCATTGTTTTACTGCATAATCTGTATTCCTTTTTGCTTCCTTCTTTGCCATAGAAGTCCAAACTTTAGAATTAAGATGATTTTGGCCCCAAATGCATGCAATAAATCTACCCCTCAAACCTCTACCTCTAAACCTTTACAAGCCTTTCATCCCCTTCATCATCATGGGGAATAAAATGGATGAGCTGATTGCACTGACTGAGACCCAGCATCGGAAATGCAGTGTACTGTGTTTTTCTGAAACATGGCTTCATGCTGATATTCTAGACTTTAATGTCTTGATTCCTGGCTTTCAGATGGTTCAGCGTTACAGAGATGCTAAACTGAGTGGTAAGAGGAAAGGTGGAGGCATTGCATTGTTTGTTAACAACATATGGTTTACACTGGGACATGTTACTGTGAAAGTGCGTCACTGTTGCTTGAACGATGAATTTAAAGCTGTCAGCTTACGCCCGTACTATCTGCTGAGGGAATTAATGACTGATATTGTTGTAGTTGTTTACATCCCACTGGCAGCTATCGCGGAAGTGACATGTGACATCATACACTCTGTTATAGCGAGACTGCAGACTCAGAATCCTAACAGCTTCATTGCCATCTCAGGAGATTTTAATCATGTTTCAGTCTCCTCTTCACTACCACATTTCCTCCAGTTTGTGAAATGTACATCCAAGGAGAACAGAGTGCTAGATCTTTTGCATACAAATGTGAAGGACTCTTACAGTTCACATGCTCTTCCTCAACCTGGTTCTACTATCTCCTACATACCGACCAGTAGTCTTAAAGAAACCTGTGGAAAAGAAAACAAACAGGAGGTGGACACCAGAAGTAGAGAAGGCTCTGCAGGCTTGCTTTGAGACAACTGACTGCGGAGTTTTGTGTGAACCAGCTGATGAGGACATAAATGGGATTACAGACTGCATTACAGTCTATATTAATTTCTGCACTGATGCTGATATCCCAGTCAACATGTGCGTTGTTTCCCCATATGTTAAACAAGAAGAAGCAGGCCTTCAAGTCAAAGGACAGGGAACAATTTAGGAGGGTACAAAGGTTGTGTGAGATTTCCCAGCATATCTTCAATCTGAGTTTCAAGCAACAGCGAGTTCCAGTACTCTGGAAAACATCCTGCCTGGTTCCTGTCCCAAAGATGTTGTTAGTCGCCTCTTTGTACAACGACTACAGGCTTGTCACACTCACATCCCACATCATGAAGGACCTGGAGTGACTCACTGGACCGGGCTGCTCACTGGGTTTTAAGGTAATAGTCAAAGGAAGGACACCCAACAAACTCACAACTGTAATGGACAACATATCTCACCCTCTCCAGGACCTGATTTATTACCTTTATTACATGCAATGGAAAAAAACTTTATTTAGTAACATCCATGTTACAATGCCAGAAAACTACTGCACATCACACTTTCTTATAGATTACTTTTGATATATCCTTACTCTTATTTTTATTCCTATTGTAATATGTCCTGTTTTTTACTGTACTTGTGCTGCTGTGACACTTCAATTCCCCCATTGGGATTAATAAAGTGATCTATCTATCTATCTATTCTACTAAAAATCTGGTGTTTATGCAGTGTTTATAAATCTGGCGGAAAGTTTGTCCATTTAACTGGTAAATTACATGCAGTTTGCTTGTGTTTTTAAGAAAGGTTTTATGAATGAGGCTCATTAACAGTTGGCTTGGTAGCATTAATACATGCATTTTTCAACTTCAGTGGTCCCAAGACAGCAGGGATGTTGCCTGGCTTGGCCCTCCAAAGTGATAGCCCTGATCATTTTTAATGCGCCTCGAACCTCGAGAGAGGAAGAAATACAGAGAGAGTACAAGGAAGAAAATGCATGAACCACGTCCATAAAGGCTGATGTTTTTGGAAAAGTGTTCAGGGTATAAATGCGTATGAAGCTGTACCCCAAAAATTATAGGAATGCTAGTCATTCAGAGGTACAGGATGAGATCAGGATGAGAAGTAGTTTGATTGAGGGTTTTAATGAGTGTGATCAGTGCTGAGTGATTTATCTTGCCTAACTGTCTGCATATGTTTTACCCCAGACCCAGTGGAGGCTCCAGTCCTGAAATACCAGCTAAACAAGGAAACCTGTAACATCACTGTCTCCTGTAGAACTCATCACCTCTCTATAAACTCCAGCTGTGATGAGGAAACCTGTGAAAAGAGGAAAGAGACAGCATTTGAAGGTTGTGTTCTTACACTGTTTGTCAGCAACAGTGCCATCATCTGTAACCATAGCAACCCAGTCAGCTGGAAGAGGGATGTTTTGGAGATGGAAAAACTTAAACTGGACTGTGCTAATGAAGGTGTGTATTGAGACACAGTGCGTCCCAAAAGTAGAGACAGAAAAGAAAACAAACACCCATATACAATTGATGATGATAAGGGAAGAGTGAAACCTGTTTATCCATGGCTCCCACATGGCTTCCCAGGATCTGATACAGCAGTCAAAACCAGAGAGGAAAATTGATTCTTGCGATCTGGTTCTTTTCAGCCAGTCAGTCAATGGCTCAGTTCATCAAAAAAAATCTCATTGTTGTAAAGACAAGGAAATAGATAATAGAAAATAGAAAATAGAGAAATAAATAAGCAATTATATTAATGGTAAGTGAAATAAAAATATATATTTAAACTTGGGTGTAGACAGTTGGGTGACAATTTGTGTGTGTTGTGTGTTTCAGACTCAGTTTCTCCCTCTGCTGGTGTATCTGTGTGTTTACTGAAGATTGTGCTGTTTTCCACTGCTCTGATCCTCATGGTGTCTGCAGTCGTCACTGTCCACATCAGAGGAAGACTCAGGAAATCATCTTAAACTCATACTGTTACACAGTTAATTACAGCTGTTACAGCTTAAAACATTCTATTATGTAATCTCTCATTATAATTTTTTTTGGACCAACTGAAATCTGAAATATATTATTTTGTGGCCTCAATATATTATTTAGTGGCTTCAAAATACTATTTCGTGGCCTCAAAATACTATTTTTTGGCATCAATATGTTATTTTGTGGCCTCAAAATACTATATAGTGGCCAAAACTTGCTAAATAAACCCACCATGTTACCTTAGGGGCTCCGTAAATTAATGTGTTATACAGATTAATTGCCTATTATTTAAACAAAAAAATAATGAGCATTAGCCAATAACAAAATGTGATCTCTAGTTCCACTCGCGAGTACAAACTCCCGAGGACGCTGTGGTCGTCATGTAATTGGAACGTACTTGATGAGTCACAGTCTCATTGCCGCAAAAACATTAATAGCACTGAGGTTGGTGCGAAATGCATTCTGGGATATCTGACTCAAGTCTACAGAAGTCACGTCCCAGTGCATCCTTGACATTACGGGCGGAGCAAGAACACGTCTGGGTATTTGAACTGTACTTGGCTAGATGCGGAACAGAAAAGTACTTGGGCTGAGACTGATGACGTTTCCAAAGAATACAAGTACAGACAAGAACACGTATTGATGGCTAAGTATGGAACGCCATTGGGTTCTAAACGTGTGAACACATGCACGTTAACACGTTATTAAAAATGTGCGTGTTAAAACGTAAAATTTTGACCAAAAATGACATGTTTACACGCTTCTTAAGGTTTTCGCCAATGGGAGGCCTCAAATCCTTGCGTACTTACATTTTCATAATAGGATTTGCATCAACCACTGTAGCTGACACAAAACATAAATCCTTTGTGAACGTAGTCCCTACGTTTCATCTGAATTATTCATAGTGAGCTAAGTGCTGACCTATGGCTACGTTGAGCCCTTCATGAACAGTGTGAAGACAGCAATAATAGTAAGCTTATCCCCATGGCAACTAGAAGTTTAGTTTTCACAATAAAAGACTCTGGTGTTTAATACCTTAAAATTTGTAAACATGCATATTATTACATAAACTTCATAACATGCTCTAAAGCTTTTCATAATTTTAAATCAAACAAGCATTACTATTCTCTCACACCATGTGTGTGATTCATACCGAGGTGCAATTCACTCACATTGATAAATTATATACATCCTTTTAAAAGCATACTGCTAAATAATACGTTGTCAAACCCATAGTGAAATGAACTTTCCAGATCCTCCTCTTTCTGTAAACATGTATAATATGTTTAAAGATACATTAATTTACTCATGTTTTATTTTATTTTATTTTATTTAAAAATGGCTTTTTTCAGCAGTGAATTCTGTGGTGGTCATCATTTGAAGTGAGTGGTATATATACACAGAGAATTCAACACGTTTAGAGACCAAACGCATTCCATAGCTAAGGACTTACAGACCTGTATGGAACGCCGTTGGTCTCTAAATGTGTTGGATTCTCCGCGTTAACACATAGCATATAATTTCGTGTTAACACGCGAAGGTATGTATGTGTTAACGCGTTATGAACGTGCAAACACGTTAATTTTGTGAATCATGATGCTTTACTGCCACCTACTGGTGTGTGTATATAAATAAACCCCTCACTTCAAATGATGAACACAGAGAGAGAGAAAGAGAGAGAGAGAGAGAGATGGGTGTGAGACTTGATTTCATGAAAGTACTGTAAATGTGAATTACATTCAGCAGCAGGTAGGGGGCGCTCAGGAGACATCAAAGCCAATTCTTACATTGTATTCCTTTAAGTGTTTAGAATGTATGATGTCAGAGGCAGGTGGCCAAACAGACGGTGCTTGTTGTCAGTATGTGACACTGGAGAGTACAGATTGTGCCTAATCTAAATCATGTGTTAAACTAAATAATAAATTAAAGAAATGTTGAATTACAGTTAACACACAGTCAGATGGAGTAGTTGTTAATGTTTTGTTGATGACTAAGTGAAAAAAGTGAACACTTCCTCTCCACAGAACACACCTCTGCACATTAATATACACACTATTTTATGGTTTTATTTAATTGTATTTGAAGTTCTAATAAAGTTGGGACTGTACAAATGTTTTGTTTATTGAATTTCTATGTCTAATGCAACCAATAAAAAGAACCTGAGCACTGAAAGTGATGCGGCTACATAAAAGTTTGTTCTTTTCACTTAGAACATGACTAAACTCGATGCAGTAAACCTGTGTAGAAACCTAAGACTAAACATTGTTTTAAATATTTTTTAAAGCCAAAATTCTCCACAGTTGAGTCTCCTCTGTTTCAATCTGAACAAACAGCTGTGGACTAAACATAGATTTACTGTTAAAGACTTTAAACAAGACTAACATGTAAACAATATGGAATTACAATAACTAACTAATCATTATTATTGATACAGACATCTAAAATATATTTTCACCAAATTCATTTAAATGCTGTATAATCTTAGGGCAACTGTGTTATTATTAATTAATGTTTTTATTGTATTTTCTTCCTCTTCAGAGTGCAGTGAGGTGTTTGGTGGTTCAGCTGCACACACAGGAGCCTCTACCAGAGTTTACATTTATCTGGAAGGTTACTAAAACTGATCAACACTAATGAAACTTAAACTGAGTTTGCTGCTGTTTGTGACCTTAATATAACCTTTTAAAGAAATTTTAAGACCTCTCTGTGCCACGGCTTTCATAGGAATTAATTATTGGTGGTGTGTGTGTGTGTGTGTGTGTATACCTCAGATCCAGTGGAGGCTCCAGTTCTTAGATCATTCCCAAAGTGATCCAGCAGTAACCCTTGTAACATCACCGTCTCCTGCAGAGGTCATGACTTCTCCATTAGCTCTATGTTCATTCATTCATTCATTATGTGTAACCCTTATCCAGTTCAGGGTCGCGGTGGGTACAGAGCCTACCTGGAATCATTGGGTAACACACCCTGGGCAACCTTCACAGGGCAACACAGACACACACACATTCACTCACACCTACGGACACATTTGAGTCGCCAATCCACCTACGAACGTGTGTTTTTGGACTGTGGGAAGAAACCGGACCACCCGGAGAAAACCCACACAGACACAGAGAGAACACACCACACTCCTCACAGACAGTCACCCGGAGGAAACCCACACAGACACAGGGAGAACACACCACACTCCTCACAGACAGTCACCCGGAGGAAACCCAAACAGACACAGGGAGAACACACCACACTCCTCACAGACAGTCACCCGGAGAAAACCCACACAGACACAGAGAGAACACACCACACTCCTCACAGACAGTCACCCGGAGGAAACCCACACAGACACAGGGAGAACACACCACACTCCTCACAGACAGTCACCCGGAGAAAACCCACACAGACACAGAGAGAACACACCACACTCCTCACAGACAGTCACCCGGAGGAAACCCACACAGACACAGACACAGGGAGAACACACCACACTCCTCACAGACAGTCACCCGGAGAAAACCCACACAGACACAGAGAGAACACACCACACTCCTCACAGACAGTCACCTGGAGCTTTGTGACTGCGACACCTACCTGCTGCGCCACCATGCCGCCCATTAGCTCTATGTGTTATAACAAAATCTGCCCAGATATGAAATAATAATAACCTGGCTTAGGTTTGCCTTGATTTCAGTGGGTTTAATCATTCTTATAGTCATTGTTGTCTTCATCACCATCAAGAAACAATCAGCAGGTATTTTCATTTTCATTTTAAACCATGTCTATAGCAATCTTAACAATTTTCTGGGGAAAAGAAGCTTTTTTTTCCATTGCATGATTGATACTATGTTGCAAGCAAACATGCCTTTGCTTCTGTAAGAGCTAACACAGCCTGTCAACATGTTCTCATAGTTCACCCCAAAATAAATTAGCATTTTTAAGATTACATTAAAGATTTATTGAAATAAATAAGTAGAATGCTTTTTAATTCTTATTTGCCTTTTAACTTGTCATTTAGAGTCACATTATTCGTCCATGAATGTTAGAAGGTCAGTTTTGTTCTGTAAATGAAACATAATGAAATGACAAACCAATCTAGAGATCTACTTCCATCAAGATCCTTCTGTTAATATTCAAGGCAATCCACAATCACCGTATCTTTCCAATCTCCTCCATGTTGTAACTCCATCTCACACCCTCAGGTCCTCCTCCTCCATTCACTTGACTGTTCCCCCTTCCCGTCTCACCTCCAGGGGAATTAGAGCTTTCAGCCGCTCTGCTCCCCAGCTTTGGAACACTTTACCCCCCGACATACGGAACATAAACTCACTCCCACAATCCAAGTCTTCACTCAAAACCCACCGGTTCAAGATTGCCTTTCCTTAAAAAAGACTCAGTTACATTGTTTATTTTTTTCCAATACTGTATACTTGTGTGTTTTTCGGTATTATTTATGTTTATTGTTTACTTTATACTCTTTGTAAGGTGTCCTTGAGTGACAGAAAGGTGCCTATGAAATAAAATGTATTATTATTATTATATCTAACCTTAGTCAAATCTGAACTGAAAATAATTTCTCACCTGAAGAGCCAGGATGCAGACTACAGACCTTTAAATCACCACTATTGTGTTACCAAATGCTAGAGGCCACTTTCAGGAATACTTTTTCATTACATTCTATATGGACAAAAGTTTTGGGACACACCCCCTAATCACTGGTCATTGCCACGGGTAAAATCAAGCTCACTGAATTTGAAGGTAGTGTTTTAATAGGATGCCATTACTATGACATCTCTTCCCTCCTACATTTCCCACATTAAAATGTGAGTTGTCTTATTGAAAAGTGTGAGAGTCTTGTTGCTATAGTACTGCAGACACAGCAGACAGGTGTTCGGTTCTTCTTAGGAAGAAACACAAATGTAGTATTAGAAGAGCACCTACCCAGGGACATTTCTGATGTGGGCCACAACTGGGAAAGATGTGGCACTGTTGGCCAACTGTCTGTCTGTTCTGGTGAACTGCATCTGAACCAAGAGTGGCCCACGTATTCACAATGATCAAAGCAGGTTTGGCCCACTTCTAGCAAATACATGTCTGTGCTGGCCCTGGCAAAATGGATCTGTGCCAAGCGTGGCTTATGCCCGAGAGGTAGCCCTCATGTCTTAAGCAGACGCTGTCCATTCATGTGCCATCTTTCCATATGGAAAACACACCACAGCAGGAATGTGTAGTATATTACTTAGCATATTATATTATGAAAGTCCTGTGTGACTCATTGTGCACTATGTTCACTGAAGGCTTGTGGAACCTTTCGTCAAATGTTTTGGGAGAGCACACTGGTGTCCACATTGTGGTACAAGTCGTCTCTAAGTTGGTCAGGTTTGTGAGGAAGTACCTGCTACTTTACCCACTTTGTTACTGGATGTACATTGTCCTGGCTGTTCTCACAGAAGCTAAGAAAATGATAGTATTTCATTGGAAGCCTCAACTCTCTCTCTCTCTCGATCTGTTATAAATATAATGTACATGGAATTTTTAACAGCTCTAATTAATGCTGCTAGTGAAGCTAATATCAGGGTCTGATATAATGCAATTGACATTTTGAAGCACACAGTAAAAGTTCCCCTCTTGTGCGTTCAAAAAATTTAAGGTTAAAAATATTCTGATACGTCTTAATCATTTCTGCACATCAGCACTTTACAAGTCTTCAGTTCTGAACGCACCACTCTGGAGTGAATTTGTTTTGGACAGTTCCTCTTTCACTGTAAGGGGAGGTTTTTTCTTTCTCTGAAATGTCAATTATGTTAAAGGTAAAGTTAATTCAGAGAAGAAATATTATGAAACAAGTGCTAGAACATCACCACTATTTTCACCAGAGCAGTCACAGTATATTGACGTGGTGATTTGACCTGCTGCTGATAACAGTTCAGTAAAACTAGGTTTGACTTTGTTTACATTGTGAACAAGCCAGGACATGGACAGCCCTTTTACACCAAAGTGGAACAGGTTCTGTCCTATTTCACAAACATAGTTTCACAGCAACACACAGTGGAGACAATGCAGACAATGAAAAGATGCTGAAAAGCATGAAACCAAATGAGGATGTTGCTCTATTCCTGCTCCATAGGTGGGTAATACTTATTTTTGCTGTAGAAGGAACTGAAAGTAAACACACACTGAAAGTGGTACAGAACTAAACGACTCGAGTAACAGATGAGTTTCTGTGGTAATTCAAGTAGTGAATTAAAACTTGACACGTTTAATTTCAGCCACGTACAAACAACGTTGTTTTTTCCCTCAAACATTCCATTCCACCTTAAAAGTGGAGTGTCTGAATGTAAACAAACCAGAAAACAGACTTTCCCCACACTCACTGACCTAGACACTTAATGACATCTCTTAAGATGTCAACTGGCATTACATCAGTGTAATGGATCTTGTACTAATCATTTTGGCACGTTTTCCACATCAGAGTCATTTTGTTTGAATATGCAAATACTCATGTTGTTGTTTTTTTACATTAAAGGGGTTAAGTGATGTGTAACAGTGGATTTTTATTCTTCCAGGTTTTCTGCATTTTACTGTGAAAAAGTGATGCATTGGGCACATTGTATGTGACAAATAAATGGAATGGAATGGAATCTAATCTAATCTAATCTAATCTAAAATTGTGAAATACAAAGTTATACAAGTACAACATTGTAGCGAAATTACTTTTTGTCTGTTCACTCACATAAACAGGGGTTAGGTGTGCACAACATATGCGACGGCAGCAGGTGCCCATGCCATCTTACAGTTAGAAGAAACAGCAGGGAAGTGGTGGTAAAAAAAACGTCACAGACTGTGCCTTAAGGAAACACAGTGTGTGATCTTGAAAAAAACAACACCTATAGCACACAAGCAATACACACAGATAGTTTCAGTGACGTGGACAAAAGCAGTAGGAGGTGTGTTTGGGGGGGGGGGGGGGGGTGAAAGCCCACGATCATAAATCCAAATAGGTATACATCTTCAATGTTCTCAATGGAAAGAGGAGCCAGACACACCACATGCCACCTCCCCATCCATCCTTGGCATATCCAGCCGGCGTCGTTTCATTGGGGCAGGTGGGCTCCCCCGAGCCCAAGCTCCTCCATGAGAAGGTGTCAACAGCGTTGAGAGACCAGTTGATCAATTCCATTCCTAATTTTAGTTCAAAGAGCGGTGCTAAGTAAGTCTCTGAGGGTAGGCAAGACAAGACCAGAGAAGCCAAGCAGTAAAGATAAGGAGCGGAGAGGGAGAAAAATGTGACCGCCTCCCACGAGAGCAAGAGAGAAAACAAATGAAAACATCATATGTCTCCACAAAAACTAACACAGTGGCAGTGGTGACAGCACTGATTTCTTGGTGTTTATAAATGCTTTGGTTCGCACACATTTACAGTGTTTTTTGTTATTTTTTGTGTTTTTTGACAAGATTGACTGCTGTCAAACCACATGCGCAATTAATCACAACTTATTAACTGGGCTTGTATCCAGAAGGTTCGATCCCCAGAGCCGGAAAGTCATGACTGAAGTACCTTTGAGTAAGGCACCTAACCCCCATCTGCTCCCTGGGTGCCGTGTCTAGGGCTAGGGCTCCCTGCCCCCTGGTGAATGGATAAGCAATTACAGACAATAAATTAATGTATTTACTATCAGTGGTGATGTTTTCTTTTTCTTTTACAGACTGAAGAAACGCTGAGAACACAGGGAATTAGTGACGCTACCCTGAGCTGGAGCGAGACAAACGGAAACATTTTCATTTTGCAGTAGAAGAGGTGGGCGGGGTGGGGGGGGTTGTAAATCTAAAAAATACCCATTTTAAAAGCATTACTTTAACAAAAGCATGATGAAATACAGACCTATGACATTGTGGCTGACATATCCTCCTGAATTACAGAGTGTGTTCCTAAATCATAGCCATAACATAAAATTAGCTCAGTGAAAAAAGATGATATTTTGATTTCCTTAATTGCATTTAGGCTCAGCATTCTGTTTTCACACAAACTGGTGATGCTCCATGGCGTAAACTCAGTGTCACTCACATCGTTCTCTAAGTCCACTCATGGTTCCCTCATTGACCAGCAACTACCGCTGGCCCCATGTTTCACGGAGCCCCTGTGCAAAGATGACAAATGAATGGTGTTTGAGGCTGAGCATTGAATACTGTACTTAAAACTACTATATATTTCATAACTAACCTTATTTCATTAGTTTAATACAGTTTGTCTAAATCATTCACTCATTAACTCAGTACAGTTTGTAGTTCGTTTGTTGTAATTTATGTTTGTAATTTTGTTGTATTTCAAAAGAACTTTGAAATAAATAATACTCATTTAAGATCATGGACTTCACAGTTTTATACTGAATTTGTACAAAAGGTTTCCTATGAATGTGGCTTTCTGTGGAGGCTTTCTAAATCCCGATGTACTGTAGTTGCAGGGAAATTTAACAAGCAATTGGAGGGTTTTTCTTGAAAATTATATATTAAAAGGCACAGAGTAGCAGCATTAGTTGTTATGAGATGGTGATGTCAAATGTAAAATAAACCCAGTCAGTTGGGCCCACCTTGTTCCCTCCTCTTCCTGGCTCCTCCTTGTTGTGACGCTTGTGTTGTGACATCACAGACACTCTCCTCGTTTCTTAATATTCAGTGAAAATTGTTGTGAGCTGGCAATCGGTTCTAAACGTCAAGTAAACTGCAGAAAACCAGGTTTAAAAAAAAAAAAACTTGTCACTCTTAGAAGGAGCTGTTTTTGATCAATAAATAATTTACTATTTTATTAATTCTATATTATGTTTCCTGGCCTATGCCAGATCTAGAATGCAGCAGCATGGGTTAACTTCAGTATTCCTAGTTTCACCCAGAAAACCCACAAACCCGCATGTGTTTTTACATCGCAGACAGAAACCGCACAATCCAGAGGAATTGAGAGAAAAAGAAAAACATTGAATTAATAAAATTTGTATCAAGAATATTAAAAAGTCTTACTGTCTTTGCTGTTCCTGAATGTTCATTTCACAGTCTCCTCCAGGCACTGCTCAGTAACTGCCCTACAAGCAGTGAGTCAACTTTCTTACAAATGTAAGAGTATAAAGCCCAACAGATTCAGAACAGGTTCTTAAAGGACTGAAAATGACCAAGACCTGACCCCCTGGCAGAGTCAGACATATTTAGTCTGAATGATGTAAAGCTGTTTGTATTTAAAGCTGCTTTAAAATAAGCTCAAGTATTTAAAATGATCCTGTTTTGCACCACTGTATGACATCGTTATATATATTATACGCCGATAACATTACAATCACCAGCCTTCGCCATTCACACCAGCACATGTCTCAGGTGCTCAATAGATTGAGATCTGGGGAGTTTGGAGGCCACATGCATCAATTAGTCCTGGGGCACCAAGGGTTCCTACAGTTTTCATATGTATACTTTCATATGTATAGAAAAAAACATTACTCATACTAGCAATAGTATACACCCCTTTTCATCTCCAAGATTTATGTTCCTCTTACACAGTTCTGTAATAAAATCTTACAAATATTCACCTCTCTTTCTGGAGAATAGAATGTAACGTAGTTTTAGTAACTTTAAAGATACATTTACACTGTTTGTTAGTGACAATAACATACATCTAATGTACCTTTTCTCTGAGTGTGTGTGAATAAATACATATTAAAGAAGCAGTCTGTTTAATGAAAGTAACACTTACTCAGCACGAGCAACACCAACATTTAACCTTATTTCTATAAACACTGACAATATTTAAATCATAGTTAACTACTCTGTGATAGTCTAATTTACCTGGACTTGTGTATCTGTTTATTTAATGTTTTTCTCCCCTATTTGGAGCTTTCTCTCCGCCGCTGTGAAGAAACTGAAATAACAGCAGAAAAATAGCAATTACTTTCCCCAAATCATTAATTTATTCATGTTTTCTCTTCATAAATCACAACCTTCTTCAAAACGTGCACAGGTGAACCAGCCCCATGTTCTGCTTTCGTAACGGCCACATTTACCTATTAATCATCAATGCAAATAACCTCTGGAATATTAAAATATGGGTTTTTCCGTTCATATTTGTGTGAGAGCTGTGATTCTGTGTGAGTAGTTACACCTGTTTAGGCTTGTTTTTACACAAATACTGCCAGCTCAGAATGATTTACTGTCTATTTATTACAAAGTTTAATTGTTTTGAAAAGTGCAATATATTATTCTTTTTTATACATTTGCTTGAAATTCTAAACTACTGCTTTTTAAAGCCACAGTGGGGCAGTGATGGTGAAGGAGGAAGTCAGAACATAGAGCAGGAAAGTAATAAACAGAAACTGAACAAACTGCAGAGAAACACCAACTAAACTTTCACACACAAAGTAAGCACAATAAGTACATCGCTGTGTGTTCTAAGAGTTCCACAAAAGCATTTTCACAAAGATTTTGTATATTTTTGTCTATATTTCTCTGTTTAAATATTTGAACAAAGTGTAGAAATTCTTAAGTTAATGTGTGAACTGTGACTAGAAAAAAATACCCTGTAACACAGATGTGATGAGCAAAGTTAATATAACTGTATGAATGAGTGAGTTAGCAACTGTCCACTCAGTTTTACATGTATACTGATCTTAAAGATCTGCCAGAGTAAGTATTTACCAATGTTATATTCTATCAGTGTTAATGCTGCCTGCTCTGCTGAGACAGTGCATTTCAAATCTGTGAATGTTTGACAGTGTCATTGTGGTCTTAATGCAAACACAGCGTCAGGAGAGCAGCAGTAGTATTAGCATGAAGCTAGCCTGGTTAGCCAGGGTTTAGAGTCCCCTGAAGTGGAGGAGAACTGAGAGGTGTCCAGCAATGAAACTTTAGTCAATGTCCCCCATGACACTGTGCTGAGGACCTGCGGTGGACAGTGGCTGCAGCTTGTTTCAGTAACTAACACTTCCTTTATAAACTATAACACAGTTCAATATTATAATTAGGTTCATGATTTTCATCGCTGTAGAGACATGTGACATGTTACATAACTTTCCCCTGAGAAGCTCTGTCACCCCCAACAGGGCTTTAGAGGCATTATGAGCTGGAAGACAGTGTGTCTTTAGGGAGGTAAGTGATGTCATCATATCACTTTTATTGGTTCTGTGGCAGATCTGACATCACATAAGCCAAACCTAGTCTCACCCACTAAAGTTCCACCAGAAAAAACAGCATTCAAAAAATAATTTAAAAAAAGAGAAAAGTCTGCATCATTCTCTCTGTTCCTCAAGAGCACATTCTTCATAAAATACAAATCCAAAATGTCTGGGCCCTGTCTTTGTTTTGTTTTAATTACATTGTATTTATCTTTTTCTTTATGAATTAGATAGAAATAATGAAAGCCTCTTGGGGTGTTTTCACACTTATTTTAATGAACCAAACGGACAGAGGGAGGGTTATTCAGAGCTTCCTTCTTACTTCTAAAAGCGAAGCTTCTCATAAACTGTAACATGGCGCTGATGCTCCAGCTGATCTTCACTCTGTTCACTCTGAGCTCCAGCACAGGTAAGAACTGAACATCTCTGAAATGAATCTCTGAAGTGTTTAGTGTCTGAGTAATGTATCATTTCTGAGGAGGGTCAGTTTTACAGACGGTGCTGACGTTGTTCACACTTCATGACACTGCTGTGTAGAGGTTGGGCTTAAACTAAATGATATTTTAAACTCAATAACAAATTAAACACATTAAATTACAGTTAACACACAGTCAGATGGAGTAGTGTGTGAAGATGTTTACTTCATGAATAAGTGAAAATAAATAAAGACTTCCTCCACACAGAACACACTTCTGCACATTAATGTTCATATGATTTGATTTGATTTATTATATTTCTATACATTTAATTTTATTTGAAGCACGTTCTAATAAAATGTGGACAGTACAAATATTTAGAAAAATGTTTTATTTTATTCTTTTTCTTTATTTTTAATGTCAAACACAAACAGAACCCGAGCACTGAACCTGATAAACAGGGCCATATTTACTTCTATTCTTTTCAAATGAGAACATCAGCAAATATTTCACTGAAACAAAGGTGTACAGCTGTAACCTAAAGAAGAGAGCGCTGACCTGACTGAAGTAAACCTAGGTTTAAACCTAAGCCTAATAATTAAATAATGATTGCTGTAATGTTTAAAGCCAGAATTTTCCACAGTTGTTTCTCACTTCACCTGCTGAGTGTCAGTCTGAACAAACAGCTGTAGACTAAATAAAGAGACACTGTTTACTAGTTGAAGACCTTTAACAGGACTAACATGTATTTAATATGCAATTACATTCACTAATGAATCATTATTATTGGTACTAAACATCTAAGATACATTTTTAAATGAAAGTAATTTTACTGCTGTATTAACTTAGAGTAACTGAGTTATTATTAATTAAAGGTATTTTCTTTCTCTACAGAGTCCAGTGATGTGTTTGTGTCGGTTGGTGACTCAGTTCAGCTGCACACACAGGAGTCTCTACCACAGTTTAAAACATTTCTCTGGAAGTTTAATAAAACTGATAATGTTCTACGGTACTATAAATTACAAGGAATTCACATTATTGAACCCTCTGCCAGTTATAAAGACAGAGTGGAGTTGAATAATGAAACCTACAGCCTGACACTGAAGAACTTACAGAAGACTGATAGTGGACTCTATGAAGCGATAGCAGGAGGTGACAAAGACACAGTAGTTGCAGCGTATACGCTCTCAGTGTTGGGTGTTACAGAATATCAGTGAACACTGTTGTTGTTAAAGCACTGCACTTTCAGCACATACTGGGCCTGTGGAGACTGAAGATCTTATACAAAAAGAGGAAATATTGTACAAATGAACTAATTCAGATTCAAAGATCATAAATTAGGGATTATCAGAGGTGATCAAAAAGTGTTGTAAATCCATAGCGAATCAGCATTATTAAAAGACTAATGTATCAGAACTTTATTTATACATCTCCTGAACCAACACAACTCAAATAACTGTATACAAAGTATATTATGAAATATGTTTTTAAATATTTTTAAATATATAAAGTAAATAGTGTGTCTGATGTTTTATTCATTAATAAATGACTTACAAAGCTTAAGAGTTTAGAAAGAAATTAAACTCAGCCAGAGCGGCCTGTCCAACAGTGGCCAGTTAAAAACGAGTAACAGCTGCTGAGGAATGGTCACATTTCAGTCTTTAACTAAAATTCAAACATTATTATTAATTCATAAAGAAATCACAGAACTGGAGACTTCATAAAGATAATGCAATGCTGCTGCTCATGTGTAAATACTGTACAGCTGTCTGTGAGAATCTCTGGTACTGGTAGTGGAACATGTTTATTATCACATATGTTTGAACCGTTAGAACTGTTTCTTTTTTTTATTATTATTATGGTGGAAATGCAAATACAGGAACTGGGAGAAGTGTAATGTAATGAAATTGCACAAAGACTTAAAAGGAACTGACTTTATTTAATGTTTGTTTTATGAATGAAGAACTATTGTACATTTTACAGTAAATACCTGGCAACAGAGATCCCAGCCCTTTATTGTTTTTTTTTTTTTTTTACAGGAGCACGACTAATTTAAATTTACAGAATAGAGCAATTGCATAATACAATAATTTATTGTAAATGTTTGTATTTACAGTAAATACATTCAGTGCATTTTTCCAGGAACTGTTGTAAATCAGTGTGCAGAATACTGCAGTAATTGTGTACAGACCAGGAACTGTCAAGAATAAAATTACTGTAAAAATACATTAACCATTGATGTACACAAAAGTCTAAATCTACATTTAGAATTTCAGTCATTAATACACTGCTTTAAAACAAAACATAATGCAAAATATGGATAAATCACAGGTACACCTCTGTCTCAGGCCTTGTCTGTCATTGTGTCAGTCATCTCACGTGCATCCGCCTTTACATTCAACAGCGTTATAGTAGGATTGCTAGAAAAACTTAGAAAAAACCCAAATCTTAATAATACATAAGAACAATAAATTATATTGCATGACTTTTACCAGATCACACACATAGTGACGTTAATACACCATGAAAAAGTTCATAAAATGAATCCGGACTGCTAAAATTTTGTATTTCAAATTTCATCATTCAAAGGGATGATTTAACCACAAACACAATTCTCCAAATAACCTACACAGTCGTTACTGATCATTCAAGACACTGTTAGAGTCAGTGTTGCACTGAACATAACTCTTCAAATAAAATTTTAATAAAAGTTCATCAGTTTCTTTAAAAGTGAGGATTCCAGTGAATGCATAGTTTAGAAATATTTGGCTGCTGTCAACTCTGGAGATCTAAAAAAACATCTAAAGCATGAAGCATCTATAAAGAAATCCATCATTAGTAACACAGCATGTGGAAAATAGTTGCAGTAAAAACACACACCACTGTCACATCTTGACACTTTCTGGTTGTTTTTCCTTTTTCTATGTGGCTCTCTCTCCGTTGTTTTCCTATCTCTGCACATGGCTTTGTTTATGTTTCACTCTAGCTCCGCCTTTGTTCCGCCTCCTCATCGTTTCCCTTGTTATCCGTTTCAGCTGTTTCTTGTTAGGTTCATGTATTTAAGCCCTCTTCCCTCACTTCCTAGTATCGGTCATTTTGTTCATCTCTTTGTTTGTTTCATGGTTTCATTGTGTTTGTTTCACGCTCACGTTTCTTCGTAGCGTTTCTCGTTTGTGTTTTGTAATGTGTGATCTCTAGCTTGCCCTGTTTCCTGCTCGTTAATGTTATTTCGTGATTCTCGTCTAGTTCGTTTGTTTTGTTATTTCTTTATTAAAATTCCGTGTTATAGCGAGTGTGTCCGCCTCCCTGAATCTACTCATCACACCTCCCTGACAGAATGACCGATCCAAAAATGGACACAGCTAGCACGGACTACCCCTTTAGGAGAGGTGTAATTCGCCGGACTCCGTTCCGCAAAGATCCCGTGGAGGAGGCGTTGAGAGCGGCTTCAGAGTGGAGTCAACGGCTGCAACTCATCTCCGGTGCGGTTCATTTTCCCCGAACAGAAGACTCGATTCATGAATCGAGTGATTCCTCCAGCGGGAATCGACGGAGCCGGAGGTGAAAACAGGCTGAAAACCCAGCTCCAGATAATTACCCCCTCAGATCCGGGGAGATTTTTGGGGGGGCGTTATAGACAAGGGCTGTTAGCCTCAGATCACAGGACATGGGAAATGAGGCTAACAGGGGCGCATCTCCGGAGGACCTAAGTTTAAAGTCCCTCGAGAGTGCGCCCAAACCCGTTAAATCCAAAACGCGTGCTCGGCGAGCAGCACGAGCACCTGCATTGCTGGGCGTGTCAACTCCGGTTCCTGTAAGAGCGGCACTTCCGGTAGCGCCTCTCTCCGTGCCCGCGGCACCTTCGGCCGCACCTGTCTTCATGCCCGCGGCACCTCCGGCCGCACCTGTTTCCCTGAGCGCGGTGCCTACGGCCGCGCCTGTCTCCATGAGAGCAATGCCTACGGCCGCGCCTGTCTCCATGAGCGCGGTGCCTCCGGCCGCGCCTCTCTCCATGGACGACGTCGCAGATTCTTCTGCCTCCGTGGACGTCGTCGATAGGACACCAGTTCCTAAACACCGCTCTGCGCTCACTCCTGACCTCCAGGAGAAGCTTACAGGCCTCATGGCACGCCTGGAGCTCTCCTTGAAGGCGGCGTCCGCTTCTCCTGTCTTTGAAGGAGCGACGCCCGCCTCTTCTGTTTCCGTGGACGACGGCGCAGATTCCTCTGCCTTCGTGGACGTCGTCGCACGTTCTCCAGCCTCCGTGGATGACGTCGTCGCAGTTCCGTCTGCCTCCGTGGATGACGTCGTCGCAGTTCCGTCTGCCTCCGTGGATGACGTCGTCGCAGTTCCGTCTGCTTCCGTGGACGTCGTCGCAGTTCAGCCTGCCTCCTTGGACGTCGTCGCAGGGTCTCCAGTCTCCGTGAGTACGGCTCCCTCAGCTGCTCCTATCTCCGAGACTGTGGCTACGGCCGTTTCTACCCCTGTGACTGTGGCTACGGCCGTTTCTACCCCTGTGACTGTGGCTCCGGCCGTTTCTACCCCTGTGACTGTGGCTCCGGCCGCTTCTAAGCCAGTGACTGCGGCTCCCTTGGCCGCTTCTGCCCCTGAGACTGTGGCTCCGGCCGTTTCGAAGCCAGTGACTGTGGCTCCGGCCGTTTCGAAGCCAGTGACTGTGGCTCCGGCCACTTCTGAACCTGTGACTGTGGCTCCGGCCTCAAGGACTTCGAGGCCAATCCCCAGAACTGTACCCAGGCTGGCACCTTGGACAGTCCCTCAGACTTTTGCCAGTCCTGGGCACCCTGCAGTTGTTTTTGTTCCTGTATCTGTCCCTGTTCTGGTTCCTGTCTCTGTCCTTGTCCCTGTGCCCGTGTCAGTCTTGGTCTCCGTTCTAGTCCCTGTCATTGTATTCGTCTCTATCCCTGTTAATGTCATGGTCCCTGTTCCCTTACCTCAAGTCCAGTTTCCAGTTAAACCCTTTGTCCAGTCTCATGTCAAATTCCCTGTTAGTCCTCTTCAGTCCTCTGTCCAGTCACGTGTAGCTGCTCCTGTTTTGTCTCAGTCCCCGTTCAGTGTTCAGCCCAAGGTCCAGTCACGTGTGTTTTCTCCTGCCTATTCTCCGTCTCTTCTCTCTAGTTCTGTCAAGTGTCCGTTTAAGTCTAGTCCCTTGTTCCCATCTCCATTTCCTATCTTGTCTTGAATCTTTTGGTTTCCTGTTTTTGGTTCTTCTGGCCCCCTCCTGCGCCAGCTCCTGGAGAGTCTCGTTTTTCACGCTCCGGGAGTTGCGTGTCTTGGGGGGGGCGTCTGTCACATCTTGACACTTTCTGGTTGTTTTTCCTTTTTCTATGTGGCTCTCTCTCCGTTGTTTTCCTATCTCTGCACATGGCTTTGTTTATGTTTCACTCTAGCTCCGCCTTTGTTCCGCCTCCTCATCGTTTCCCTTGTTATCCGTTTCAGCTGTTTCTTGTTAGGTTCATGTATTTAAGCCCTCTTCCCTCACTTCCTGGTATCGGTCATTTTGTTCATCTCTTTGTTTGTTTCATGGTTTCATTGTGTTTGTTTCACGCTCACGTTTCTTCGTAGCGTTTCTCGTTTGTGTTTTGTAATGTGTGATCTCTAGCTTGCCCTGTTTCCTGCTCGTTAATGTTATTTCGTGATTCTCGTCTAGTTCGTTTGTTTTGTTATTTCTTTATTAAAATTCCGTGTTATAGCGAGTGTGTCCGCCTCCCTGAATCTACTCATCACACCTCCCTGACAACCACTGAGAAGATACAGTAAGTGAAAGATCAAATAGAATCAAGGGCAGGACATTTCCTAAATGTATTTGTCTCCAAGTATTTAGACTAAATGTGTGAGAGAAGTGATGAAGGTGGGGGATGAAATTCACTGTTAGACATGTGAAGTAACCCAGGAAAAATGTGAATATGACACACTTTCAGTGCCTATATAACTCAACCATCAAAAGTGCCACCAACTGAGACAGTGTCCTAATTATAAGCAACAGGCTAATATCGCATGTCAAGAAATGTACATACAACAAATATCAAAGCTGCTCTTTAATAAAAACTGTAAACCAACTTCTGACCTAAAGGAAAACAGCTTGAGATTTCACAATAATGCTCTGCTTCCTCAGAAACAGCAACAGCACTATTCCACTTTGTCTTAGTAACTGACTCAGAGGAAGCAGAGCGTTATTGTAAAACGTTCTGTAGCGACTTGAGAGACAGCAGACAGAACTCAAATGTGCAGGAAAGTACTTCTTCAGGACATTATTACATTCTGGAGCTCCATTAGGGGCAGTTACATTATCCTCCACTCACGTAAACAATATACTGGCATTTCTGCAACACTTCCAGCAAATTATGAAACAGATTAGTTTAAAGTAACAAAAAAGTTGTAATTATATTGAACATCTATCCAAAATACATGTCTGGCAGTCAGGCAATCACGGGGGTCTAGGCAGAGCTTTAAAGCGAGGTATTTGAAAATATCCACCCAATGCCCAATCACATTCACCCCCATCTTTTGGATTTGGATTACGTTTCTTTTTCCTCGAAGGTAGTGCTGCCTCCAGTAGTGATTTTGCACTTGTGTGATGTGGATCATGAGGATATGCCACAGAGTAAGAATTTACATATATTCAATAGTGTTTAATTGTTCTAAAAATAGCTCTATGCTGCCTGCTCTGCTCGGCCAATGATGTTTTTAAACCTGAGAATGTTTGACAATGGCATTGCTGTGGTAATGTTTGCAAAATTTGGTGAGTAAAAAGTACAGATAAAAATACACTGATGATGTATACATTGTACTTCATTACTTTTTCATTACTAATCTTTGGCATGAAGCAAGGCTGGTTAGATGGGGTTTGGACTCCCCTGAAATGGAGGAGAACTGAGGTGTGTCCAGCAATGAAATTTTAGCCAATGTGCCCCATGACAGTGTGCTGAGGACCTGTGGTGGACAGCGGCTGCAGCTTGTTTCGGTAACTAACACTTCCTTTATAAACTATAACACACTCTGGGTTCATCATTTTATTTACAGAACAACCTTCCCCTGAGAAGCTCTTTCAATCTCAGTAGGGCTTTAGAGGTCTTATGGGATGGAAGGTGGTGGGATGTGGTGGAGAGTAATGAAGTAAATGTAATGTGTTACTGTATTTATGTAGTTTTTTTTTGTGTGTCTGTAATTTACTGAAGTATTTTTATTTTTTATTTTATCTTAACTATATTTCAAAGTCAAACGTCATACATTTTACTCCACTACATTATGAGATGTACTTTATTACAAAATGCCTTGATTTCTACATAATGGACAAAGATTGCCTTCAGTGTTTTATGCTTTATCCCTCGATTAATTACAAAAATTATAATAGGACACTGGAGCCATACAAATCATGCTACTTTTCATTTTGATACTTAAGTACAAGTGCTTTCTGGGTGGCGCCTTATTGGGAAGATTTCCCTTATTTGCACAGGGTGGGACTATAAGCCGTCCCGAGAGAGAAAAGCAAGGCCTTGAGAACAGCAAAACAGAGCACAGTGTGTCTTCTTTCTCTGCTCAGGACGCCTTAACTTCACTACACCTTTACATTGAGATGAGTGGTTTAATGCTATATAAATGTATAACATTTCAGATAGTGCACATTTACATACATTTGAAGGAACATACGTTTGTACTTTTACTCAAGAGGAAATCTAGGACAAGGACTTAATTTACTGGAGTACTATTTTAACTTGAGCAACAGTGATTTAACCCAAGTACATGGTTTGTTTACTTTGTCCACCCCTGATTGCAGCACACCCCTGAGATTCCCTGAAAATTAAAGCATATTCTATCTAAAATACTGACTCCATCATTAGAGTGTGATGGCATACTTTGTGACAAAGACACCTAACTCAACTTAAACTGAGTTTACTGCAGTTTGTAACCTTACTAAAACCTTTTATAGGAATTTTTAAGACTTCTCTGTGCCACGGTCGTGATAGGAATTATTTATTGTTGGTGTGTGTGTGTCTACCTCAGATCCAGTGGAGGCTCCAGTTCTTAGTTCATTCCCAAAGCAGTCAAGCAGTGACCCTTGTAACATCACAGTCTCCTGCAGAAGTGATGACCTCTCCATTAACTTCATGTGTTATAACAAATCCTGCCCAGATAAGAAAGAGGCACAAAGTGGAAACACTGTCCTCTCAGTGTTTATCAACGAAAGTTCCATCATCTGTAACCATAGCAACCCAGCCAGCTGGAAGAAAGCTGTTTTGGAGATGAGACGATTCTGTGGTGAAAAAGGTGTAAACTCATGCTGAAGTATATTCTGTTATAAAAATCCATTTTTCATTTCTATGTAAGATTACTTACTGTTGTTTTATAGCATTAGGCTCCGACAATAATCAGAAAATAGGTAAAGGAACAAACTGGCTTAGGTTTGCCTTGATTTCAGTGGTTTAATCATTCTTACAGTCATTGTTGTCTTCATCACCATCAAGAAACAATCAGCAGGTTTTTTCATTTCCATTGTAAACCATTTTGTTTACACACCGTTCAAATTTGCCAAATGTAACGATGGAAGTGAAAAAAGAAACACAGCTTTGGGCTCATAGACTTTAACTAAATATTTTGCTAATGACAAGATTCATGTTTCAAAACCATTAAAAAAAGAAAAATCTTAATCCATCTCAGGGTCATAGTGACAACACGGTTCAGCTCCTCTTGGGGGATCCCCAGGCGTTCCCAGGCCTGCCAGGAGATATAATTCCTCTAGTGTTTCCTGGGTCTACCCTGGGGGCCTTCTTCCAGTTGGACGTGACTAGTATACCTCCAGTGGGAGGCATCGTTATTATTTGCCCAAACCACCTCAACTGGCTCCTCTCAACACGAAGGAGCAGTGACTCTACTTTGAGCTCCTCCCGAATCACTGAGCTCCTCACACGATCAAGGAGAGTTCACCCAGCAACCCGTCAGAGAAAACTCATTTCGTCCACTTGTATCCGCAAGCTTGTTCTTTCTGTCATTGCCCAGAGCTCATGACCATAGGTGAGAGTGGGGACGTAGACAGATGGTAAACTGAGAGCTTTGCTTTATGGCTCAGCTCTCTTCACCACAACTGCATTACTCCAGACGCTGCACCTAACCAATGGTCAACCTCACAATCCCTCTTCCCATCACTCGTGAACAAGATCCTGAGATACTTGAACTCCTTCACTTAGGGTAGGTTCTCACCCCCGACCTGAAAGGAGCATGCAACCAGTTTCTGGGAGATAACCATGGCAACCACTGCTTCACACTCGGCTGCAATGTCTGTCGGGTTTAAAGGTTCCTCAAAGTGCTCCTTCCAACGCTCAACGAAACACCCCTCTCTTTACCTGAGTGTCCAAAACATATGGCCTCAGGTCAGAAGACACGACCACAAAGTCAATCATTGCCCTTTGGCCCAGGGTGCTCTGGTACCAAGTACACTTATGATCCACCTTGTGTTTGAACATGGTGTTTGTTACGGACAAACCATGACTAGCACAGAAGTCAAATAACAATACATCTCTCAGGTTCAGATCAGGAGGCCGTCCCTCCCAATCACTCCTCTCCAAGTTTCCCAGTCATTGCCAACATGAGAATTGAAGTAAAGTGAGCCCAACTATATGTAGCTGGTATCTCTCAACCTCACGCACCAGCTCTGGCTCTTTCCCCCTCAGTGAGGTTACGTTCCACGTGCCAAGAACCAGGTTCCGCTGCCAAGTTCCACGATGCCAGAGGCCCCTTCACCCCACTCTGTGCTCGATGAGCATTGCACCGCACCCCTACTCTGGATCTTGTTGGTGGTGAACCCACATGATCCTCCCACACTGACTTTTTGGACTCACCATCGGACGCTACACCCAGGCCTGGCTCCAGGGGTAGGTCCAGGTAACGGTGCACTTTTTCCTTTTAGGCTGTTCATAGGGGTGCTTCTTGGATCATGTTTGTCTGCATCTTCACTCCAAAACTTTTCGCCATGGGAGACCCTACTGGAACGACAAGGACATGCAGATAATAGAAAATAGAGGAATAAATAAGTATTTAAATTAATAGTAAGTGAAGTAAAAATATATATTTAAACTTGGGTGTAGACAGGCGGGTGACTTACTTTGTGTGTGTTGTGTATTTCAGACTTCAGAGCGTCTCCCTCTGCTGGTGTATCTGTGTGTTTACTGAAGATTGTGCTGTTTTCCACTGCTCTGATCCTCATGGTGTCTGCAGTCATCACTGTCCACATCAGAGGAAGACTCAGGAAATAATCTTAAATGCATACTGTTACACAGTTAATTACAGCTGTTACAGCTTAAAACAACTTTATTTTTGGACCAACTGAAATCTGAACGTTTGGACATGGTGGTAGTCCATAAGAGGACAGTATGTTCCAATATTAAACCTATCCAAGTGTTTCCTGTCTTTTGTTTTGAACTGAATACAGGTCAGAAATGATTTGAAAACACTGCTGTGTGTTGTTTTTTTTTTTTTTTTTTCATTTTTCTTGCTGTTACAGTTTCTTAGCTGTACTTCAGTGTCATTTTCTTGTTTTCTTAGATCCTTGTGTTAGAAAAGCCTTGTCACAAAATCTTAAACTGAGAGTTTACTGTAACATTTTCTCATCTGAATGTATGCAGCTTGCAATTGTTGTTGCCACTATAACCTTGTGTGTATAAGTTTGTTGTTGTTGTGTGTGTGTATATATAAGTTTGTGTGTGTAACATCTGTAAATATTTAATTAAGTGACTGTTGACTGCACAACGCTTTGTTTGAAATTTTAAAATAAATGTACTTAAATCTAATTTACTGTTGTTTAAAGCCACAGTACAACAGCGGTGGTGATGCAGGAAGTCCACAAACCACAGAGAAACACCAACTAAACATTCACATGCTGAAAGTCTTTTCAGTGCTGTGCTCCAGTGGTCAACTCTCTTCACACTGTGTTGTACTAATTGTGTTCAGTGCAGTTTTGGGCCTTTGGTAAAAATGGTAGACAGAAAAACTACCTGTGACAGTGACGCACGGCACAGACAGCGCAGTACTACATTAGAACTGGTTTTGGCCTAAAACACATTTGAACCAGGTCTCATCAAAAATACAAACATCAAAGAATTATCATCCCTTCAACACAAGGCAAGTTTATTCATAGAGCACTTTTCATACACAATGTCAAGTGCTTTACCGAACAGTACAGAAACATTATACAGAGTCCCTAAGGTGACATGGTGGGTTTATTTAGGAAGTCATGGCCACTATATAGTATTTTGAGGCCATGAAATAATATATTGAGGACACTAAATAGTACTTTGCGGCTACGAATGTTTATGAGATTTTATATAAACATTATACATACATAAATATAATACATTATATTGTTGAATGTTTAAAAGCACACACACACACCCCTCACTTCAAATGATGATCACCTCAGAATTCACTGCTGGAAAAAGCCATTTTTTGTTCAGTGACCGAGAGCCGGTCGTGTTTCTGTGAAGGAGAGAGAGAGAGAGAGATATAGATGGGTGTGAGACTTGAGGAAGTACTGTAAATGTGAATTACATTCAGCAGCAGGTAGGGGGAGCTCAGGAGACAAAGTCAATTCTTACATTGTATTCCTTTAAGTGTTTAGAATGTATGATGTCAGAGGCAGGTGGCCAAACAGACGGTGCTTATTGTCAGTATGTGACACTGGAGTGTAGAGATTGTGCTAAATCTAAATGTGTTAAACTAAATAATAAATTAAAGACATGTTTAATTACAGTTAACACACAGTCAGATGGAGTAGTTGTTCATGATGTTTCGTTGATGACTAAGTGAAAAAAGTGAACACTTCCTCTCCACAGAACACACCTCTGCACATTAATATACACACTATTTTATGGTTTTATTTATTTGTATTTGAAGCAAGTTCTAATTAAATGGGGACTGTACAAATATTTAGACATGTTTTATTTATTTTTCTATTTCTAATGCAACCAATAAAAAGAACCTGAGCACTGAAAGTGATACGGCTAAATTAAAGTTTTTTCTTTTCACTTAGAACATGACTAAACTCGATGCAGTAAACCTATGTAGAAACCTAAGACTAAACATGTTTTAAATATTTTTTAAAGCCAAAATTTTCCACAGTTGAGTTTCCTCTGTTTCAATCTGAACAAACAGCTGTAGACTAAACACAGATTTACTGTTAAAGACTTTAAACAGGACTAACATGTAAACAATATGGAATTACATTAACTAATTAATCATTATTATTGATAGACATCTAAAATATATTTTCACTAAATTCATTTAAATGCTGTATTATCTTACGGCAACTGAATTATTAATTTTTGTTGTATCTTCTTCCTTTACAGAGTGCAGTGATGTGTTTGTGTCGGTTGGTGACTCAGTTCAGCTGCACACACACACAGGAGCCTCTACCACAGTTTACAACATTCTGGAAGAATGCACTTTCAGCTTACACTAGGCCTGTAGAGATTAAAGATCTTGTACAAAAAGAGGAATTACAGCAAATATTTGCCTCAATTTAGAAATTATAATTCAAAGAGCATAAAAATAATGATCATCATGAGTGAGAAACGTGTTATAAAATAGCATTTGCTAGCACATATCACACTCTCAATGGCTAAAACAGGGAGGCAAACTCAGTTCAGAGTAGTTTCAGAATGTTTGTAAAGCCAAAGTGTAATGGTAGCCCCCGGTGAGGCTGGAACTGGTGAGCTACCAGCGAAACTGAGGAGTGGACCCAAGTGACAAGCAGTAAGGGAGGGGAACCGAAGAGAAAATAAAATAAATAAAAAGGAATTAATGGCAGAAAACGTAAAATGGGTGGAAAAACAATACCCCGCACAAACCCACCTATTTTCGGGAAAGGTTTGAGCGGGAAGGGGAAAACAAAGGACGCCAGGTGAGACTAGCTACCTCGAGAAACACTGAGGTTTAGTGAGTAACTCCCAACTGAAAAACACTAAAAATAGTAGGAGAAGGAGAGCGAGACCACTCAACCTTCTAATAAAACAGAGAAAAGAAGGGGAGGACGACACCTCTAAGCCTTCTGAAGGAAAAAAACAGAGGAAAGATGAGCAGACAGATACCAAAATTACCAGCTAGACTCTCTCACACACGTAGTGCCAAAGAACCAGCAACTCAGTCTGCTTCTAGTGAGACTTTATAAACCTGTTACCAGGTGCGGGGTGTTATGGCTGATTAGCCGTCTGCCGCTGCCCTCTGGTGGCTGGGTGTCACCCTTACACAAAGTCCATGTTGGATCGAAAGGGTAGAAATGAAGGGGAGGCAGGGACAGACAGGCCATCTGGCATACTGGGCCGACATCACACCCAATCACACTATTAAACAAGAGTTTGTTTTCTAAACACCGCTATGTAATGAGTAGGCTAAAGCAACCCAAACCCTTGGTAAATTTGATAAAATTATAAAATGTCAATAAAATAATTTTGGCTAATGTTCTATGGCCAAGTTAGTTTATATTGTAAATGCAGGTGGAATAAGCTAATAATGTCCTTTCCAGCTGCTTATGAGACATTGTGTACACTTTATGTCTTCCATCATGAACTAAATAGTTTTAAATGTGAAAACACTTTTAAAAACCACCATTCACCAAAAATAACAGTAAGTCAGCGAGCAGAATTCTAATATAATTATTATAACTATTATTGTTTGTGAGGTGAGTAGTGGTCTAGGCCAAGGCTAAGCAACTTTTTGGCCCTGGAAAAATCTGTTTTTATGTAGGTGGTTAGGGACAATGTAGAAAAAATAAAAGAAAATCACACTTTTTAAAATGATATCATTTTGTCTATTGCGTATGTTATGCCAATGCAGCTATGTGCCTCTTTACTAGAGAAACTAATAATTCTAGATGCAGTAGTAAAGCCACCACTCAACAATATGGTTTCAAACAGTTGCACAGTTGTTTACACATTCAAAAGACCAAAAAGGTGTGCGTTATCAAATGTGGATGTCAGGATCGCGGAGGGCGGACTGACGGAGGCGGACGCACACACTAAAACACAGATACTTTATTAACAAAAGAATATAACAAAACAAAGAGACTTTAACAGAAAGGCAACACAAAGGGAGCTAAGCAGACTAAACTAAACTACAAAGAGCTAGACAGACTAAACCTAAACACAGAGAACTAAAGCAAACAGGACAGACAGACTAGAGACCGAAACAACATGACATGGGAAATGAAACAATGACAAAGGAAACAAACAGAAGGAAACAAATGACCAACAACCAGGAAGTGACACATGAGAACTTAAATACCTAACAAAGACAACGGACACCTGGAACAGATAACGAGGGGGACGGATTACAAATGAGACTGACAAGGAGGAGGAACAAAGGCGGGACATGGGCGGAGACATGAACAATAACAAACAGAGCCATGTGCTTAGTGAGCACATGGCGGGGAAAACAGACAACAGGACAAGGGCGTGACAGTGGAGGGCCGGTCTGGTCCAAAATGCCAGGGCTGATATTTTTGTCCCAGTCCGCCCCTGGGTGCAGGTGGGAGCAAGTTTGTCAGACAGAGAAATGATGTGAGTTTGCTGGGTTTACAGGGCTGAGGGGAGGAGTTTGACATGGTCCTACTCCCAAAATTGTGTAATTATATAACATTCATTCATTCAACATTCATCATTCATAGTCTGTAACTGCTTATCCAGTTCAGGTTCGTGGTGGGTCAGAATCCTACCCAGAATGTGGCATTATTAGTAAAGTACTAATCTATCAGTACTTCTGTAATATTTATTTATACATACACTGAACCAAGAAAACTCAAGCTTATGCATTTAGAAACAAACTACACTCGGCTTGAGTGGCTTGTCTAAGAGTGGCCAGTTATAAAAGAGTCACTGTTACCAACTGAGGAGGTATGGTCACTCGTGTCAGATCAGTGGCATTAAAATTTAAACATTACTATTAGTTAATGAAGAAATATCAGAGTACTGCAGATTTCAGAAACAATACTACAATAATACTGCTCATGTATAAATATTGGACATGCACAGCTATCTGTGAGAATCTGAATGAATCCTCACACGTCCAGAAGTGTTGTTCAGTACAGAGCAAAGCAGTGGAAAATGTTTAGTATCTGATTTTTCTTTTTTTATTTTATTTTTTATAAATTTTGAAATGCAAGTACAATAATGTAATAAAACTGCACAAGGATTTAAATAAACAGACTTAATTTAATGTTTGTTATTCAAACCAGAGATCAAAGGAAACCATGAACATGCACAAGTGCTTTTTATATATAATACAGATAAACCTCAAAAAACTACATTCAGAATTATGAATCCTTAGACTTTATTCGACTAATTTTACACTAAAACCTCATTTCAAAACTATCATGTAACATATCCAATATATTTGTAATCATTTTGGTTTGTGTGAGTTAATGTTTATTTTTATTATTATTATTATCGTTACACTTATATAGCGCCTTTCTAGACACCCAAGGACGCTTTACAATCTACACTGCTCAGAACGCTCAATTCACACACACTGGCGAGAAGCGGCAGCCAAACGAGCACAGCGTACTCTCGACCAGAAACGACCGTCCACCTGGAGGACTGCATCGGGCACTAGGGTTTAACCCAGGACAGAGCGCCAATCCATATCTGGGCTCACACATACAGACATTCATTCACACACCAGGACAGTTATTAGAGAAGCCAATTCACCTACCCTCCATGTTTTTGGACTGTGGGAGGAAACCGGAGCCCCCGGAGGAAACCCACGCAGACACGGGGAGAACATGGAAACTCCACCCAGATGGGACTTGAACCCAAGATCCCAGCGCTGGGAGGCGAACGTGCTAACCACCAAGCCACCGTGCCGCCACACGGGCATACATTAGAGGCATTACATTTCCCAGATGTTTGGTTTCTACCACCATTTAAATTTAATTAAGCAGAAGATTTCTAAAATGGATTGAAGTCTCCTTTAAAAGAAAAGATTGATCAATAAAAGTTAATATATTATCTACATGCACAATATGTTTTATTGCTTTAACATTACAAGTAAACACACTTTAAGCTTTTATTGTTTTCTCTTCTCATTTGGATCTTGGTGGTGTTGACGCACACTGACCAGTTCAGATCTGTATCTCTTAATGATCTGTGTGGTCAGTGCTGAGTGATTTAAGTTCCCTGACTGTCTGCATTACACTGATGAGCCTGTGTGTGTTTTACCCCAGACCCAGTGGAGGCTCCAGTCCTGATTTACCAGCTAAACAAGGAAACCTGTAACATCACTGTCTCCTGTAGAACTCATCACCTCTCCGTCAACTCCAGCTGTGATGAGGAAACCTGTGACGAGAGGAAAGAGACAGCAGTTGGACTGGTCTCTCTTTCACTGTTTGTCAGCAACAGCGTTATCATCTGTAACCATAGCAACCCAGTCAGCTGGAAGAGGGATGTTTTGGAGATGGAAAAACTTAAACAGGACTGTGCTAATGAAGGTGTTTATTGAGGTTTATTAATACATAAAATCTGACATGCAAAAAAAAATGTTTATGCATACATACATAGTTAATTGATGTTTTATAACAGTATCATAATCTGACACTTAGAATTACCCTCTCTATATATCATGTAGAGAGAATCTGATTTACTTATGTGTTAATATTTTACATTTATGTACTCTTCAATGTAATTATTTACATTTTATTATAAAATAAATCAGTTTCTTCATATATTTATATTGTTCTTTACTTCTGTGTTTCTGTGCTCACTTAATAATGAGGGGCGTTTTTTTCTTAGGTTCAGGTTCATAGATCAAGAGCATAGGGGAGTAGTTGTCTAGATCAGATCATCTGGCTCAGCTCACAAATATAGATTACCCTTTTAGCTCTCAAATGGCTCTCTATTTAACAGCATTGGCTTTATGAGGCCTATGTGCAGCCATTAGTGTACCATCATTTCTGTAGCAGTCAGGGATTGAGCAAGACTTGCACAGTCAATATAAAGAGTCTGATATTGATCAGCCAGTGGAAATTATGAGAAATTGTAATTAACAACCACCCAAAGAATAAAAAAAGGTCACAGATGTAAAGATTTTGGTGGCTTTGTTTATTACAGTGTGTGTGTTGTGTGTTTCAGACTCAGTGTCTCCCTCTGCTGGTGTATCTGTGTGTTTACTGAAGATTGTGTGGTTTTCCACTGCTCTGATCCTCATGGTGTCTGCAGTCATCACTGTCCACATCAGAGGAAGACTCAGGAAATCATCTTAAACTCATACAGTTACACAGTTAATAAGAGTTATATTATCTAATCTCTCAATATAAACTATATTACTCTTTGGACCAACTGAAAACTGAACCTTTTTTCCCTTACATCCATTCCTTCTGTAACCGCTTTTCCAGTTCAGGGCTGTGGTGAATCTGGAGCTGGACACAAGGCAGAACACCCCCTGGACTGGGCACCAGTCCATCACAGTGCATAATAAAACCTGTTCACAGATTAAAACTTTTAAAATGGTTCGTCTAGTTTTCTATTTTCGCCTGAATACAAGTCAGAAACGATTTGGAAAACACTGCTGCTACCTCTTATTTACATTCTTCTTACTGTTTCAGCGTCTTGGTTTTGTATTCACTGTGTGTCACTTTCTTGTTTTTTGTGTTTTCCTGATTGTTTAGTGGAGCCTTGTCACAAAATGTCAAAGTCAGATATTTTACTGTAACATAATATTGTCTTATTTTAATTCATGTACATTTCAATAATATGTTGCCAGTATAATTCATGTCATGTGTGTTAATGGTAGTTGTGTGTGTGTGTGTATGTGTGTGTGTGTGTGTGTGTGTGTGTGCATAATATTTAGCTACTTGCAAATTTAATGCACAACCCTTTGTTTGTACCAGCAATATAAATTAAAATTCAATTCTATACTTCTGTTATTTAAAGCCACATTCCAACAGCGATGTTGATGCAGGAAAACCACACACCACAGAGAAACAGCTAAACCTTCACACACTTACTCTATTTTCAGTGCTGCGCTCAAGTGTTTAACTCCTTTAACGCTGTATTATGCTAATTGTGTTCAGTGCAGATGCAGCTTTGGACAGTGTTGTTTTGGAATTGTTTTTTTTTTTGCTTAAAATCACATTTGTACCAAGATATTTTGGACCAGGTCTTATCAAAAGCATGCTGTTGTTGTTTTTGTTGTTGTTAGAACCACCTGTTAAATTGCAGGCTTGCAAATAAATACATCCATGAGCTTGGCCCAGCCAGCGACGCAGAGAAACAGACCCTTGTTTTTTGTCAGACTGGGACTGTGTATGAACACCAGAGCTCTTCCCCTTGTTGACCACCAAGAAACAAATGATGCTATCACTTTAAGACAAAGGCACACAGACCTCTTCTTTGAAGTACAAATATTTACATTATTTACAAGTTGTTTTTCATATATTTCTCTCAAATCCATGTGCCCAAATCTGTTTTTATTCTTCAATCAATATGTTTGACAGATTTGAATTGTATGCAAACAAATGTCCCAACCCCACTTCATGTAGCCAGTCAGGTGTGGACAAAGACTGGTATCGCTGTGTGCTCTTCAGAATATTTACTTCATTTCCATAAATGCGGTGAACAGAGCCAGTGGCAGAATGCAGCAAGAAACGTAGACATGTGCCCTCAGTCTGGTCCTAACCATGATATATATTCTCACACTGAACACCTCTACCTCTAGGGGGCAATAGTGGACTAAAAAGATCTTAAAAGTGAGAAGTTAATCTGTTAATTTAATTATTATACTTTAGGTACATCTCATGTCTATGACAGAGTTTTAGGGACAAGGCACTGACAAAAAAAAAGAAAAGATTCAGAAAATAAAGTCATAATTCTGAGAATAATCCTGGAATAATTCGCTGCACGTAGAATGGGGCAGACACAACTACAGTGTAACCGAGGAATGCAGCGTGTTGCTGAAGTCATACTAAGGTATAGATTTCAGGAATAAACACTCAGTCCTCTGCCACATCAGGACCAGATTGTGATTAGTATTTAAACCCTGAATCAGTGCAAGAACCTGTTTATTCAGAAGAGGGCATGTTTCACAGGGGCCACGAGGCTCCATCGTGTTACGGCTCAGACTCGTACAATAAACTAAAGCCTTATGCATCACAGTCAGGGGCTGCACTGACGGTCGTCGTGTCGTGTGAATGTGTTTAATAAATAATTCTGTTCACTTCACTGACTGCTTCTTTCACAACTCACTCATGGAGCACAGACTGTGAGTCTGTCTGTCTACATATTATAACAAACAATAACCCAAAACATCTCTAAATATTCTGACTTTATTCTCTGAATTATATTGACATTTTTTTTTCAGAATTATTCTGAGATTTTTCTGAGAATTCCACTTTGTAAACAAATCAGAAACAGGAGAAAAAATATTTAGTATGTTGTTGATATAACATACTACACAAAGAGAGTGGTATAACCATGTAGTTTCCTCATGTATATTCTGATCTGTCTCTTACTCTGTCTTTGTTTTTCTACAAGTTTCTAAAGAGCTACCAGTTATTAAAAAAACTTCCTCGTTTCTCACACAGTGTTGACTAAATTAGTGGTTAGGGTTCTAGCTTCCCTGAATAAAACTGTCATTTTGATGATTCCGCAGCACAAGGGGATCAGATGGTTCCTCGTCCATAAATAATTTGCTAAGAAAAGATGGTTTAAAGCACAGTCAAGTCACATGGAGTGTTTATTTATGCTTCATATTTTTACTCTGGTGAATTATCTAAATTCACTGGGGTCCAGAGCGAACACTGTGATGATGTGAACAGTATTATTAAAGCACACTGCACATTACAAATACTGAATAATGAAAAGTAACGGTGCCAAGGGACCCTCCATTCACCAATGAAACTGTCAGTGGTTCTTTAAATATTTATTTTTGCCTAAAAATATTAAAATATGAAGATCGATTTTAAAGTTGAAAAAACATACGTTTAAGACATTTTATTAATTTAAGCAGCGTATTGCTTTTAATGGAGTTAACTGTTCTTTCTGTTTTACATAATGGTGCTAAGCTAATGCTAATGCTTTAGGTGAAAATAACAACACCCTAAAGAGGGCCTGGTAGATGAGGGGAAGTACAGAACTATAAAAGAGAGGAAGTGAAAGCATGACACGAGTTCGCACGGAAAGATGGTGTGGGGGTAGCTGTACCTGCCACTCGGAGCTGCCTCCGGTCTGCATAGGTATACTTTTCGCACGGACACACTCCTTTCTGACTGTTTCACACACACCCACAGTTGGCTTCAGAGCTGGAGCGCTAGGGGACATATTGGGATGTGGTGACAGTACCTCTTACACATCACTAATAGAAACCATTGTGTATACTTACCTGTACTTACTGATACTCACCTGCAGATGGGTCATATGAGAGGGAAAAGAGTACTAGCTCCAGACGCTGAGTTTTACTTACCTGGTTGAGTCCATTCTTCATAGAGGGAAGGGAGAATTAGAACCTGGAAGAAAGAAAATGTATTAGAAAATACCACCCCCTAAGTTTTGCTTTTGTTTTTATATTGTGCCCGCCCATATTTACCCAGGATCACCTCAAGGTCATTTTCTGGCAAAGCCAAAGGTGTGGAGACATTGCAGTCTTTCACAATTAGAGTTCATCTGAATAATCTATTTCCAGAGACAGTGTGCTAATTAGTTTGCTGGCCTTATTAAAGCTAATCTGAGTTAGGGTCAGTGTTAGGGTTAGGAGGAGGGAGAAACAGAAGGACATAAAACAAACAGTTAATCAGACAGAGAGCAAGTTAAGCCAAGGGATATCCCCATTGTCCTTAATGAAGATTTTAAAATCTATAAAATTACCAATTTAATCTCCAGGGCTGATTGTACTTTCAAACAGTAAGCTTCAAACTGACTTGCTCCTGGGTGCTAAAGACACACTGTTAAACCCACATCCTTCCTTTATAAGATAAGTGTGAAGCCGGGCAGACTCTACACAACTTTTACAATCTCTAACCTGACTTTGAAAGCAGCATATTACACTTGCTGTATTTATTACATTTATTTTTTTAAGTATTTATTGAGTTTTTCATTTTGTCAAAAATTGCCGACACTCAACAATAACACTGAAGGAGCATCAACATTTCTTCTGGAATTAATTGTGTTTATAAACAGCGTATATTCCTTTGAAAGACTTTATACCAGATGCTGGACCAATCGTATGAGAATTTAAGAGCATTAATCCTTGAAAGTCATTTGTATTCTCCTCACTTTCTCACTGGCTACTACTTGAATCACTCCAGTTACACTGTTGATCATTACTCAGGAAATTGGTGATTTTTAACAACCTTTCACTGATTAGTAACAGTTTGAGATATAAACATATTAACTAATGAACAAGTTAGACCAGGCGTGTAATGTCAACAAAACACAAAGATATAAAGAGCAGGGGGTCACTAACTAGGACTGGGAACCATCTCTATAGGGAATGAATAAGGATGGGTGTTTTTTAGGACACTACATTGTTTTGGAGCCCCAGTGTGTGACTGATTCTGTCAATCTGCTCAAACGTATTCTATGTCCTGCATAGCACTTAATGTAGCTGTGTTAGAGCAGTGCTTTAGTTTGCTTTGGAAAAAATGTGGGTGTGCAGCCACCGAGTTCATTTCATTTTGTTCCACTAATAATTTAGCAATGTGTGTCATTTCAGGGGGCTTTTTGTATAAAAACTCTGATGTATTATTATCTTTCTAAAGTGTCAGTAGAACTATGTGTGCAACTTCCTCTGCACCAACTGAGAAAGCCTCCATGACATCAGCAAACTACATGTGTTCAAACAGAGCAAAAGAGATTACTGTTACTAAAGTAAACATAGGCTTCCAGTACACTCTCACTAGAATGGGACCACAGTACATGATGTACATTGGACTTTAAGTTTAATACAGCCACAAAAAAAGAGAGCTCAAGTTGTCTTAGGATTACACATATTTATTCTGTTCACCACCAGCACCGCCAAAATATACAGTGCAATTGTAAATTACATTATTGGCAACCGGTATAATTCCCAGACATAATTGCCCAGTGGAGGAGTTGGTGTGTTCTCCCTGTGTCTGCGTGGGTTTCCTCCGGGTGCTCCGGTTTCCTCCCACAGTCCAAAAACACACGTTGGTATGTGGCTTGGTGACTCAAAAGTGTCCGTAGGTGTGAGTGTGTGAGTTGCCCTGTGAAGGACTGGCGCCCCCTCCAGGGTGTATTCCCGCCTTGGCTAAAATATTCTGCTTGAACAGAGGAAGCCAAACCTTGTATATTACTGTTATTTAAATGTATATTTATATGTATTTAGTACAAGGTTTGACAATACTTCCGTCTTCAACATTCAGAAAGAGGAGGTCTTAATGTAAGTCACCATTTTCAGTTCCCCAGAATGTATTTCCTGGCTTTACTCACAAAGTAAAATGGAGATCATCATTATCATTATTCTATGTTTTGCGCTCCCATTCACAGGTAAATACTCTTCTAAATTCTAATTTTCTGCCTCAGATTATTCAGATTCACATCAAATTATTATCAGGCTTTAGTCTTTTTCACATTACAATTCAAGTAAAGTTATGAAATCATTAAGTTAAAAACTCACGCCTCACTGTATTAAAATAAACTGTATTTTATGATTTAAACACTGAATAGTTACATTTACTGTTAGTACTGAACACTACAGAGATTTAAAAACACTGTTGTTCACTTTGCTTACTTTCTTTAACTGATTTGTTAACATTACTGTATTAAATTATATTATAATTTATAAATGAATTATGTTAAAACTTATACATAAATTATATTTAAAATAAATTATCAAGGAGGTGTTTTAAAACTCTCTTAAACAGTGGCTCAGACAAGCTTCTGTGCAGTTAAAGTGCAAGTTAACACAGTTAAAATGTTTCAGCAGGACATCCCCTGATCAGGGCCACTGCTTTAGTCTCAGGGAGATTTCTTAACCTTAAACTCTCTGCTTCATTAAAGTTTTTCTGCTGTTTATTCAGTCCTCACCACTGCTATTCGTACATCATCCAAAAAAGTGATTACTAAGTTATTACAGTGACATTACATCAGAAACAGAGTGAGGTAACAGGGGATTCCTGGTGGAACAGCCTTTTCATATTTTGATTTTCTTCTCATTTTAATTAATGTGAAGAAACTTCAAAAAAGGGTTTTTCTTCAATCATTTCGTTGTCCAAGTCGCATCAGTTACTTGTGCAAAGTGAAAATCTGTAATATAAA